>NC_066255.1:4045140-4356305 GCF_024542735.1 Bombus huntii | reverse complement strand
GTCGGGGCCTGGCGCCACGTCGCGGGACGCCGTCCTCCTGGCCGCTTCGAAGAGCTCCTCGTCGCTGACTCGCAGTTCCTCGCTCCATCCCGTCGCGGTCGTCGTCGCCGTCTCCTCGTCGTCGTCGTCGTCGTCGTCGACGGAGGAGGGGGAGGATGGCGCCGGTTGGCTCGCGTTCGCGTCTTCCGGCGGGAACAGCGTCCCGACGACGTTGTCCAACAGCGTCGGGTCCATGTCCGAGGTCAGCGGGGGCGCCGAGGGTCGTAGCTTCTTGGTGACCACTTTGTACGGCCGTCCCCACGGGTCGGATTCGACCTCCTCGATCAGCTCCGTCCAGCACCGAGATTTCGCGGTCTTGATCTCCCGCTGAAGAGTCCGTCTCGCCTCCCTGTACTCCTCGTAACGGCGGGAGATCTCCTCCTCGTCGCGCGTCAGTCTGCGACGACGGGCCCTTAGGAATCTCCTGCGGGCCCGAACGCAGTTCTCTCGCATCTCGGCGATCTCCGGGGTCCACCAGTACGTTCCCCGGTCTCGTCCGCCTCCCGGGACGGAGCGCGGCATCGAGGCGTCGCACGCCGCGGTCATGTATCTTCGGAGCTCCTCCGCCTCCTCGTCGATGTCTCCCTGCTCGGTCGCCCGACGGGCGTCCCAGCTCCAGGCGGATACGATCGTGGCCGCCCGCAGCATCTCCTTGTCCATCTCCTTCAGGCGCCATCGCGGCGGCGGCGGCGGCGGGCGGCGACGGTTCTCTCCCGGTCGTCGTCGTCTCCTCCTCCCGGCGTCGTCCTCGGTCCCCAGGGTCACCTCCATCAGAATGTAGAGGTGGTCGGACAGCGTTTCCACCCCCTCGGCCACTCTCCAGTCGCGGATTCGCCTGAGCAGCTCCGGGGTAGCCCACGTGATGTCCACCACCGAGGATCCTCTCCACGCCACGCAGGTGCTCGCCGAGCCCCTGTTCGCCAGCAGGAGCCCCAGACCCGCTGCCCAGTCGGTGAGCATCCTTCCTCGGGAGTTGGTCCTGGGGTTTCCCCATTGCGTCGAGTGGGCGTTGAAGTCCCCCAGGACGAGCACCTGGCGGGGGAGACATCTTCGGACGCACTCGCCGACTCGGTCCAGAAACTCCCCGTACGCGTCCAGGTCGATGTTCGGAGAGACGTACACCGCCACCACCGCCGCTCCTAGCCACTCGACCGCGACGAAGCCGCTGCCACGGTCCAGCAAGAGGCACGAGGCCGACGTCCACGTTATTCCTGCGGATCCGTCCAGGTCCCCGATCCAGTTGGGCGAGTCGGGTATACGATGCGGTTCCGCCACCGCCGCCAGGGCCACCTCGTTCTCCCGGATGGTCTGGAAGAGCAGATCTTGCGCTCTTCTCGACCTACCGAGATTGCATTGCAGCAGGCGCTTGAATTATGCCGCCACCTCCATGGCCTCCTCCCGGCCATCCGCCGCTGCTGCTGATTCGGCGGCGCTTCCCGGTGTCTCTGCCGCGGCGGCTGCTGTTGCTGCTGCCGCTACCGCTGCTGGTTGGCGGATCGGTCTCCTCCTCTTGACCTTCGGGGGGCTGCATGCCTCTCCGCCCATCCTGTGATTCGCGGGTGCCCCGAGCGACTCGCACAGCGGACACTTGGGAGCGGAAGCGGGACACTCTCTGGAGCGGTGTCCGCTCCCGCCGCACCTGTAGCACAGGTGCCCTCGGTCCTCGCCGGATACGCAAGTGGCGCGCACGTGCCCCAGTTCCAGGCACCTGAAACACTGCAGCGGCCGCTTCGGTATGGCCCTTATCCTCGCCGTTGACCAGCCCAGGGCTATCTTCTCCGCCTGGGCCAGCTTGCGGGCTCCTGCCGCCGGACACCTGACCCATGCCGATCCGAGGCCGCCTCTGGTGGCGCCGATCTCGCCCACTTGCACCTCCGCGCTGCCGCATCCCGCCGCCGAGGCCAGTGCTCTTCGCAGCTCCTCCTTCTTGACCGAGATGTCAATCCCGGTCACGCGCAGCTCCGCCATCCTGGTCGGTGTGGCGATTCTCACCGCCGTCGGGTCTAGCGTCTCGGCCAGCCGCGTCGCCAGTAGCGTCGCCTTTCCCCTGTCCTTGTCTCCGGGGACTTGTATTATAATGGCGCCCGTCATCGCCTTCTTCATCTCGAGGCGCTCCGTGCCGAGCTCCGATAGCGGGATCCTCGTTCTTGCCGCTTCCAGGACGTCGGCGTACGACATCCTCGCCCCCTCTTTCAACGTCAGGGTCACCGCGGATGTTCGCGGTGCGCGAGGGGGCGTGACCACCTTGGGTGTCCGCGGTGGTCCTCTCTGCGTAGCGGGGGCGCTCGCCTTCGGTGCGCCCGTCGTCCTGCCGGCCTGGGGTTGCCGCTGTTGTTGCTGCCGTACCCGCGTCGGTGGTGGCGCGGTCGGACCTTTCCTCGCCGCCTCTCCTCCGACGGCGGCGGCGGCTGCCTTCGCCTCGCTCGCCTTCTTCCTGTTTCTCCTCCTTTTCTTCGTCGTCTCCACCAGCTCCCATCCGCCGTCCTCCCGTTCCCTTCGGGGCGGCGTCGGTTGGGCGGCGGGAGGGTCGACGGGGCGGTCCCCGCTGGGTCGTGCTTCGGGGGTGCGTTGACTTCGAGCGTCCCCGAATCGTTCTTCGATGGTCCTGAGAATGGAGGGTCCCAGTTCTCGGACCGCTCTCTCCAGGGCGTCCAGACGCGTCCTGTTGTCGGTTCCGCCTTCCCACGCGGGGCGGGCGTATTCGGCAGCCGCGTCGGAGCATCGCGGGCACTCGTTGATGCGAGCGGCCAGTCTCCTCAGCTCCTGGCGGAGGGCTGCGTTCTCCCCCTCCAGCACGGACAGCCTCGCGTCCACGTCGTCGGTGGCACGCGCTGGCCTTTCCCTCCTCGCGGATTCCTCGTTCCAGGCGGCGGTGATATAGCTCGCCGCGTTCTTCAGGGACCTGATGTAGGTCCCCTTCAGGTTCGACGACGTCGTCGCGACGTGCATGATTTCAGACACGTGCATCGTCAGGCCCGCGCTGATTTCCGCCGGAGAACTCGTCCTCATCTGCACCTCCAACTCTTCGGACACCACCGGTGTTGTCGCGGCTGCCGTTCTCTTCCTCTTACCCCTGGACGCCATCGAAGCCAGCGACGAACGCGAGGCGATCGAGGCGACCGACTCCTCGTCGTCGGACCTCGCCCGCCCCCGCGATCCCCCCGCCATCGATGACGTACCGTCGTCCATCGTGGCCGGCGCGAGAAAAACGTACTCGGACCTGTTCGCGGCTCTCAGCGAACGTCTCGTCGCCTTCCTCGGAGGCTCCTCCGCGGTCTCCATCCTGTCGTCCTCTGAATGTCCTCCTGCCGTTATCCTCCTCCTCTCTCCCGTTGTTTCATCGCCAGTCGTAGAAACGCGTCCGGGGGCCTGGCGGTCCACCCTCGAACGGCCGTGGTCGCGAGATATCGACGCAGCGGGGCCCACTTCACTACCCGCGACTGCGCCGGTACTGGGGTATCCCTCCCCTGCACCGTAAACTTTGTCGTTTATGTTCTCCATTTCCATATTGTTGTTTGTTTTTCGCCGAGGTCGTCGTCGAAGTCTCCGTCCTGGTGCCACTCACTCTTTCGCGCCCTGCCCCGGTCGAAGCCGGTGCAGGGCGACAGGGAGCCCCGCGAGAAGGTGAGGTGAGTGGTCTTGACAGGCATGGGCCCGCCAACTTCTCCGAAGTTCTCCGCACCGGATCGGCGAACCGACGGGTGCCAAGGGCACCGATCGGCCGCCACCCGACTGTAAGAGAACATCAGATCCATCGGGGTTTCCCAGGGCATGGTCCTATGCCCCGGGAACCCATGCCCGCCTCGTGCTCCCCAACCCCAACCTAACCTAACCCCAACCTAACCCCAACCTAACCCCAACCTAACCCCAACCTAACCCCAACCTAACCCCAACCTAACCCCAACCTAACCCCAACCTAACCCCAACCTAACCCCAACCTAACCCCAACCTAACCCCAACCTAACCCAACCTAACCCCAACCTAACCCCAACCTAACCCCAACCTAACCCCAACCTAACCCCAACCTAACCCCAACCTAACCCCAACCTAACCCCAACCTAACCCCAACCTAACCCCAACCTAACCCCAACCTAACCCAACCTAACCCCAACCTAACCCCAACCTAACCCCAACCTAACCCCAACCTAACCCCAACCTAACCCCAACCTAACCCCAACCTAACCCCAACCTTTTTTTTTTTTTTTTTTTTTTTTTTCGTGGAGAAATCCTCATGGACACCCGCTAGGCGGGTAGTGTCGGACTCTTACCGACTAAAACTCCACGGTGGCCTATCCTGACGCCTGAGTCGAGACGCACCCGGGTTCTCTTCCGAATTCTGCCGGTCACCCCCGGGCGTCTATCTCTCCTTCTTTCGAAGGGAGGCATCCTTGCTCTTCTTTGGAACACTAGGGGGGACCACACCCCCTAGCGCCTCGATCCTGCGCGTCTTCCTGGGGACCCCGTCCCTGACGCCTTTCTTCCTGGTTTCCATGTGCTCCTGTGGCGGCCGGGATAGCTCCGCCGGTTACCCCCGGGGTAGTCCTGCGCTCCGGGGGCTTCTGCCTGCCTAGTACTCCTTGGAGAATCCCAGAAAAATGGCGGCGGTGCGCCTCCTTCCTCTTCGCCAGCGCCCGCCCGAACGTTCACCCATCCTTGTCCGTGCCGCGGCGACCGTTGCTTAACCCATGTGATCGGTGGGAAGTCCACGTCTCCACCGCTGCCAGCGGGCGCTGACAACCTAACCCCAACCTAACCCCAACCTAACCCCAACCTAACCCCAACCTAACCCCAACCTAACCCCAACCTAACCCCAACCTAACCCCAACCTAACCCCAACCTAACCCCAACCTAACCCCAACCTAACCCCAACCTAACCTAACCCCAACCTAACCCCAACCTAACCCCAACCTAACCCCAACCTAACCCCAACCTAACCCCAACCTAACCCCAACCTAACCCCAACCTAACCCCAACCTAACCCCAACCTTTTTTTTTTTTTTTTTTTTTTTTTTTTTTTTTTTTTTTTTTCGTGGAGAAATCCTCATGGACACCCGCTAGGCGGGTAGTGTCGGACTCTTACCGACTAAAACTCCACGGTGGCCTGTCCTGACGCCTGAGTCGAGATGCACCCGGGATCTCTCCCGAATTACTACCGGTTACCCCCGGGCGTCTATCTCTCCTTTCGTCGAAGGGAGGCGTCCTTGATCTTCTTGGAACGCTAGGGGGGACCACGCCCCCTAGCGCCTCGCTCCTATTGCGTCGTTCTGGGGACCCCGTCCCCCTGACGCCTCTTCCTGGTTTCCACGCGCTCCTACGGCGGCCGCGGCGGCGCCGGTGGCGGCGTCGCGCCCCTGTAGCGCGTCGTATTCCTAGGGCGCTGCGACCTCCTGGACGGGTCGCGATCTCGTTCCCTGCTACGTTCCGCCCGCTCCTTCGCCAGCATGACCTGCTCGCAGTAGGTGCGGACAGCGGAGTACTCCTGGCGCCCTCTGAGCATGGCCGCGACGACCGCTTCGGGGGCTAAGCTCTCGCCGATTTCGAGCCGCAGGACGCGTCGTGGTTCCGCCCACGCCGGGCAGAACTCCAGCGTGTGCTGCGCCGTGTCCTCCTCTTCCTCGCAGTGGTGACAGACGGACGTCGTCTCTCGCCGAATCCTTAGCAGGTACTCGCCGAACACTCCGTGGCCGGTGAGCAGCTGCGTCATCCTGAAGGTCAGCGGTGCCCCGCCTCGATCCCTCCACGCCTCCCAGTTGGGAAGCACGGCGCGAACGGCCCGGTGCGGCCGCACGGCGTCCTCCTGGATCAGCTGCGAGCGCCATCGTTCCCAGGTCTCCTTCCTCGCCTCCTCCCGGATGTTCGGGGCCGGCTGGCCGGCGGTCGACGGCGTCGGATTCCTCTGGTGTTCGTATACGCGTTCGAGCGCCAAGGCTTGCAGCTCGAACGGCGGGGAGGCCGCCAGCACGGTCGCCGACGCGTACGATGTCGTCCTGTAGCCTCTCGCTATGCGGATAGCGGTCGTCCTCTGCAGCCTCCGCAGCAAGGTCAGGCTGCGGCGGCTGGTCGCCAGGCTTCTGGCCCAGACGGGTGCCCCGTAGAGAACTCGGGACCGAACCACTCCCTCGTAGAGGCGGCGGACTCTCGATCCCGCTCCGCCGATGTTCGGTAGGAGGCCGCACAGGGCGTTGGCCGCGGCCGTCGCCTTCGGGACCAGTTGCTCGAAGTGTGGTCCGAAGGTCCATCCGCTGTCGATCGTGAGGCCCAGGTACCTCATCTGTCGTCCCACCGGGACCTCTTCTCCGCCGATGTTCACCGTCAGCCCGGGGGGAGGCGTTCCTCTTCGCCGCTGGTCGAAGAACCACAGCGCCTCCGACTTGGCCGGCGACACCGTCAGGCCGAGCCTCCGAATGGCGCTCACCGCGCACGCCACTGCGTCCTCCGTGCGGTTCGCCGTGTCGTGCCACCACCGTCCCCCGGCCAGGACCAGGGTGTCGTCGGCGTAGCACACCGTTCCCGCTCCCGGGGGCATCGGACATCGGAGGACCGAGTCGTAGGCCGTGATCCAGAGCAACGGTCCCAGCACCGACCCCTGCGGAACGCCGCGCTCGATCCGTCTTCTCTCCTCTCCGTCCCTGCCGGCGTAGACGATGTACCTGTCGGCGAGGTACGCTCGAACGATCCCCACCAGGTACGCCGGGACCTCGAAGTGGCGCAGGGCTTCCAGGATCCTGCCCCAGGGGATGGAGTTGAAGGCGTTGGTGACGTCGAGCGACACCGCCACCGCCACCCCCTCCCGGGAGACCCTGTCCTCGGCCATGGCCCTCAGCCTCTTCACCGCGTCCACGGTCGAGCGGCCGCGGCGGAATCCGTACTGGCTGTCGTGCCATCCGGGCGTCCTCTCGGTGATGTGAGCCTCCAGTCGGGCGGCGACGATCCTCTCCAGCATCTTGCCCACCTCGTCCAGCAGGCATATCGGCCTGTACGCGGACGGCGAGTCCGGCGGGCGTCCCTCCTTTCGTAGCAGCACCAGCCTGGCCGTCCGCCATGTCCGGGGGTAGACGCCCTCCTCCAGGCATCTGTCGAACAGGTGTCGCAGGCGGGGAGCCATGGTGACGATCGACTCCGCCCACGCTCGGCCCGGTATTCCGTCGGGGCCTGGCGCCACGTCGCGGGACGCCGTCCTCCTGGCCGCTTCGAAGAGCTCCTCGTCGCTGACTCGCAGTTCCTCGCTCCATCCCGTCGCGGTCGTCGTCGCCGTCTCCTCGTCGTCGTCGTCGTCGTCGTCGACGGAGGAGGGGGAGGATGGCGCCGGTTGGCTCGCGTTCGCGTCTTCCGGCGGGAACAGCGTCCCGACGACGTTGTCCAACAGCGTCGGGTCCATGTCCGAGGTCAGCGGGGGCGCCGAGGGTCGTAGCTTCTTGGTGACCACTTTGTACGGCCGTCCCCACGGGTCGGATTCGACCTCCTCGATCAGCTCCGTCCAGCACCGAGATTTCGCGGTCTTGATCTCCCGCTGAAGAGTCCGTCTCGCCTCCCTGTACTCCTCGTAACGGCGGGAGATCTCCTCCTCGTCGCGCGTCAGTCTGCGACGACGGGCCCTTAGGAATCTCCTGCGGGCCCGAACGCAGTTCTCTCGCATCTCGGCGATCTCCGGGGTCCACCAGTACGTTCCCCGGTCTCGTCCGCCTCCCGGGACGGAGCGCGGCATCGAGGCGTCGCACGCCGCGGTCATGTATCTTCGGAGCTCCTCCGCCTCCTCGTCGATGTCTCCCTGCTCGGTCGCCCGACGGGCGTCCCAGCTCCAGGCGGATACGATCGTGGCCGCCCGCAGCATCTCCTTGTCCATCTCCTTCAGGCGCCATCGCGGCGGCGGCGGCGGCGGGCGGCGACGGTTCTCTCCCGGTCGTCGTCGTCTCCTCCTCCCGGCGTCGTCCTCGGTCCCCAGGGTCACCTCCATCAGAATGTAGAGGTGGTCGGACAGCGTTTCCACCCCCTCGGCCACTCTCCAGTCGCGGATTCGCCTGAGCAGCTCCGGGGTAGCCCACGTGATGTCCACCACCGAGGATCCTCTCCACGCCACGCAGGTGCTCGCCGAGCCCCTGTTCGCCAGCAGGAGCCCCAGACCCGCTGCCCAGTCGGTGAGCATCCTTCCTCGGGAGTTGGTCCTGGGGTTTCCCCATTGCGTCGAGTGGGCGTTGAAGTCCCCCAGGACGAGCACCTGGCGGGGGAGACATCTTCGGACGCACTCGCCGACTCGGTCCAGAAACTCCCCGTACGCGTCCAGGTCGATGTTCGGAGAGACGTACACCGCCACCACCGCCGCTCCTAGCCACTCGACCGCGACGAAGCCGCTGCCACGGTCCAGCAAGAGGCACGAGGCCGACGTCCACGTTATTCCTGCGGATCCGTCCAGGTCCCCGATCCAGTTGGGCGAGTCGGGTATACGATGCGGTTCCGCCACCGCCGCCAGGGCCACCTCGTTCTCCCGGATGGTCTGGAAGAGCAGATCTTGCGCTCTTCTCGACCTACCGAGATTGCATTGCAGCAGGCGCTTGAATTATGCCGCCACCTCCATGGCCTCCTCCCGGCCATCCGCCGCTGCTGCTGATTCGGCGGCGCTTCCCGGTGTCTCTGCCGCGGCGGCTGCTGTTGCTGCTGCCGCTACCGCTGCTGGTTGGCGGATCGGTCTCCTCCTCTTGACCTTCGGGGGGCTGCATGCCTCTCCGCCCATCCTGTGATTCGCGGGTGCCCCGAGCGACTCGCACAGCGGACACTTGGGAGCGGAAGCGGGACACTCTCTGGAGCGGTGTCCGCTCCCGCCGCACCTGTAGCACAGGTGCCCTCGGTCCTCGCCGGATACGCAAGTGGCGCGCACGTGCCCCAGTTCCAGGCACCTGAAACACTGCAGCGGCCGCTTCGGTATGGCCCTTATCCTCGCCGTTGACCAGCCCAGGGCTATCTTCTCCGCCTGGGCCAGCTTGCGGGCTCCTGCCGCCGGACACCTGACCCATGCCGATCCGAGGCCGCCTCTGGTGGCGCCGATCTCGCCCACTTGCACCTCCGCGCTGCCGCATCCCGCCGCCGAGGCCAGTGCTCTTCGCAGCTCCTCCTTCTTGACCGAGATGTCAATCCCGGTCACGCGCAGCTCCGCCATCCTGGTCGGTGTGGCGATTCTCACCGCCGTCGGGTCTAGCGTCTCGGCCAGCCGCGTCGCCAGTAGCGTCGCCTTTCCCCTGTCCTTGTCTCCGGGGACTTGTATTATAATGGCGCCCGTCATCGCCTTCTTCATCTCGAGGCGCTCCGTGCCGAGCTCCGATAGCGGGATCCTCGTTCTTGCCGCTTCCAGGACGTCGGCGTACGACATCCTCGCCCCCTCTTTCAACGTCAGGGTCACCGCGGATGTTCGCGGTGCGCGAGGGGGCGTGACCACCTTGGGTGTCCGCGGTGGTCCTCTCTGCGTAGCGGGGGCGCTCGCCTTCGGTGCGCCCGTCGTCCTGCCGGCCTGGGGTTGCCGCTGTTGTTGCTGCCGTACCCGCGTCGGTGGTGGCGCGGTCGGACCTTTCCTCGCCGCCTCTCCTCCGACGGCGGCGGCGGCTGCCTTCGCCTCGCTCGCCTTCTTCCTGTTTCTCCTCCTTTTCTTCGTCGTCTCCACCAGCTCCCATCCGCCGTCCTCCCGTTCCCTTCGGGGCGGCGTCGGTTGGGCGGCGGGAGGGTCGACGGGGCGGTCCCCGCTGGGTCGTGCTTCGGGGGTGCGTTGACTTCGAGCGTCCCCGAATCGTTCTTCGATGGTCCTGAGAATGGAGGGTCCCAGTTCTCGGACCGCTCTCTCCAGGGCGTCCAGACGCGTCCTGTTGTCGGTTCCGCCTTCCCACGCGGGGCGGGCGTATTCGGCAGCCGCGTCGGAGCATCGCGGGCACTCGTTGATGCGAGCGGCCAGTCTCCTCAGCTCCTGGCGGAGGGCTGCGTTCTCCCCCTCCAGCACGGACAGCCTCGCGTCCACGTCGTCGGTGGCACGCGCTGGCCTTTCCCTCCTCGCGGATTCCTCGTTCCAGGCGGCGGTGATATAGCTCGCCGCGTTCTTCAGGGACCTGATGTAGGTCCCCTTCAGGTTCGACGACGTCGTCGCGACGTGCATGATTTCAGACACGTGCATCGTCAGGCCCGCGCTGATTTCCGCCGGAGAACTCGTCCTCATCTGCACCTCCAACTCTTCGGACACCACCGGTGTTGTCGCGGCTGCCGTTCTCTTCCTCTTACCCCTGGACGCCATCGAAGCCAGCGACGAACGCGAGGCGATCGAGGCGACCGACTCCTCGTCGTCGGACCTCGCCCGCCCCCGCGATCCCCCCGCCATCGGTGACGTACCGTCGTCCATCGTGGCCGGCGCGAGAAAAACGTACTCGGACCTGTTCGCGGCTCTCAGCGAACGTCTCGTCGCCTTCCTCGGAGGCTCCTCCGCGGTCTCCATCCTGTCGTCCTCTGAATGTCCTCCTGCCGTTATCCTCCTCCTCTCTCCCGTTGTTTCATCGCCAGTCGTAGAAACGCGTCCGGGGGCCTGGCGGTCCACCCTCGAACGGCCGTGGTCGCGAGATATCGACGCAGCGGGGCCCACTTCACTACCCGCGACTGCGCCGGTACTGGGGTATCCCTCCCCTGCACCGTAAACTTTGTCGTTTATGTTCTCCATTTCCATATTGTTGTTCGTTTTTCGCCGAGGTCGTCGTCGAAGTCTCCGTCCTGGTGCCACTCACTCTTTCGCGCCCTGCCCCGGTCGAAGCCGGTGCAGGGCGACAGGGAGCCCCGCGAGAAGGTGAGGTGAGTGGTCTTGACAGGCATGGGCCCGCCAACTTCTCCGAAGTTCTCCGCACCGGATCGGCGAACCGACGGGTGCCAAGGGCACCGATCGGCCGCCACCCGACTGTAAGAGAACATCAGATCCATCGGGGTTTCCCAGGGCATGGTCCTATGCCCCGGGAACCCATGCCCGCCTCGTGCTCCCCAACCTAACCCCAACCTAACCCCAACCTAACCCCAACCTAACCCCAACCTAACCCCAACCTAACCCCAACCTAACCCCAACCTAACCCCAACCTTTTTTTTTTTTTTTTTTTTTTTTTTCGTGGAGAAATCCTCATGGACACCCGCTAGGCGGGTAGTGTCGGACTCTTACCGACTAAAACTCCACGGTGGCCTGTCCTGACGCCTGAGTCGAGATGCACCCGGGATCTCTCCCGAATTACTACCGGTTACCCCCGGGCGTCTATCTCTCCTTACGTCGAAGGGAGGCGTCCTTGATCTTCTTGGAACGCTAGGGGGGAACCACGCCCCCTAGCGCCTCGCTCCTGTTGCGTCGTTCTGGGGACCCCGTCCCCCTGACGCCTCTTCCTGGTTTCCACGCGCTCCTACGGCGGCCGCGGCGGCGCCGGTGGCGGCGTCGCGCCCCTGTAGCGCGTTGTATTCCTAGGACGCTGCGACCTCCTGGACGGGTCGCGATCTCGTTCCCTGCTACGTTCCGCCCGCTCCTTCGCCAGCATGACCTGCTCGCAGTAGGTGCGGACAGCGGAGTACTCCTGGCGCCCTCTGAGCATGGCCGCGACGACCGCTTCGGGGGCTAAGCTCTCGCCGATTTCGAGCCGCAGGACGCGTCGTGGTTCCGCCCACGCCGGGCAGAACTCCAGCGTGTGCTGCGCCGTGTCCTCCTCTTCCTCGCAGTGGTGACAGACGGACGTCGTCTCTCGCCGAATCCTTAGCAGGTACTCGCCGAACACTCCGTGGCCGGTGAGCAGCTGCGTCATCCTGAAGGTCAGCGGTGCCCCGCCTCGATCCCTCCACGCCTCCCAGTTGGGAAGCACGGCGCGAACGGCCCGGTGCGGCCGCACGGCGTCCTCCTGGATCAGCTGCGAGCGCCATCGTTCCCAGGTCTCCTTCCTCGCCTCCTCCCGGATGTTCGAGGCCGGCTGGCCGGCGGTCGGTGGCGTCGGATTCCTCTGGTGTTCGTATACGCGTTCGAGCGCCAAGGCTTGCAGCTCGAACGGCGGGGAGGCCGCCAGCACGGTCGCCGACGCGTACGATGTCGTCCTGTAGCCTCTCGCTATGCGGATAGCGGTCGTCCTCTGCAGCCTCCGCAGCAAGGTCAGGCTGCGGCGGCTGGTCGCCAGGCTTCTGGCCCAGACGGGTGCCCCGTAGAGAACTCGGGACCGAACCACTCCCTCGTAGAGGCGGCGGACTCTCGATCCCGCTCCGCCGATGTTCGGTAGGAGGCCGCACAGGGCGTTGGCCGCGGCCGTCGCCTTCGGAACCAGTTGCTCGAAGTGCGGTCCGAAGGTCCATCCGCTGTCGATCGTGAGGCCCAGGTACCTCAACTGCCGTCCCACCGGGACCTCTTCTCCGCCGATGTTCACCGTCAGCCCGGGGGGAGGCGTTCCTCTTCGCCGCTGGTCGAAGAACCACAGCGCCTCCGACTTGGCCGGCGACACCGTCAGGCCGAGCCTCCGAATGGCGCTCACCGCGCACGCCACTGCGTCCTCCGTGCGGTTCGCCGTGTCGTGCCACCACCGTCCCCCGGCCAGGACCAGGGTGTCGTCGGCGTAGCACACCGTTCCCGCTCCCGGGGGCATCGGACATCGGAGGACCGAGTCGTAGGCCGTGATCCAGAGCAACGGTCCCAGCACCGACCCCTGCGGAACGCCGCGCTCGATCCGTCTTCTCTCCTCTCCGTCCCTGCCGGCGTAGACGATGTACCTGTCGGCGAGGTACGCTCGAACGATCCCCACCAGGTACGCCGGGACCTCGAAGTGGCGCAGGGCTTCCAGGATCCTGCCCCAGGGGATGGAGTTGAAGGCGTTGGTGACGTCGAGCGACACCGCCACCGCCACCCCCTCCCGGGAGACCCTGTCCTCGGCCATGGCCCTCAGCCTCTTCACCGCGTCCACGGTCGAGCGGCCGCGGCGGAATCCGTACTGGCTGTCGTGCCATCCGGGCGTCCTCTCGGTGATGTGAGCCTCCAGTCGGGCGGCGACGATCCTCTCCAGCATCTTGCCCACCTCGTCCAGCAGGCATATCGGCCTGTACGCGGACGGCGAGTCCAGCGGGCGTCCCTCCTTTCGTAGCAGCACCAGCCTGGCCGTCCGCCATGTCCGGGGGTAGACGCCCTCCTCCAGGCATCTGTCGAACAGGTGTCGCAGGCGGGGAGCCATGGTGACGATCGACTCCGCCCACGCTCGGCCCGGTATTCCGTCGGGGCCTGGCGCCACGTCGCGGGACGCCGTCCTCCTGGCCGCTTCGAAGAGCTCCTCGTCGCTGACTCGCAGTTCCTCGCTCCATCCCGTCGCGGTCGTCGTCGCCGTCTCCTCGTCGTCGTCGTCGTCGTCGTCGACGGAGGAGGGGGAGGATGGCGCCGGTTGGCTCGCGTTCGCGTCTTCCGGCGGGAACAGCGTCCCGACGACGTTGTCCAACAGCGTCGGCTCCATGTCCGAGGTCAGCGGGGGCGCCGAGGGTCGTAGCTTCTTGGTGACCACTTTGTACGGCCGTCCCCACGGGTCGGATTCGACCTCCTCGATCAGCTCCGTCCAGCACCGAGATTTCGCGGTCTTGATCTCCCGCTGAAGAGTCCGTCTCGCCTCCCTGTACTCCTCGT
Source organism: Bombus huntii (assembly GCF_024542735.1). Taxonomy (NCBI): domain Eukaryota; kingdom Metazoa; phylum Arthropoda; class Insecta; order Hymenoptera; family Apidae; genus Bombus; species Bombus huntii. The sequence goes on along the minus strand of NC_066255.1, from coordinate 4,342,633 downwards.
AACGGCGGGAGATCTCCTCCTCGTCGCGCGTCAGTCTGCGACGACGGGCCCTTAGGAATCTCCTGCGGGCCCGAACGCAGTTCTCTCGCATCTCGGCGATCTCCGGGGTCCACCAGTACGTTCCCCGGTCTCGTCCGCCTCCCGGGACGGAGCGCGGCATCGAGGCGTCGCACGCCGCGGTCATGTATCTTCGGAGCTCCTCCGCCTCCTCGTCGATGTCTCCCTGCTCGGTCGCCCGACGGGCGTCCCAGCTCCAGGCGGATACGATCGTGGCCGCCCGCAGCATCTCCTTGTCCATCTCCTTCAGGCGCCATCGCGGCGGCGGCGGCGGCGGGCGGCGACGGTTCTCTCCCGGTCGTCGTCGTCTCCTCCTCCCGGCGTCGTCCTCGGTCCCCAGGGTCACCTCCATCAGAATGTAGAGGTGGTCGGACAGCGTTTCCACCCCCTCGGCCACTCTCCAGTCGCGGATTCGCCTGAGCAGCTCCGGGGTAGCCCACGTGATGTCCACCACCGAGGATCCTCTCCACGCCACGCAGGTGCTCGCCGAGCCTCTGTTCGCCAGCAGGAGCCCCAGACCCGCTGCCCAGTCGGTGAGCATCCTTCCTCGGGAGTTGGTCCTGGGGTTTCCCCATTGCGTCGAGTGGGCGTTGAAGTCCCCCAGGACGAGCACCTGGCGGGGGAGACATCTTCGGACGCACTCGCCGACTCGGTCCAGAAACTCCCCGTACGCGTCCAGGTCGATGTTCGGAGAGACGTACACCGCCACCACCGCCGCTCCTAGCCACTCGACCGCGACGAAGCCGCTGCCACGGTCCAGCAAGAGGCACGAGGCCGACGTCCACGTTATTCCTGCGGATCCGTCCAGGTCCCCGATCCAGTTGGGCGAGTCGGGTATACGATGCGGTTCCGCCACCGCCGCCAGGGCCACCTCGTTCTCCCGGATGGTCTGGAAGAGCAGATCTTGCGCTCTTCTCGACCTACCGAGATTGCATTGCAGCAGGCGCTTGAACTATGCCGCCACCTCCATGGCCTCCTCCCGGCCATCCGCCGCTGCTGCTGGTTCGGCGGCGCTTCCCGGTGTCTCTGCCGCGGCGGCTGCTGCTGCTGCTGCCGCTACCGCTGCTGGTTGGCGGATCGGTCTCCTCCTCTTGACCTTCGGGGGGCTGCATGCCTCTCCGCCCATCCTGTGATTCGCGGGTGCCCCGAGCGACTCGCACAGCGGACACTTGGGAGCGGAAGCGGGACACTCTCTGGCGCGGTGTCCGCTCCCGCCGCACCTGTAGCACAGGTGCCCTCGGTCCTCGCCGGATACGCAAATGGCGCGCACGTGCCCCAGTTCCAGGCACCTGAAACACTGCAGCGGCCGCTTCGGTATGGCCCTTATCCTCGCCGTTGACCAGCCCAGGGCTATCTTCTCCGCCTGGGCCAGCTTGCGGGCTCCTGCCGCCGGACACCTGACCCATGCCGATCCGAGGCCGCCTCTGGTGGCGCCGATCTCGCCCACTTGCACCTCCGCGCTGCCGCATCCCGCCGCCGAGGCCAGTGCTCTTCGCAGCTCCTCCTTCTTGACCGAGATGTCAATCCCGGTCACGCGCAGCTCCGCCATCCTGGTCGGTGTGGCGATTCTCACCGCCGTCGGGTCTAGCGTCTCGGCCAGCCGCGTCGCCAGTAGCGTCGCCTTTCCCCTGTCCTTGTCTCCGGGGACTTGTATTATAATGGCGCCCGTCATCGCCTTCTTCATCTCGAGGCGCTCCGTGCCGAGCTCCGATAGCGGGATCCTCGTTCTTGCCGCTTCCAGGACGTCGGCGTACGACATCCTCGCCCCCTCTTTCAACGTCAGGGTCACCGCGGATGTTCGCGGTGCGCGAGGGGGCGTGACCACCTTGGGTGTCCGCGGTGGTCCTCTCTGCGTAGCGGGGGCGCTCGCCTTCGGTGCGCCCGTCGTCCTGCCGGCCTGGGGTTGCCGCTGTTGTTGCTGCCGTACCCGCGTCGGTGGTGGCGCGGTCGGACCTTTCCTCGCCGCCTCTCCTCCGGCGGCGGCGGCGGCTGCCTTCGCCTCGCTCGCCTTCTTCCTGTTTCTCCTCCTTTTCTTCGTCGTCTCCACCAGCTCCCATCCGCCGTCCTCCCGTTCCCTTCGGGGCGGCGTCGGTTGGGCGGCGGGAGGGTCGACGGGGCGGTCCCCGCTGGGTCGCGCTTCGGGGGTGCGTTGACTTCGAGCGTCCCCGAATCGTTCTTCGATGGTCCTGAGAATGGAGGGTCCCAGTTCTCGGACCGCTCTCTCCAGGGCGTCCAGACGCGTCCTGTTCTCGGTTCCGCCTTCCCACGCGGGGCGGGCGTATTCGGCAGCCGCGTCGGAGCATCGCGGGCACTCGTTGATGCGAGCGGCCAGTCTCCTCAGCTCCTGGCGGAGGGCTGCGTTCTCCCCCTCCAGCACGGACAGCCTCGCGTCCACGTCGTCGGTGGCACGTGCTGGCCTTTCCCTCCTCGCGGATTCCTCGTTCCAGGCGGCGGTGATATAGCTCGCCGCGTTCTTCAGGGACCTGATGTAGGTCCCCTTCAGGTTCGACGACGTCGTCGCGACGTGCATGATTTCAGACACGTGCATCGTCAGGCCCGCGCTGATTTCCGCCGGAGAACTCGTCCTCATCTGCACCTCCAACTCTTCGGACACCACCGGTGTTGTCGCGGCTGCCGTTCTCTTCCTCTTACCCCTGGACGCCATCGAAGCCAGCGACGACCGCGAGGCGATCGAGGCGACCGACTCCTCGTCGTCGGACCTCGCCCGCCCCCGCGATCCCCCCGCCATCGATGACGTACCGTCGTCCATCGTGGCCGGCGCGAGAAAAACGTACTCGGACCTGTTCGCGGCTCTCAGCGAACGTCTCGTCGCCTTCCTCGGAGGCTCCTCCGCGGTCTCCATCCTGTCGTCCTCCGAATGTCCTCCTACCGTTATCCTCCTCCTCTCTCCCGTTGTTTCATCGCCAGTCGTAGAAACGCGTCCGGGGGCCTGGCGGTCCACCCTCGAACGGCCGTGGTCGCGAGATATCGACGCAGCGGGGCCCACTTCACTACCCGCGACTGCGCCGGTACTGGGGTATCCCTCCCCTGCACCGTAAACTTTGTCGTTTATGTTCTCCATTTCCATATTGTTGTTCGTTTTTTCCGCCGAGGTCGTCGTCGAAGTCTCCGTCCTGGTGCCACTCACTCTTTCGCGCCCTGCCCCGGTCGAAGCCGGTGCAGGGCGACAGGGAGCCCCGCGAGAAGGTGAGGTGAGTGGTCTTGACAGGCATGGGCCCGCCAACTTCTCCGAAGTTCTCCGCACCGGATCGGCGAACCGACGGGTGCCAAGGGCACCGATCGGCCGCCACCCGACTGTAAGAGAACATCAGATCCATCGGGGTTTCCCAGGGCATGGTCCTATGCCCCGGGAACCCATGCCCGCCTCGTGCTCCCCAACCTAACCCCAACCTAACCCCAACCTAACCCCAACCTAACCCCAACCTTTTTTTTTTTTTTTTTTTTTTCGTGGAGAAATCCTCATGGACACCCGCTAGGCGGGTAGTGTCGGACTCTTACCGACTAAAACTCCACGGTGGCCTATCCTGACGCCTGAGTCGAGACGCACCCGGGTTCTCTTCCGAATTCTGCCGGTCACCCCCGGGCGTCTATCTCTCCTTCTTTCGAAGGGAGGCATCCTTGCTCTTCTTTGGAACACTAGGGGGGACCACACCCCCTAGCGCCTCGATCCTGCGCGTCTTCCTGGGGACCCCGTCCCTGACGCCTTTCTTCCTGGTTTCCATGTGCTCCTGTGGCGGCCGGGATAGCTCCGCCGGTTACCCCCGGGGTAGTCCTGCGCTCCGGGGGCTTCTGCCTGCCTAGTACTCCTTGGAGAATCCCAGAAAAATGGCGGCGGTGCGCCTCCTTCCTCTTCGCCAGCGCCCGCCCGAACGTTCACCCATCCTTGTCCGTGCCGCGGCGACCGTTGCTTAACCCATGTGATCGGTGGGAAGTCCACGTCTCCACCGCTGCCAGCGGGCGCTGACAACCTAACCCCAACCTAACCCCAACCTAACCCCAACCTAACCCAACCTAACCCCAACCTAACCCCAACCTAACCCCAACCTAACCCCAACCTAACCCCAACCTAACCCCAACCTAACCCCAACGGGGTCCAACGTTGTCCAACGATATCCAGCGGTGTCCAACGGTGTCCCACAGTGTCCCACGGTGTCCCACGGTGTTCCACGGTGTCCCACGGTGTCCCACGGTGTCCAGCGTTGTCCAACGATATCCAACGGTGTCCAACGGTGTCCAACGGTGTCCCACGATGTCCCACAGTGTCCCACAGTGTCCAACGGTGTCCCACAGTGTCCCACGGTGTCCCACGGTGTCCCACGGTGTTCCACGGTGTCCCACGGTGTCCAGCGTTGTCCAACGATATCCAACGGTGTCCCACGATGTCCCACAGTGTCCCACGGTGTCCCACGGTGTCCCACGGTGTCCCACGGTGTCCCACGGTGTCCCACGGTGTCCCACGGTGTCCCACGGTGTCCCACGGTGTCCCACGGTGTCCAACGATATCCAACGGTGTCCCACGGTGTCCCACGGTGTCCAACGATATCCAACGGTGTCCAACGGTGTCCCACGATGTCCAACGGTGTCCCACAGTGTCCAACGGTGTCCCACGGTGTTCCACGGTGTCCCACGGTGTTCCACGGTGTCCCACGGTGTCCCACGGTGTCCAGCGTTGTCCAACGATATCCAGCGGTGTCCCACGGTGTCCCACGGTGTCCCACGGTGTCCCACGGTGTCCCACGATGTCCCACGATGCCCAACGTTGTCCGGCAGTCCAACGGCGTCCAACGATGACCCACGGTGTCCCACGATGTCCCGCGGCGTCCTACGATGTCCAACGGTGTCCAACGTTGTCCAACGATGTCCAACGGTGTCCAACGTTGTCCAACGATGTCCAACGGTGTCCAACCATGTCCTACGACGTCCAACGGTGTCCAACGCTGTCCAACGATGTCCCACGATGTCCAACGATGTCCCACGACGTTCAACGGTGTCCGACGCTGTCCAACGGTGTCCCACGTTGCATTCCAGTCCAGTCTAGATCATCATCATCATCATCCAAAATTCTGTTGGGGGCTTTTGGAGACCCAAACTGGACCGACGGTATCCCACGGGGTCCCACGGGGGGCAGTCCAGTCAAGATCATCCAAAATTCTTTTGGCGGCTTTTGGAGAGAGCCAAACTGGACTGGTGCGTAGTTCTTAGCTTGGCATCGTTTTCCAAAGATTGATCGACTGATTAATTTTTGGAAAAAGGATACCAATTACCAGGTCTCACCACGAGGAGGTGACTACGCACGAGACCCGCCCATGGGTTATGTAACATTACACATCGATCTCGACATTCAACCTGATGGCAGAATGTCGAGTTTTGACTCTACTTAACCATGGGCCTGCGTATGAAAAATAGTTGTTTCGTAGCCTAACTGCGAAACACATATCTCCAACGCAGCGCTTACATGAATCTTTACAAACGTAGAACAAAGCCTACGTAACGCAACATCCATCTCCCACACAACGATTACATCGATCAGTACAAATATCCTACAATAATTCGCATCCCTACTGGCAGCATTCGGTATCAAACACACATTTATCTAACTAGGAACGAAAAGAAGAAAATGTAGCTACTGACACTGTATATACCATTTCGTGTCTTGCAGAAGGGACATACGAGTCGCTGTACTAAACTGCTTAACGTTCTACTTTTGCGACACTATAAGATATTGAAGATATTGAAAAGTTATAAGCTCTAATGTGATCTCAATAAGCTTCCCTTAAAAAATGGGAAAGCAAGAAGATGCCCGATGAATCAGATAATAAAGGAAACAATCGCGCCGCGCCCGAAACGAACGAGATCGCGATCTCTCGAAAGAACTAACAAACCTACGCGACGTACCCCCGTACACGAGATAACCCCGAGGTTCAGCGGAAAGCCCAAGCATTGACCGTAACTCGATTCCTGTTTCGCCGTTCGAAACTTACACGAGTCGCGGTCGATGGCGCCAACAGATGATGCTAGTTATCCACGGGTAATTCAGCCGTGGATCCTGCACATAGGCCAGCAACTTAACACACACTCCAACTGAACATGTGGAACCCGGGGATGGACCGCTGAACAGGATTACGAAGGCATTGACCTCAACTGAACAGTGGGGTCCACTCCCGCGGGCCCGAACAGAATTACGGAGGACGTGAAATTGCAGGTCTCTGACCGAGTACCGAAGTACCAATCGGACAGGACTGCAGATCCACGACTGAATCCCCAACAGATTCGCTAGCATCACCGGCGCGACGACAACTCCCGCGATCCGATGCGAACCTTGAGCAGTCGTCGAGCAGTCACCGAGACAGAGGTGTCCTTGGGGCGACTTACGAATCTAAAGTGTTGTCCAGTGCACGTTGACCCGCACGTACGCGGAATACGCGCGAGCGAGTACGTCACGCTACGGTTTGAAAGAACTGAGTGATCGCGAACCGATAAATCGCGAGTACAATAAGTACTGTGTGGTAAGCGAGTGAAGGGAGACGAGATTTTTCTTTTTTTTTCGTTCTAAGGTGGATAAATGTCGATGTACAGAATGAGCTCACAATGCACTTAACATAGGTATCTACCTTACGATTAATTAAGACTAAAACGTACGCATCCAACGATATCCCACGGTGTCCCACGATGTCCAACGATGTCCCACGGCGTCCCACGATGTCCAACGGTGTCCAACGCTGTCCAACGTTGTCCAACGGTGTCCCACGGTGTCCCACGACGTCCCACGGCGTCCTACGATGTCCAACGGTGTCCAACGTTGTCCAACGTTGTCCAACGGTGTCCAACGGCGTCCAACGGTGTCCAACGGTGTCCAACGCTGTCCAACGTTGTCCAACGACGTCCAACGACGTCCAACGGTGTCCAACGCTGTCCAACGATGTCCCACGTTGCAGCCCGGTCTAGATCATCCAAAATTCTGTTGGAGGCTTTTGGAGACCAAAACTGGACCGACAGTATCCCACGATGTCCCACGTTGCAGTCCAGTCTTGATCATCCAAAATTCTGTTGGAGGCTTTTGGAGACCCAAACTGGACCGACGGTATCCCACGGTGTCCCACGTTGCAGTCCAGTCTAGATCATCCAAAATTCTGTTGGAGGCTTTTGGAGACCCAAACTGGACCGACGGTATCCCACGGTGTCCCACGTTGCAGTCCAGTCTAGATCATCCAAAATTCTGTTGGAGACTTTTGGAGACCCAAACTGGACCGACGGTATCCCACGGTGTCCCACGTTGCAGTCCAGTCTAGATCATCCAAAATTCTGTTGGAGGCTTTTGGAGACCCAAACTGGACCGACGGTATCCCACGGTGTCCCACGTTGCAGTCCAGTCTAGATCATCCAAAATTCTGTTGGAGGCTTTTGGAGACCCAAACTGGGCCGACGGTATCCCACGGTGTCCCACGTTGCAGTCCAGTCTAGATCATCCAAAATTCTGTTGGAGGCTTTTGGAGACCCAAACTGGACCGACGGTATCCCACGGTATCCCACGTTGCAGTCCAGTCTAGATCATCCAAAATTCTGTTGGAGGCTTTTGGAGACCCAAACTGGACCGACGGTATCCCACGGTGTCCCACGTTGCAGTCCAGTCTAGATCATCCAAAATTCTGTTGGAGGCTTTTGGAGACCCAAACTGGACCGACGGTATCCCACGGTGTCCCACGTTGCAGTCCAGTCTAGATCATCCAAAATTCTGTTGGAGGCTTTTGGAGACCCAAACTGGGCCGACGGTATCCCACGGTGTCCCACGTTGCAGTCCAGTCTAGATCATCCAAAATTCTGTTGGAGGCTTTTGGAGACCCAAACTGGACCGACGGTATCCCACGGTGTCCCACGTTGCAGTCCAATCTAGATCATCCAAAATTCTGTTGGAGGCTTTTGGAGACCCAAACTGGACCGACGGTATCCCACGGTGTCCCACGTTGCAGTCCAGTCTAGATCATCCAAAATTCTGTTGGAGGCTTTTGGAGACCCAAACTGGACCGACGGTATCCCACGGTGTCCCACGTTGCAGTCCAGTCTAGATCATCCAAAATTCTGTTGGAGGCTTTTGGAGACCCAACTGGACCGACGATATCCCACGCCGTCCCATGTTGCAGTCCAGTCTAGATCATCCAAAATTCTGTTGGAGGCTTTTGGAGACCCAAACTGGACCGACGGTATCCCACGGTGTCCCACGTTGCAGTCCAATCTAGATCATCCAAAATTCTGTTGGAGGCTTTTGGAGACCTAAACTGGACCGACGGTATCCCACGATGTCCCATGTTGCAGTCCAGTCTAGATCATCCAAAATTCTGTTGATGGCTTTTGGAGACCCAAACTGGACCGACGGTATCCCACGGTGTCCCACGTTGCAGTCCAGTCTAGATCATCCAAAATTCTGTTGGAGGCTTTTGGAGACCCAAACTGGACCGACGGTATCCCACGATGTCCCACGTTGCAGTCCAATCTAGATCATCCAAAATTCTGTTGGAGGCTTTTGGAGACCTAAACTGGACCGACGGTATCCCACGATGTCCCATGTTGCAGTCCAGTCTAGATCATCCAAAATTCTGTTGGAGGCTTTTGGAGACCCAAACTGGACCGACGGTATCCCACGGTGTCCCACGTTGCAGTCCAGTCTAGATCATCCAAAATTCTGTTGGAGGCTTTTGGAGACCCAAACTGGACCGACGGTATCCCACGATGTCCCATGTTGCAGTCCAGTCTAGATCATCCAAAATTCTGTTGGAGGCTTTTGGAGACCCAAACTGGACCGACGGTATCCCACGGCGTCCAACGGTGTCCAACGGCGTCCAACGGCGTCCAACGGTGTCCAACGGCGTCCAACGGCGTCCCACGTTGCAGTCCAGTTTAGATTATCCAAAATTCTCTTCGTGGCTTTTCGTAATCCAAACTGGACTGTATTAGCGTGGTTCTTAGCTTGGTATTGAATTATTGTGCAATGCTTGTATTTATGGATGTTGTGGTTTTCCAAACGTTAATCAACTGATTAATCTGCGAAAACGATTACATCTATCAGCACAAACATTGTACAATAATTCGGTACCATACTGGCAACATTCTGTATCAAAGATACATTTGTCTAACTTGGAACGAAAGAATGGAAATGAAACTATTGACACTGCATATACAATTTAGAGTCTTGCAGAAGAGACATACGACTCATTGTACTAAACTCATGAAAATATCGAAAAGTTATATACTCCAACGTTACCGCAATATGCTTCTTTTAAAAATGGGGAAGCGGGAAGACGCCTGAACAATTAGACAATGGAAGAAAAATCATTTGGGTATCTAGCATACATATTTAATATGCTATGAAATATTCATATATGTAATTGAAATCTACTTTCTGCTAATTGATAAATTTGGAGCAAACTCATTTACTTGATGTGGTATATGAAAGAAACAGGTATTTTTAAAACGAGAACATTTTATACATGAAAAATAAACTACTAATAATGGCTAATTATAGATCAAATTACTATTGATTAAATTTTAGCAAATATAGAGAATCATTTGTATCTTTTTAATCGAAACTAGGGTTACGTTGAAAACAAGAATTTTAAGTAATTGAATTTAATCTGAATTAAAAATTCACTATGAAATTCGAATATTTATAAAATTCTACATTACTGTTCAAAGATTGAAAATATCGCGGTCCAAGAAATGTTAAAAGTTATGGTTCCAAGAACGAACAATCACCAGCGGAAATTCCAATTGCAGTGAATTAAATTTTAAAAAATATTTGAAGCCTTTATAGCAACTTTAAGATATTTCATTATAATAGTTTGCTGCGCATGAAATCGCAGCAAAATATAAATAATAAATATCTGTATTTTAGCAGTTATGGTAACGTTAACGCTGACAAAGAAATATGTCTTATAGCAGTATTTTCAGTAATAAACGTGGTAATAAGAGGCGCTGAAAAGGAAACAAAGCAGTAGCCAGAAGGGCTACTAAAATTCAATCGTATTCCACTCTATATAAACCCGATCAACACGCCGAGAGTGGAACTGAATATTCTTGTTTCGCAACACTAATTTACTACAAATATTTATGAAGCAGAAAATTTACAAAATCAAACGCGATGAGTGCTTCGTTATATCTGCAATATCAATTAATCTACCATTAAAAAAAAAAAATTAAGCCTGAAAATTCCCGATATTTGATACGCAACGCTAATAAGTATAAATCTACGCACTCGTATTTAAGCAATACGCAACACTAATACCGAGAGATCAAAGTGCAACCATTTAAGAGGTTGCTGATGAACGATCACACTTGTACAACTCTTGCAGCTGTACGTGTGATCCAGGAACAGTGTCCGACCAATGCAGTCGGGGGGTTTGGGCATTTTGTAAACGCAACTCTACTTAACAAAACGCGATCATTCATTATCGCAACGCTAATTCTTATAGTGAATTCAAATAAAAATTACTATTTACTATATGAAAAAGCTACTTTAAATATTCTGATATTGCTACTTGCAATACCATAAAATTAATTGAAAATTAACATTTCTATAATCTAATTTTAAGCAATAGAAAATAGGATAAATTCTAAATATTCATAATAAAATTTGCAAAAGACAATCGCGATATCGTAATTCGCAACTCTAAAGCAAACGCGATTATCATTTTATCGCAACTCTAACTCAAACCGTAATCATTTTCTCGTCACACTAATAAAAAGCCGCGATGTCATCTCGCAACTCTAATACAACCCGTAATTAATTTATCGCAACACTAATAAGAAAAATCGCGAGTGGGGGGCTGACATATCGCAGTGCAACCATTTAGGAGGTTGCCGATGAACGATCACACTTGTACAACTCTTGCAGCTGTATCGTGTGATCCAGGAACAGTGTCCGACCAATGCAGTCGGGGGGTTTGGGCATTTTGTAAACGCAACTCTACATAACAAAACGCGATCATTCATTATCGCAACGCTAATTCTTATAGTAAATTTAATAAAAATTACTATTTACTATATAAAAAAGCTACTTTAAATATTCTGGTATTGCTACTTGCAATACTATAAAATTAATTGAAAACTAACACTTTTATAATCTAATTTTAAACAATAGAAAACAGGAAAAATTCTAAAAATTGCAAAAGACAATCGCGATATCGTAATTCGCAACTCTAAAGCAAACGCGATTATCATTTTATCGCAACTCTAACTCAAACCGTAATCATTTTCTCGCCACACTAATGAAAAGCCGCGATGTTATTTCGCAACTCTAATACAACCCGTAATTAATTTGTCGCAACACTAATAGGAAAAATCGCGATTTGCCCAATGGGACGATGGACCGATATATACATCGGCCAAAAAAGCAAACTACTACTACTACTACTACTACTACTACAAATACTAAAATCGAGCATAGTGACAAAGTAGTAACAATAATGACTTCCCATGCTCTGGATGACCCAGAGGATGGGCAGCCATTAGTAGTTGCCCTCTTGAGTGGCAGTTTGCCGGGCCTCTTCGGCTTATAGCCTCTTCTTTCTTCGGGCGCAATGCCCGCTGAAACTTAAATCTAAGCTCGAGACTTCTAAATCGCAAACAAAAAAAAAACTTACCAAGGTAAAATAAAAATATAAACCGCGGAAGCTGATTGAAGTGCACATGGACTGACCAACGATCACGGCAGTGATCGTTGCCCACTCGCATGTGCGTGCTCGAGCAATATACGTTCGTTTCGAGCCCACTCGCGACCGCGACCGCGAAATTCGAAAAATCGAAAGGCAAAACCAGAGACGAATGCATGCTCTACTCGTGCCAGTTTCACCGTCGATTTTCCAAATATGTCCAGAAACAGGTTGGCTACACGAAAACGCGCCTACCCGACCAGAGACTGTGCCAACCTGCCCGGCCCTACCTACTTATAATTAACAGACATACCAGAAAGTATACTACCTATCCTACCTAGCGCTATATTTAAAAATGGCAAAACAGGCACACCAACACACTCGCTCCACGGTTCTCACACAAACGCTCGGGCGCAAAGGTCCTACACTAGAGAGGACGTCCCGGGACGCCTCCGACACCCGAGCTTAACACACACCATGCACACTCTAAGGTACGTACCGTTTTCCTGAAATCGACTGACGAAGGCTAGTGACCATTGCGTAAAACGTGATAAAACACGTCTGAGGAAATGATATCGTTAAAATAAATGTAAGTAAACTTGGAATTATAATTCTAATTTACGGCAACATTTAAAGCGTGGTTACGCTTAATCGCGTGGGCGATATTATCACAAATTGTGATTGTATCGAGACGTAAATTGAATCGATATATGTTTCGACATTTTTAATATTTGATGTTTTAACGAATGAAAAAAAGCGACGCAGTTCCACGGCCTAACAACACACACACATAACGTGGAAAATACGTCGTGCACGGTACACTAACACATCGTCAGTCGCTGACAAATTATTACATTACTTAATTCTAGATCATCGTGCCCAGTGTCTTTCTCCCATTCAAGTAGCACCTGGGCACGTGAATGAGGTCCTGACAATGGGCACGGAAAGGGTTAAACCTGAAAATCCTGATCTAAAAAAATTATTAGTTTGTGTAATTTTTATTTAACGGACTAACGTTCTCTGATTTTATATTTTACTACATCGTTTCTGATTAAATCTACTTTATTGATTTAATAGTAACTAAGTAACTCTACTTTATTAATTTAATAAATCAGAACAAAACTTTAATATTGCAAAACAGGTAGCGTTAATTGAAAAAGACTGAGGCTCGATCAAATGGAATAATTGACTCTAAATATATTACTAAGAAAGAAATAATCTCAGGCGATCTCTTTATCAAAGCATATACTCGAAAGTACAGAAGCAGTGTTCAAAATTATTGCTTTGATTCAAAAATCTGCCTGTCGCGAAGTGTCTTCTTGCACGTAAAATTTCACACATTCTTGTACGGGAAAAAATGAATTTTGACTCATATTTTAAATTCTAACCGAAATAAAATAAACTGACGTGACTTGATATTATCACGATTAATCCATTGTTTAAAATCAAGTATGTTTATGTTAAACAGGTATATTCGTATACATATTTGCCATTTGCAAATATTCATACGGAATGTTAACATGCATGCTTATAAATAACACGAATATATTTTCAAGTGTATGTATTTAAACTAATTATTATAATCGCGCTGTGCAAGAAGACCTATCCTAAACTAATAAATTTAAAAAAAGAATGTTACTACTCACGGGTATAAGAAATACCCGCGGTCACTATGCTCGCAACAAAATTCTACGTAATACAACCGGTCACCCGTGCCGATTCGGACCTTTCATCCTACGACATGATTGAGTGACCGGAGGAACAAAAATGCATGCGACTCACCGTTCGATGCGGAGAAACAGAGGACGTACCATGGATGCTGCGCCACCCCAGCGAATATCATCAGGGAGACTAACATCAGGCAGGAACCGTGTAAAGTCCAGTGGTGGAAATGGTGGTTGTTTAAGGGCGGGGGGGGGGGGGGTGAGAGGAAGAAGCGAAACGTCGTTTCGACAATTTTCTTCTTTTTCCTATCGATCGTTTATTTAGAAAATACTGCTATTTTTGTACGCTTAAAAATTATTATTAAGAAATTGGAACAAGTTTGAAAAATATTATTTAGTTGAAAATTGTGAGATACTTTTCGATAGCAAACAAATGCTCATGAATAACGTGAATGCAATGCAATCGTTTGCAAGAATTATATTGTTCGCAATTAGAATATATACTGTGAATTTTCCTTATTAGAATACGAAATATACATTCCAATAATACACTACAGTCGCGTGTTTTAAATAATGGAAAATATTTGCAAGAATTCAAAAGTCCGCCACTAAATATATTTAAAGAATACTGTGCAAACGCGCGCGAAACCTTGTTTCGAGGTATTTGAATCTACCTGTTACTAATTTGCAAGTTTATGACGTTATAACTCAATTTGAAACAATAAGATAATTCGTTAAAAATTGGTTTGAAATAAGAGAATGATTTCATACATCGGGATCTTTCAGAAGAATCAATGGACTCACGCGACGCACCCCTGTGCACAAAATAACCGCAAGATTCAGTGGGAAAAAAGAATAGATTTTTATATCTCGTTCCAAGTCAGATAAGTATCATTGTACAGAATGAGCTTAGAATGGATTCGACATAGCCAAGACATATCCCACCATGTCCCGCTGTGTCCCACGGTGTCCCACGGTGTCCCACGGTGTCCCACGGTGTCCCACGGTGTCCCACGGTGTCCCACGGTGTCCCACGGTGTCCCACGGTGTCCCACGGTGTCCCACGGTGTCCCACGGTGTCCCACGGTGTCCCACGGCTTCCAACGTTGCAGTCCAGTGTAGATCATCCAAAATTCTTTTCGCGGCATTTGGTGACCCACACTGGATCGACGATGTCCCACGTGGCAGTCCAGTGTAGATCATCCAAAATTCTTTTCGCGGCATTTGGTGACCCACACTGGACCGACGATGTCCCACGTTGCAGTCCAGTGTAGATCATCCAAAATTCTTTTCGCGGCATTTGGTGACCCACACTGGACCGACGATGTCCCACGTTGCAGTCCAGTGTAGATCATCCAAAATTCTTTTCGCGGCATTTGGTGACCCACACTGGACCGACGATGTCCCACGTTGCAGTCCAGTGTAGATCATCCAAAATTCTTTTCGCGGCATTTGGTGACCCACACTGAACCGACGATGTCCCACGTTGCAGTCCAGTGTAGATCATCCAAAATTCTTTTCGCGGCATTTGGTGACCCACACTGAACCGACGATGTCCCACGTTGCAGTCCAGTGTAGATCATCCAAAATTCTTTTCGCGGCATTTGGTGACCCACACTGGACCGACGACGTCCCACGGTGTCCAACGATGTCCCACGGTGCAGTCCAGTGTAGATCATCCAAAATTCTTTTGGCGGCTTTTGGAGACCCAAACTGGACTGGTGCGTAGTTCTTAGCTTGGCATCGTTTTCCAAAGATTAATCAACTGATTAATTTTTGGAAAAGGATGCCAATTACCAGGTCTCACCACGAGGAGGTGACTACGCAAGAGACCCGCTCATGGGTTATTTAACATTACACATCGATCTTGACATTCAAGCTAATGGCAAGAATGTCGAGTTCTAACTCTACTTGATCATGGGCCTACGACAGTGTGAAAGAACTGAGCGATCGTGAACCGATAAATCACGAGAACAATCTTTTTTATGTAGCAAGCGAGGGGTTGAAGAGAAAAGAAATTTTTATTTTTCGTTCCAAGATGGATAAGCATCATTGTACAGAATGGAATCGCAACGCACTTAACATCTGTATTAACATTATGAATAATTAAGGTCAAAGTGCACGCACCCTACGGTGGCCCACGACGTCCCATGGTGTCCCCGTAGGGAGGTATTAGTCCAGTCTAGATCATCAAAACAGTTATGGATGATCTAGACTAGACTATATTAAAGTAGTTTTTAGCATGATATCGTTGTTCAAATGTTATAAATTAGTGGCTTAAATATTATAAATTAATGCTTCAATTGCTATTAAGTAATGGTTAAAATGTCGTTAATTAATGGTTTGATTGTAATAAATTAATGGTTTAATTGTTATTAATTAATAGGTTAAATGTTATAAATTAATAGTTAGATGTTAAACTAAATGTTTCAAATGTTGTTATTTAATGGTTCAATTGTTGTAAATTAATACCTTATATGTTATAAAATAATAGTTTGAATGTTATAAATTAATAGCTTAAATGTTATAAATTAATAGCTTAAATGCTATAAATTAATCGTTTAGACGTTATAAATTAATGGCTTAAGTGCTATAAATTAATAATTTAAATATTGTAAATTAAGAGCTTAAATGTTATAATTTAATAGTTCGAATGTTAGAAATTAATGGTTTAAATGTATAAAGTAATAGTTTAAATGTTGCAAATTAATGGGTCAGACGTTATAAATTAATAGCTTAAATGTTATAAATTAATAGCTTAAATGTTATAAATTAATCGTTTAGACGTTATAAATTAATGGCTTAAGTGCTATAAATTAATAATTTAAATATTGTAAATTAAGAGCTTAAATGTTATAATTTAATAGTTCGAATGTTAGAAATTAATGGTTTAAATGTATAAAGTAATAGTTTAAATGTTGCAAATTAATGGGTTAGACGTTATAAATTAATAGCTTAAATGTTACAAATTAATGGCTTGAATGTTATAAATTAATAGCTTAAATGTTAGAAATTAATGTCTTAAATGTAATAAAATAACAGTTTAAATATTGTAAATTAGTAGCTTGGATGTTGTAAATTAATAGCTTAAATGTTATAAATTAATAGCTTAAATGTATAAAATAACAGTTTAAATGTTGTAAATTTATTGCTTAAATATTATAAATTTATTGCTTAAATGTTATAAATTTATAGCTTAAGTGTTGTAAATTAATGGTTTAGACGTTATAAATTGCTAGTTGCAATGTTGTTGTTTGATATTTTTTTTTTATTTACCTCATATTTAAATTCTTCTTCGATGTTCACTCTCCGGAATTTCAGGCACAAAAGAGCCCGCGCGCGACTTCTGTGTTCCTTATATACCTTGACAAGGTGTCGCGATGTCATTCAAACGGTAACGATTTTTTGACATAGCAAAGGACGGTTTTTCCATTATAACAAAATCAAATTGAACGATTTCTTAATTTTTATCGTAAATTGGCATCTTTAACATTTTAATACGACATTCATTTTTATCATTTTAATAGTTTCTACAAACTAAGACTAAATTCACACCTCCTTGATACTAGTTTTCGACTATCAATTAGTTTCAATAAAAAGGGGAAGAAAGCCTAACAGCAGTCGATGACGTTACTGTGAAATAAGTTAAGGTGTTTAAATAATCAGACAGGTAAAATTCATATTAATCGTTATATTATATTATCGATATTCGTTCATTTACTTGTGCTAATTACAAAATAAAATGTTCTTTTTTCTTGAATAACACCTACATCACCGTCTGCGATATTTAAAATTCATATTTAATGCTTATTTAAAAGTCAGGTATCTTTTTCATTCCTCTCAAGTTAAACGAGTAAATTTATTCGTTATAGTTGTAACATAAAATGGCTATTTATTTCACTACCACCTGCATCGCTGTACGTGATACAGATATTAATTATGTATCGAATAATATGAACTAATTGGCTGTAATCGCGGTTAGGTATTTCTTCGTTTGATATATCAAGGGATCTATTAGGCTATTAGCGAGGGACTTATTGATTCTTTGAAGAAGTATCAAATTCTATGAAAATTAACTAAATGATTATATTCGATTAGTATTCGACAATGTCTATCATATTCAGCCACCTTCTCTTATAATAGATTCTGCTCGGATCGATTATTTTATAATAAATTGCAGATTATGCCACGGTATATTATAAGATATTTGTCTATAGCTCTTTTTTTTTCTAATTCATTGATTTTATTATTAGTCTTATTGGTTTTTCCCGTGAGTATCTGTTGTACGTACATTTCCATTATGCTCAGATTTTTAACATCGTTGTGCGAACATGTGCGTGCTCTAGCAATAAACATTCGTTTCGAGCTTACTCACGACCGCGACCGCGAAATTCGATAAATCGAAAGGAAAAACCAGGGACGAGAGCATGTTCTAATATTAAGTCACGTTCGTTTATTTCATTTCGGTTAGAATTTAAAATATGAGTCAAAATTCACTTTTTTCCGTACAAGAATGTGTGAAATTTTACGTGCAAGAAGACACTTCGCGACAGGCAGATTTTTGAATCAAAGCAATAATTTTGAACACTGCTTCTGCACTTTCGAGTATATGCTTTGAAAAAAAGATCGCCTGAGATTATTTCTTTCTTAGTAATATATTTAGAGTCAATTATTGCACTTGATCGAGTCTCGACGATGTATTGGTGTATCGTATACACTTTCTACTTTGATGATTCATCATAATATTTTACCAATTTTCATAACTTAATTATAAGCATATACCATTATTCAATAATTAATTATTAAATATATAAATCTAATATATTCTTACACGCACAAGTTTGTTTTACTTTCAAATATAAGATCATGTTACAATAATAAAAATTTTAGAATTTATACATCAACTAATAGCAAAATAAATAATGATAATAAATTATTTTCAATTAAAGAAATTTCTCTTTTCATGATAGTTTCGCTATTAATTCTCAAAGACCATTGTAAATTGCTAACATTTTTGTCACGTTTTTCTATTTATTACAATGTTTGAATCATTGAAAAATAGTTATTAATAATTGTATGAATAATTAAGTAATATACCGTAATGATATTCTTACTAAACAATATTTTGTTTAATAGTAGCAGCTATACTCATGTAATATAAAAACTTTTCATTAAGAACATAATTTTATCCGTAATTGTTACTGAACATTGTTTTAAATATGTTCTCTATTTCTCAATTTCATCAATTTCACTGTTTGAACACGATAAATTTGCGCGCGCTCGTGCCTACGAAAATCGAGCGTTCCTATTGGCGGAATATATTCCGAAGTCAAATAGAACGTGCCTATTGGCGCAGAATATTGCCAAGTGACATTGAGCGTTCCTATTGGCGCAATATATTGTGACGTCATATCGAGCGCTCCTATTGGCTGGAGAGTCGTAGTTTCAACCGAGCCGAGCGGTGACATGAAAGTCGTGCTGCGTAAATTCGTCTCGTCGAGCGTTATCGTGTTTTTAGTACCTTTATTTCGACTTTATCAACGATTCTGCACTTCTATCTGGTTAATTCAAATAGTAAGTTCGTATTTAATCGTTTATTGATTATAATTTTAGTAAAATTGTATTGTATCGCGAAATTTTTCTTTTACTTTTGTCATTAACGGCGTATTTGACAATTTGCAGTTACTGATCGTTTTTATTACTGACCTTTGAGGTAGAATTTGGTTTCTATTTTTACTTTATTTCACAATAATTGCTTTATT
This sequence comes from Bombus huntii, assembly GCF_024542735.1. Taxonomy (NCBI): domain Eukaryota; kingdom Metazoa; phylum Arthropoda; class Insecta; order Hymenoptera; family Apidae; genus Bombus; species Bombus huntii. The sequence goes on along the minus strand of NC_066255.1, from coordinate 4,323,487 downwards.
ATTGATTTTTTGTACATTTATCCTTAACTGTATTTCTGATAGGGTTAGGTTAAAATTATCGATAATTCACATTACCGGCTTTTACTATAATTTGTTCTGTTATTGCAAATTGTTGGTTTTGTCGTACATTTATTTGAAATTGTTGGTTTTCTTTTGTGTAGATTATTGGCTGGACACGCGACTGAAAACACTGAAAGAATACACATCACAGACGCCACAAACGATCGACAATCGATAATTCGAACTGAAACAAGATGAACGTCATAGATGATTATTAATAAATCGAATCGTTGATTTTTTATGCCGATTTAGCAATGATTGACGTATTATAACAAAGCAGAGGTACGTACACGACTATTTTCTCTTTTTATTGGATCGATAGTAATCGATATTTGCTAAATAATTGCTATACAGCTTCCGATTGGCATATAATAACATCATTTTATAAACAGTTGCATAATTTGTTGAAAATATCAAGATGAAACAAAAAGAGGTTAAAGAAATCACATTTGAAACTGTTCACATATAAAAATGTTTCGGGTATATAGATTATCGTTAATAATCGGATATACTATTAATGAATTAATGTTTTTATATTAATATATAGCAAATTATACAAATCATTTAGTTGTTATTAAAAAACAATCTATTTGTATAGTAATTAGATTTTAACACAATTTCAATTTTTATTGTTATTAATATTTCAAGTTTGAATAGAGTTTTATTTTTCATTACCTTAGACTTTTTTTTAACAATGAACGATATATTTTTAAGAACAAATTATAATATTTCATATGTTTTGTTTCAGTTTTTCATAATTTCTACTATTTCCTGTGCTTTGGGAAGGACGCAGTGATGCTTCAAAACTAAGCATGTAAGAATCTTTGCATATTGTACACCAATTAATTTTATTCCTTGTATTTTGCTATAATTACTCACAATAAAAAAACAAGTCTGATTTTATACTTCAATATCAGAATTTCAGTTGTTACAGTAATTAAAGTTCACTAATTATTTAACTTTCCTATCGTTATTAAAATTTAAGGTTTTCATAGAATACCATATTACGTTATTTAACATTTTTTGTTGAATCATTACTTAAGTTTCAAAATAAATTATTCACGCATGTATTATTTATATATCTATAAGAAGACATATGTTTTGTTAAAGGTTTATCACTCCTTCCTCTTCCTCCTGCTTCCTGAAAAGGTCCTAGTGGTGTTTCAAAAGTCAAGAATGTAAGTAATATGTAAATTATTTAATTCTATCGCTATATATTTCAATTTGCTACTCCTAATTTGAATATTGTCATTAAAATTTTAATAGAGATTAATAGACATTAATCCTCCACTGCTTTAAATTTTCCAATTAATTAACGTCATATTATATTATAATATAATATAAGCAAATATAATATAATATGAGTAATAATATAAAATATGATATAATATGAGCAAATTATAATATTCCATGCATTGTTACAGTTTTTTCCATGATGGGATTGCATGACTCCTCCTTGATAACGGTCTTCACGACGACTTTCCCTGGGCTACCATAGCATCGATGACTACGTTCCTCGCATCTTATCGTGAGTCGCATGCATTTTTGTCCCTCCGGTCACTCAATCATGTCGTAGGACGAAAGGTCCGAATCGACACGGGTGACTGGTTGTATTACGTAGAATTTTGTTGCGAGCATAGTGACCGCGGGTATTTTTTATACCCGTGAGTAGTAACATTCTTTTTTTAAATTTATTAGTTTAGGATAGGTCTTCTTGCATATCGCGTTTTTGTTTCTGTTAATTATATGATATACTGAACAATTTTATATTAACAATATTAATAATACTACTAACTGATAAAAACGATATTATATTAATAATTAGTTTGAATATTTGTGATTGAAGATATACATGTATGTTCACTGTGATCACTTTTAAAGTTGGAGTGTATTAAAAATGTATATCTAGAGAGAGTTGCAATGATTTAATTAAATATTTCGTAGTGATGAAGTCGAATTACATATTTAATAATAACGATAATAAGTCATTTTTTATTTCACCTGGCACTATTACGATGGATTTAATTGTTTGCCATTCATTTTTTAATTTGAGTATTAATTTAAAATATACATATAGGGGTAGTAAAGTTCAGTCCTGCCGTACAAATATGCATGGAATTTCATGGGCAAGAAGAAATTTCGCGACAGGCAAATTTTGGAATCAAAGCAGCAAGTTTTGAACATTGTTTTTGTACTTTCGAAAATGTGCTTTGACGAAGGAATTGCCTGAGGTTGTTTGTAATAATATCTAACTTTGAGTCAGTTATTAAATAAATTTCTTATTCATTGTCAATTTGTCTCTTTTGTAGTGAAATTTCAATAGTTCGTAGAATCAATTATTTAAATGAATCATTATATTGCATTGATCTTATTTATGCTGTTTTTTATAAATAAATTCAATATTAGTATTTCGGTAAATTATAAAATTAATAACCTAGACTATACAGTGATAGTAATAGAGATAAAGTTTGAAAATGCAAAATAAAGAAAGATTAGTCCGTTAGATACAAATTAGATGCACTAATACGTTTTTTAGTTAGGATTTTCAGGTTTAACCCCTTCCGTATTCAATGCCAGGATCTCACTCACGTGCTCAGGTGCTACTTGGGTGAGAGAAAGGCAATGAGTACGATGACCATTGATTTTATAATAATTTGTAAGCGACTGACGATGAGTTAGCGTATCGTGCACGACGTACTTTCCACATAGTGTGTGTGGTTAGGCTGTGGAATTGCGTCGTTCAGTATTTATTCCATTTACTACAAATATAAATAATAAAAAATAAATTCAAAAAATATCATTTCAATCACAAACTGTAAAAACAAAGATTCGTTATCGAATACAGGGAATCAGAGATACTAGGGTCATTAATTTTATTGTTAAATTATAATAAATGGTACCACATATCGTACCATCTACAATTTCTTTGAAAAATAAATACACTCTCTGAATTATGAATATTTGCAATTAAAATTGAGATTAACTTTTATCGCAATTTACGCAATGGTCGCTAGCATTCGTCAGTCGATTTCAGGAAAATGGTACGTACCTTAGAGTATGCATGCTGTGTGTTAAGCTCGGGTGTCGGAGGCGTCCCGGGACGTCCTCTCTAGTGTAGGACCTTTGCGCCCGAGCGTTTGCGTGAGAACCGTGGAGCGAGTGTGTTGGTGTGCCCGTTTTGCCATTTTTAAATATAGCGCTAGGTAGGATAGGTAGTATACTTTCTGGTATGTCTGTTAATTATAAGTAGGTAGGGCCGGGCAGGTTGGCACAGTCTCTGGTCGGGTAGGCGCGTTTTCGTGTGACCAACCTGTTTCTGGAAATCTAATTTGAAAAATCGACGGTGAAACTGGCACGGGTAGAGCATGCTCTCGTCTCTGGTTTTGCCTATCGATTTTTCGAATTTCGCGGTCGCGGTCGCGAATGGGTCGAAACGAACGTTTATTGCTCGAGCACGCACATGCGAGTGAGCAACGATCACTACCGTGAATGTTGGTCAGTCCATATGCACTTCAATCAGCTTCAGCGGTTTATATTATTATTTTACCTTTATAAGTTTTCTTTTTGTTTGCGATTTAGAAGTCTCGAGCTTAGATTTAAGTTTCAGCGGGCATTGCGCCCGAAGAAAGAAGAGGCTATAAGCCGAAGAGGCCCGGCAAACTGCCACTCAAGAGGGCAACTACTAATGGCTCCCCATCCTCTGGGTCATCCAGAGTATGGGAAGTCATTATTGTTACTACTTTGTCACTATGCTCGCTTTTAGTATTTTTAGTAGTAGTAGTAGTAGTCGTAGTAGTAGTAGTTTGCTTTTTTGGCCGATGTATATATCGGTCCATCGTCCCATTGGGCAAATCGCGATTTTTCTTATTAGTGTTGCGATAAATTAATTACGGGTTGTATTAGAGTTGCGAAATAATATCGCGGCTTTTCATTAGTGTAGCGAGAAAATGATTACGGTTTGAATTAGAGTTGCGATAAAATGATAATCGCGTTTGCTTTAGAGTTGCGAATTACGATATCGCGATTGTCTTTTGCAATTTTTAAAATTTATCCTGTTTTCTTTTGTTTAAAATTAGATTATGAAAATGTTAGTTTTCAATCAATTTTATAGTATTGCAAGTTGTATTATCAGAATATTTAAAGTAGCTTTTTCATATTGTGCATTGTAATTTTCATTAAATTCAGTACAAGAATTAGCGTTGCGATAAAGAATGATCGCGTTTTGTTAAGTAGTGTTGCGTTTACAAAATGCCCAAACCTCCCGACTGCATTGGTCGGACACTGTTCCTGGATCACACGATACAGCTGCAAGAGCTGTGCAAGTGTGATCGTTCATCGGCAACCTCCTAAATGGTTGCACTGCGATATGTCAACACCCACTCGCGATTTTTCTTATTAGTGTTGCGATAAATTAATTACGGGTTGTATTAGAGTTGCGAAATAATATCGCGGCTTTTCATTAGTGTGGCGAGAAAATGATTACGGTTTGAATTAGAGTTGCGAGAAAATGATAATCGCGTTTGCTTTAGAGTTGCGAATTACGATATCGCGATTGTCTTTTGCAATTTTTAAAATTTATCCTGTTTTCTTTTGTTTAAAATTAGATTATGAAAATGTTAGTTTTCAATTAATTTTATAGTATTGCAAGTTGTAATATCAGAATATTTAAAGTAGCTTTTTCATATAGTGCATTGTAATTTTCATTAAATTCACTACAAGAATTAGCGTTGCGATAATGAATGATCGCGTTTTGTTAAGTAGTGTTGCGTTTACAAAATGCCCAAACCTCCCGACTGCATTGGTCGGACACTGTTCCTGGATCACACGATACAGCTGCAAGAGCTGTGCAAGTGTGATCGTTCATCGGCAACCTCCTAAATGGTTGCACTGCGATATGTCAACACCCACTCGCGATTTTTCTTATTAGTGTTGCGATAAATTAATTACGGGTTGTATTAGAGTTGCGAAATAATATCGCGGCTTTTCATTAGTGTGGCGAGAAAATGATTACGGTTTGAATTAGAGTTGCGAGAAAATGATAATCGCGTTTGCTTTAGAGTTGCGAATTACGATATCGCGATTGTCTTTTGCAATTTTTAAAATTTATCCTGTTTTCTTTTGTTTAAAATTAGATTATGAAAATGTTAGTTTTCAATTAATTTTATAGTATTGCAAGTTGTAATATCAGAATATTTAAAGTAGCTTTTTCATATAGTGCATTGTAATTTTCATTAAATTCACTACAAGAATTAGCGTTGCGATAATGAATGATCGCGTTTTGTTAAGTAGTGTTGCGTTTACAAAATGCCCAAACCTCCCGACTGCATTGGTCGGACACTGTCCCTGGATCACACGATACAGCTGCAAGAGCTGTGCAAGTGTGATCGTTCATCGGCAACCTCCTAAATGGTTGCACTGCGATATGTCAACACCCACTCGCGATTTTTCTTATTAGTGTTGCGATAAATTAATTACGGGTTGTATTAGAGTTGCGAAATAATATCGCGGCTTTTCATTAGTGTGGCGAGAAAATGATTACGGTTTGAATTAGAGTTGCGATAAAATGATAATCGCGTTTGCTTTAGAGTTGCGAATTACGATATCGCGATTGTCTTTTGCAATTTTTAGAATTTTTCCTGTTTTCTATTGTTTAAAATTAGATTATAAAAGTGTTAGTTTTCAATTAATTTTATAGTATTGCAAGTAGCAATACCAGAATATTTAAAGTAGCTTTTTTATATAGTAAATAGTAATTTTTATTAAATTCACTATAAGAATTAGCGTTGCGATAATGAATGATCGCGTTTTGTTATGTAGAGTTGCGTTTACAAAATGCCCAAACCCCCCGACTGCATTGGTCGGACACTGTTCCTGGATCACACGATACAGCTGCAAGAGCTGTGCAAGTGTGATCGTTCATCGGCAACCTCTTAAATGGTTGCACTTCGATCTCTCGCTATTAGTGTTGCGTATTGCTTAAATACGAGTGCGTAGATTAATATTTATTAGCGTTGTGTATCAAATTTCGGGAATATTCAGACTTTTTTTTATAATGGTAGATTAATTGATATTGCAGATATAACGAAGCACTCGTCGCGTTTTATTTTGAGAACTTTCTGCTTCATAAATATTAGTAGTAAATTTGCGTTGCGAAACAAGAATATTCCGTTCCACTCACGGTTTCTTGATCGGGTTTATAAAAAGAGTGGAAGACGATCGAATTTCAGTAGCCTTTAAATTTGAATTGCTATTTGAATAAAGCATTTATACAATACGCACATCAGATTTTTCGAATAACTGGGTAGTATTGTATAAAGTAGGCCCAGACCTTGTATTATATTTTTTCTATCGTACAAAATAAAGCCTTGCAATGATTTGCTTGTGCAGTGTGCAGAGAGATGCGTTAGCAATTATCGGTATGAAGAACGTCAAATCGTTGGGAACGAATTGGCGTGTGCACGTATTCAACGTGCTCCAACATTTGGCATCTCTTCGAAACGTGCGCAAACAATCGCGCTGGCCAGAAAACACGTTGGCTCTGTGTGTATACACATGATTGTGCATGCGCTAATTCGCGCTCGGGCAATCCTTCCCAAGCTTTTTCGCCCTTTCAAAAGCGGCTCGTTATGGAATATTAATTGTCCGGCTTTATCGTAACAGCGGAACAGCATTATCCTCGGTGTACCATCGTTTCGTAATTTCGCGGCGATTGCACTGCTGTTCCGCGATGTTTTCCAAATCAAAAGCATCGTAGAATAGACCGTTGTTTCCCTATTTCGGAAAAGCTTTTTTTGCGCTGCGTTCGATGCATTGCTTTCATCTTTCTTTTTTTTTTTCTTTTTTACCGATTTTTCAACCTTTGGCTAATCACCTTGTAAAATTCGTATCGTAAAGCACATTTCGCTGCTTCTATGTTACGATATATACTAATTTGTGTTCACATATATTGATTTCTGTATTAATTGGTATTATCTGCTGATATAGTAATCAGTCACCGTTATGAATTCATTATACTTTGGGTAGAAGTCTTTCCTGCAATTTGAATTTTCTTTTCTGACGAATAGTTGTATTCAACGACATATGTGACGGTGAATCTTGAACATTTCTAACATTTCTAATCATAGTTCGCTGTCTCGAATAATTATGCACTTTTAGCGCCGTAATCCACGCCAGTCTTAGACTTTTCGGCTACGCTCGTTTGTTATCAGCCATTCAAAGTTCTTCAATATCGATGACTTTCGACAGGGAATGCTTGTTCAAGATAAAATTGCTCATCCTCGAAATGATCGACCAATGAAGAAAATAATTGAAAAGTCGTGCGCCACGCTGGTGGTTTGGTTCGTTTGAAAATTTCATACGATTTCCTGAACAGAGGTATAGAATTTACGATTAACGAGTGTTAAATAATTCGGCTATTGTAAAGTTTAAAGACAAAGCAACCCGAGTGAGCGGCCGTTGAGAGGCGATCGAAAATTCGAATAAGCCCGACAATTCGGATTATTTCACGCGAGATGTATAATTGAGAGGTATTTGCGGTTTTATCATAACAGTTTTCCGTTGCGATCCGAATCGATTCGGTGCGTTGCAAGGAGGAAATAGATGCAGAACGAAACACATCGAGTTTATACTATATCTGCACTATCAGCGTGTGTACACGAACAGAGAAATTAAACGAATCCCGATTTAAAGTGCTGCAAACCGAACTAGGCGAAACATGGATCGGCACGGATCGAATTATCGTGATTCTAGGCCGCTCGTGTGTTTCAAAACGAGCAGGCCTGTTCGCGGAATTATCCCTGGCGAGTGTCGTGTCTATTTGCCTAGAAATTAACTCTGATGTCCGATAAAGACGACGAGAAAACATAGAAGGAAAGAAAGGGTGAAGAAGAAAGGAGGTACGTTGGAACGAGTTTCGTCTTACAAAGGTGAACGGCTCGCTTGAGGGGCGCTTTAACGTTGCGTCTGGGTTTTAAGTCTGCTCGGAACAGCGGAAAATCGGAGGCAGCTAGCAAAATTTCGTGTCGTTCCCGCGCCGGCAAACATTCAAACGTCTAACCTGTAGATAAATTCGCCGCCAAGCACGGGGGTTAAAACGCGCAGCGACACTGGCACCCTCGCATGCTTTTCGAGATGTGTGCGCGTGCATACCTGGCTAAAGAAGGTGAGAGAGGACTAGCCAACTGCAGGGAGTAGTCAGGGGCAGCTTCCACGATGGAACGGGACAGAGGTAGGACAGGCAGAAGGGAGCAAGAATGGAAAAGTGGAAGGGATGAGAGCTATCGCGAATGGCGCACCCTCGTACAAAAGACCCTTAGTGCGCAGAGCGCGCGATACTTCAGTTTACTAATGAACCCAGCTGGGGGTGTACCACTGGAGAAGCACTTTTACTTCTGTCGTTCTGTCTACCGTCAGACAGACAGACAGACAGACAGACAGACAGACAGTTCACAATGGCCGTTCTCGGCTGACTCCGTCATGGATTCTTTGGCGCACGGGGAACGGGGAAAGTCGCCGCTGTTAGCGTTAAGGAAAGGGTGCTGAACGAGACGGCAGGAATTTTCACTGATTCGATGATGCGCCTTTCGAGCCGAAGGTCGCTGATCTCAATCGAAATAGTGAAATTCCAGAAAGAACCGAGTACGACCTTTTTAATAGCTGAGGGCCATCGATGCCGAGGATTGAATAGGGTAACACGATGACGATTCTTTTAGTTACCTCTTTTTTTCCGAGTCCAATTAATTATCGCTAGCATAAGAGATTTGTAGTTGCTTCTCTGTAATAACTGCTTCTCTTCGAGAAGTATCTGCAGACTATTTTCTTTCAGACTCTAGAGGGTAGCTGTCGAACTGTTAATGGATTTGTTTAGAGAATCGATTCGTAAAATTTGGGGGTTCAGTATCCTTTTGCGGAAAATCTGTAACTCACAATTCAGTTGAGAATGAATATCTAGCAACGCTTCGTGCAAAATGTGAAACTCCTTCGAAATAGTATCATTGTATAATACATGATTGAAAGTTTCTTTTTGGCAATAATTTCAAAAAAAAAAAAAAGAAACTGCCCGACCATGCTGCTAATATTGGCATTCTGTGCACTTTCCGTTCAAAGGTAACGAAAAGCAGAAAGAAGTTCTACGATCGAACGAAACTTGGTTGGAAGAACAAAAAATGGTCGTATAATTCTGTTCCACGGCTCTTACGTTTGCATGAAAGAAAGCGGGACGGTTCCATGCACCAGCAGAATTTATGAAAGTGGATTTAACACCCCTTTAAACAAAGCCGGACCCGTAGCGATGATTTTTCCTCGCGTACCAGCGCACGAATAAAATTTTTTTGAATTTCAAATAAGTCCATGGAATTGTAAAATATAAACCGCAGGCCTTGATCCAGCGATCAATGCAACGGAATGCGAGGATAGACGAGGACAAATACGAAATGTTTTGTACGTTGTTTGTTCGTCGCGATACAACCGTGAGATTCCTGCAAAAATTTTCATTTTGGAAAAACGAAATGCAAATTTACGTATAATTTTCATCGAGAATCCGGGGGACAACCAGCAGAAGGGTTAGGTTGCAGTTGATGAATTTTCCACGGCGTAGGAGCACGTATAAATTGCTCTTATTGCTTCCATAAATTTCCTTTGTATAAGAGAGAATGAGACGCGCTCATCAAGTTTCGACTAAATTCATGGAAATTGCGAACGAGAATAGGGAAAGGGGAGAACGAGAGAGAGAGAGAGAGAGAGGGAGGGAGAGAGAGAGAGAGAGAGGGAGAGCGAGAGAGGATGGAGAAACACTCCTTAGGAGTTTCGCGTTGGCTTGTTGAAAAACGAATAGCTGAGCGAATGGCGTTTATTACTTGCATTTCTGCGAGTCATTATCTTGAAATATGTAGGTGTCGAACGTACGGAAAGAAAGGAAAGATGATCGTAACGATTAATTATCCGAATACGCTGGATGGAAGAATTTTTTCGCGATGGAATTTTTGATCGTCGCCGTGGACGGTGAGGGGGGGGGGGTGAAGGGACTAGAAACAAGCATTAAAAGCCCCTAGAAAACTGGAAACATATTAACTTGGCCCTTCCATGGAAGAGAATTGTCAGGAGTCGAGCGTAAAAATTGAAACTGCCTTGGCGTCAAAGGCAATTCTTGCATTTCATTTGCGAAAGTTTTCATACAGAAGCGCGAGATGCGTCTAACGAGATCATAAGGATGAGAAGTAGAGAGCGCGAGATAGAAAGAGGAAGGGAGTAAGAGAGTAACGCGTACAGATGAGATCGCTTTGTTACTGTCAACTCAGAGACAGCGACGGGTGAAATAAAAAATGTCGAAGTAACGAGGGAAGCGTTCATATAATCGTTGGGCTAGTTGACTGAAAAGCAACCACACGGTTCCTCGCTACCGTTTAATTGCTCGCACTTTTCCACTCCGGCTTTGCCCGTGAAAAACTACGGGACATAGAAGTTACGAGCGTATAGACCGGCTCGCTACATCGGCGAGTATTTTATACGAATGAGAAATCCCCTCCTCCGGGCGACCTCATTCATTATATCGCAGCAGGAATTTTCGACCGACAAATCTTCCGGGCCACGCGAAATTTTTAACTACCACCGTTGCTGTCTCGTCGAGCATAGGTCACTCTCAAACTTTCTAATTACGTTTCACTTTTTCCCCTCCAATGATTCTGACGTTCTCTACCACGTTCATCGCCCCTATCTCAACTGCAGAAAAACTGACGTCTATTCTATATATCTATTGAAAAAGAAAGGCAGTTAATGCGTTTACCTCTTTAGATACGAAGCGTATTGACTGTTCGATTTAAGAATTATCAACGGATCCCTTCGAGATACTACCCCATACAAGATGCGCGCACATACCCGCAGGAGCTGGACGTAAAGGCGAACCACCGTCCTAATTGTGCACAGGACGATCATGTTTCACAGTACACAGGGGTATTGGCTCTCGATGTCGCGCGGTTTCCTTGTACCGGTATGCACAGGTACAGGGCGTTACGAAACCTATGTGCTATTAATAGTAACGGAAATGAAATGCATTCGACTCGAAGATTGATGCGTACTTGAGACGCTCCGCTTGCGAGGACGAGAAAGTTTTTGAATAAAGATCGAACAGGATGCTCGGAAAATGCGAATTCGAAGAACGTTATGTATACCTGTTGGTGAATCTGAGTGGTAACTAGAGATGTATGCATATGATGCTCGTTTGCGAGAGTGAGTCCTCTCACGGGACGAACAGCGCATGGCGAACGATGGTTTAGAAGGAGCGTTTTTAGCGTCGGTACAAAGAAAAAGTTTTGAGCGAAAGCAAAGAAATTTCAGCAAGCGAACTGTATACGTACGTGTATGGGGGTGTCATGTTGTTTAATATGTATGTTGTTAATCTATTTCTTTAGTATAAACAAATTGTAAGGCATACCTATTACACAGAGATTTTTTTATGTTACCTATATCAATATATCGTGCATGTATTGTTAAATATTAAATGAGTTTAGCAACGGATGGAAATAACAAACTTGCAATACGTCGCAGTGCAATGCACGGTTTCATACGCCTTTCAGGAAAAACGACAAACAGCTCGCCGAGATCGACCCTGTATAATTCAATATTCGACCGTGCAGCTGCGTTGTTAAATTACTGGGAAGGTGAAAGAACAGGCAATTCACTGGGACGGCAGATAGGCGAATAATTTAACAGATCTCCGACGGAATTAGCATTCTCACTGCCGATCGTATTAATCCGACATCGATCCAACCAGACGCGCACCTCACGCGCATCCTCTATATTGAGATATCTGTATTACCTTGGTCGCTTTCGTGGGAAACGTTTATCTAGAGCATGCAGAGATTCTCAGTTGCGAGAATTATTACAGAAAATTAGAAACGCGTCATTCCGTAAACCATAGAAAGCTTGAAGCCTTAAGTACCGCATCTTTCTTCGACCTATACCTGTTGAACAAACTTTCACGAAATATTGAATTGTTTCGAGGAGCTTGAAATATAATTTAATATTTGTATCAGTGAAAGACACCGCTGTTCCATTATTATTACATATAGTTCCATAAAAGTGACTACAATTATTTTCCGACATAACATTAAAGATAAAATACGCGGATCTCGTGACACTTTTTATTGTCAACAAAGAGAGGGAGGGTGTCATAGTGAGCGGAGAGAATTCGGTGGACCGTCGAACGGCATCAGATAATTCCGACGGGATGGAGCAGGTGTTAACGACGTAGCGTGTTTAGCGCAGCACCATATTTTCGCCGCTTATCCCGTCGGTGTTTCGCCCAGGGGAGAAAAAAAGCCCACAGAGAGACCCTCGACGAGCGTATACTAGCGGGGGGAACCGTTCGCCTATTTTCGGTCGGCGAGCAAGCCCAAACACGCGTGTCCTGCGTGTGTACCGCCATAAATATATCCGTACGCGCGCAAGGACCTACTATTGGAGTACGCAGCCCTTGCTATAAGCATAAGCGTAAACTTCGTTAACGAGAAACTAATTCTCCTCTCGCGCACTACCGTAAGAAAGTTTCGCAATTTAGGGAGGCTGAGGGGCTAGAGGCTACGACGAGGTCGGGGACAGTCGAAGGAGTGGGAGGGGGGGGGGGCTGAATTACGATGCGAATTAACACGATGCTCAAGGTCGTTGATGTAGTTTACCACGACGGTACTGCCATTTTCGTTTTCTCGCAGACGCGACTCGAGAATCGGAAACCTGAGAGACGATGGACAAACAAGGAGAACGAGCCATTTTTTCCGCGCCACGGCACGAAACGACGGCGTCGCGACGAAATTGACATTCGGATAAACGGATTTCAAAGTAATTTTCCCCCCAACGACCGGGACAACGTGTATTTCACTTATGCGTTGATAATGCGCGGACGATAACGGCGCGGATGTAATTTTCGGCATGGCCGCTCGCGTATCGCGGTCTAGTTTGTATCCTATTAAGCACTACGCGATGCTTCGTTCGCCAACAATCGCTTGATTTATCGTGATGTCGTTATGTAAAAAGCTTCGTCACGTTGAAGCACTTGTAAACGCATCAAATTTCGAAGCGCTCAAAATATTTCTTGTTAATAAAATTGTGAATATCGCACAAATGCTCGATCGCGATTTTCGTTATTTCCATACTACAGTTTCTTGAAAAGTCAAACCGTTCAAAAGTTAAGTCGTTCTCAAAATTTTATTCGTCGGAGTCTTTGATAAATTTGCTCGTTAAACAGGCTTAATGTTCGGATGTTCAATGATTTCGTAGATTTTATCGGTTTAGCTAAAGAAGTTTATCAAAATTGCTTGTAACTGCAAGATCAGGAAGATGCGTCTTGTCCGTGTACTCTAATACTAAGACTTGACGGTAGGGCAAGTCTGTGCAGCGCCATTAATGGAATACACCACTTTCTGAACGACCTCATCCTCGACCTCGTTACGCGTAGGTGTACATACGCGTATGTTTACCCAGGCTGAAGGGGCTGACGATGTTCTCTCTTTTCCGCTTCCACCGCCCATAATCGGCGAACGATACACTCGCTATTATGTGCGGGGAAACAGGAGGAGGCTCCGCTTTCAGCTCGTCTCCCGTTCACTTCATCCACGCTGGACAAACATCGCAGCTCGGTGCACCTCTGCGTCGTGTACACACAATGTCACGAAGAAAGATGTTCCCGGTAGTGAACTAGAACCGAACAAATGCTACGCGCTTGGACTTTGAATCAGCTCGTCCCTCTTAACGGAAGCGTAACATGGCTGAGCGTTATTAATACAAATCATAAAGGTCTGAGTACATATGTACAAACGAGCTCAAGTCTATTTTGGATTGGATTTCATTGGCATCGAGGATCTCCGATTCGTCAAGTTCTTTCGTTCGTGCTTCTGCTTATTCGTAATTTGAAAAGAAAATCGTTTGATATCTATTATTTCTAAGACCTTCTATTTCTATTTTTCGAGTGAATTCTTCAAGTACGATGTCAAAAGGTGATGCACTGTTCGATTTTTATTCAGGACAGGAAACAAAGCGGCGATTCATTGACTTGCGTGAAATTATACTGTAGCGATGATATCGGTACTGTGTCCACACCGATCAGCTACGATTTCAATTGTTTTCGCGAATAATTCGGTTCCGTGTAAAATCCGGAACCGGCACGAGCATTTCGCGCAGTGTGAATCGAGAATTCCCTGTAACATTATTGAGAATATTTACGGGGTGTATTGTTTCATGTAGTTACACGTTTTCCAATTTTACTCGCTTTGAATATCAGCACAAACACCATTATCGATACAGCACAGGAAAAGCAGCGTAGCAACGGATACGCGATATACATTATACGTTGTCATAAAATATTATCAGGAAAATTTATGTCATACGCTGGCTAAGATTTGCAAATTGTTTGTCCAATCGTTTGTCCACGTGTATTACACATCTCTAATTGATGTCATTTCGCAACGAAATATTACGTGCCTCTACAAACATTAAAGATCCTAGATGCGTATTACGATACACCTGAGAAAATACCAGGCAAAGTTACCGAAAATTTTGTTTAAACATGTACATAGTTTAAACAGAATACATATGTACATTAAGATTTAATATTTTCATTTTTTTTTCGTACTCGGAATATCAAACTGTGATTATAGATATTAACAATGTTTAATAATATAAATTAAATAATTAAATTGTGTTTAAATTTTCTCGTACACGTTTCACGATATCTTTATTTTGAAGTATCGAAACCGTTTCAGTAACATATCGGTAAGCCGCAACGAAACGTCGTTGAAAATACATCCTTCCGAATAAATCACGCGATAACAAATCGCCGACAGCGTTGTAAATGCGCGCGCCGGACTGATAGAAAATTGAAACCATTACTGGCTCTGTTGGCCGGTACGTTTATACAACAGATATATAATGGAAGGCCCTATGTAAGCAACAGGGGGTAAATGTACCGATCAGAAACGTATACGGGGCGCGATGATGGTACAAATTGTATCCCCGCGATTTCCTCCAGAAGATCCGTAGAAATTATAGATAATCGATCGTCGTCGACGCCGAGATAGGAAGACCGAGGGAAATAATATTATTTATCAATCGTCTGTTCCGTGTCGGTCAAGTCCCTTTTGCTGCGTGCACTGGCGGAGTCTCTGTGAGATAGTCTTGTACATGTATAATGCATCCCACGGGAACACGTTGCCCCCTTCGTCCTCGTCGATCGGTACATACGTAGTTGCATCCAAGAAGCCTCGTTAATGTGAACGTATGTGTGCCCCATACGGGAATATGTATTTGCTATCCGGCTGTGCAGAACATACCCTTGGAAACTTGGTGGATATTGTAATTTCATCTAATTGTAACAGTAGCTCGTGAAACTGAAACCATCAAGTAATGTTTAACGTCGTAGCTTTTAACATCGTTTCAATATGATTGGTATATCATACCGATATTTTTCCAATATTTAATTGGCTTATTCTTGAAAGACGTTTTATCAGAAAATACAGGATCGCCCGGCAGACAGGACATACAGCATCGTTTTCCGTAAAATCTACACGTAGATCTATAAATCTTTGTCGCATACGGGTATCTATACGTCCATATAGCCGTCTTTATGAATACAACTATTTGATGCGGCGTATGTATGGTTACCTGAATCGAATATACAATATATACACGTACGTGCACGGCCTGGCCCTACGTAGAGCGTACGCGCGCACTTCTCTAAACTGCTCTCGCGTTTACGAACGTCAGTTTATTCAAATTTTTACGCACGTGCATAGGCATTTATGCGGCGAATACGTAAGTAAACTAGGATGCCGGTTGCCAAGTTGAAAGATGTATCCCACGCTGGTACCAAAGGCTCGTGGTGAAACTCTAAGGAGGTCACGGAGCTGCTGAATTTCCGTATCTAATTTCAAATAAATGCTCCATCGAGCTCCTGAGAGCTCGTCTTAGTTTCAAATTCAGAATTCAATTCCCCCGCAGAAAAAGGGAAACTGGACAATGTTAATGAGTCATGACGCGGAAACCACTGTTAGAGAACTGCTACTTTAAATTATAATGCACGGAAACACGCGCGCTGGATTATCAACGCAGACACGCTGCCAACTTTCGTATACTTCTAAATATCTGTGTACCTACTATGGAACCATTCGTGTAGCCATCGTACCCGTGGATAGCTTAGGACACAAATATTAATGCAACCAAGTTATAAGCTTATGGATATTGTGCTTCTTACAACGTTCTACTTCGGACTACGCGCACGTGTTAAATATAACGATAGTAAAATCCTACATTTAGAAACTCGATTCACGATTTATCATATATAGATGACATTGACTTTACACTAACTAATTTGGTTTAATTATCAATTTAAGTTCATACCTTTTCCTAGTAATTTTTAGAACTTTCTTCCTCGTGGCACAACTCGTAATTAAGAAATAATTAACCATACCGCAATTCATCTCGGATCAGTCCACAAAATGCGAACGTACGGCTGGCCAAATTTTCGATCGGCACTATGTACGCGCAGGAGAATCGTTCGAGTATTCTGTTGTACGTTAGGTCGGGTGAACTGCAGCTACACCTGCACGTATGCAAGTGCACGAACAGTACGTGCGGCGTATGTTGATGGGGTTGCGGTTTGACTCCGGTGGCTGTTGGATAGCCCGCCGTTATTATCCGTAACTCGTGTTGCGGCAGTCCCGGAACAAACGCGGCCGAAAACCTTCGTTTCCTGCGCTGCCTCTACGTCAGCTTCATTCTCTTTTCCATGGGGCCTGTCCAGCCCTGCCGGTGACCCCGGAACTGAGGATGATTCGTCACTGTCGCGAAACGGGATCAGTTATGTTATTGTTCCCTCTGACCATCCTTCCACGGCTACGTTTTATCGATTACACTCAATTATTATACATTTTATTCCTTTCTATATCGTATAATTCTTACGATTGATATCACACCTTCTTTAAATCAATCACTTAATCGAACAGTATCGTTCAAATGGAAAAAGCAACCGGAAGAATATCGAGGCGGTAAGAATGGTAAAACGGTTGTATTCTGTACGTACGCCGGACCTATTGTACTTTGGAAATGACACGATAATGTATTCTTGGAATATTTTGAAAGTTTTCGTGTTACTCAGTACACAGGGCAATGCGAAATTCTCCACCTGTATTGTATAATCCATAAAATTCTTATTTCCGGAGTTCCATCGCAGCCTGGTAAACTTTTAAATTTTCCACCGTGCAGCATGCGCAATTCAGAGTTTGGGAAGCAGCGATGTGCCTGTTTCTGTGTTCCGTTTCTACTCGCGAGATATTCAGTTTCGAAAACGGTTTCTCGCGTGTTATTTCAACGAGATCTTTTCATGTCTTTCTTTTCTACGTGTTTAAGAATCCATCCCGGAAATTCTTCATTATAACGACGAGGACGATCTCGACTACCTTGTCGGTGCCAAGAATCTACTTCATCCACGCCTCGGTCGAATTCACGCGAAAGTTGTAGGGTATAAAGTGAACGTTCATCGGGTTTGAAAAGGGCGTAGATAACACGAGCTCCGTAACGTTTCACACGTTTACCACATTTGCATTTGTCCGATCGAATTAAACCGGCCGTGAAGCGGTTTCGCGAGCCAAGATGTACCATCGAACGAAAGGCTGGTGATCCGACGTGAAATATCTTAACCGCTCCAAGAGGGTCCTTGTCCCTTTTCGTCGAATTCGCGGGCAAGCTGATAAAAGGAGAGCCGGTGAAGGCGAAGGGTGCGTCGTCGAGAAAACAAGGAGGCCGGTGTTCGTGGTTGCTTTAGGGCAGGTTTTCGTATGATCGCGGAAAACCTTTGGCCCTTCAGCGAGACGAGCGGATTACCGTTTTTGGCTTTCATCGTCGTGCATAAGAGTTTCCCCTCTCGTATCGTGCCACGTCGTACGAAATATTCATTCTTGATCTCGCTAAATGTGATAGGAAAAGGAACTGATATACCCCCGGCGCTTCCTTCGTAGGAAAATTCCGGAACATTTTATTAAAGAAATACTCCAGTCTGTCCGTGAGGTGGACAAACGAGGTTACGCGAATAAAATACAGTTATTAGCGAACCGAAGAATTACGATGGTATTTGATAATATTTTACGAAAACACGCAATATCCCTCGTCTCGATGCGATGAAAATGCACGTCGTGTCTCGTCGATGGAGTTCGTTGGAATTTGTCAATTGTAATTCACGCTAACCCGAGTTCTCGGGCAGATGGCCGTGTTACGGCGCGTCCGACGATATTTAAGATATCCTTCAAGAAGCTTTATGAAATCCCAACAAAACATAGCTTGGTTGGAAAAAGGAATTTGTTTGGTTGTATGTTGTAGTCAGGTATGCCGGGAATGGTCCACAGTTCAGTGGCTGGTAGCCGACATCTCCAGAGACAAGGGAATATCGCGAGAATATTTGCGAGACCGTTTCAATCCTGGCCACGCTGTTCAAATTTTTATTTCGCGAGAGCGAGAAAGCTGTGAGGCGAGTCGGTTACGGTGCACATAAGAACGTACAATGTATTTTCACCCTATCGGCTGCAGTCCTCTCACGGTGTGTCGATATCCTCCTGTCCAAAGCCTTTGACCTCGAAATTGCCGTTCCCTTTTAAACTTCCTCGCAGCCATTTCTTTTCGACGCAGCGCCGTTCTGATTTTTCCTCGCTTTATCGCGCCGCGCCCCACCACGCCTTTTCTCCTCTCCTTGTCTCGCGATTCGATATGTACCCAGATTTTCACGATGCAACGGTGAAAAAATTGAACGCGACCAAGCACGATGTAATTGATGTGATTAATAAAGGCGTTATATAAAAAGATCTCGCAGGAGTGAACGGACAGTGTTTGCGTTGGCAAACTTTTTAAAGTCGCTTGCTACACTGGTAGCTTGCTAAACCTTAACTTTTTCTATGCTTAATAATATAACGTCCCTGTTGCCTTTTAATTGCCAGTTACACGTATCATGCAGGATTGTACAGCTAGTTTATCGCTAGTTGTCTAGTTAGATAGATTTATTTGGCAATTAAGCGATCCAGGGAGCAACGCGGATAGCAGATTAAACCAGTTGCACGGAGATGTAGCAGCTTTTATGATATATACATGTAATGCTACGTTATCGTGAAACAGTGACCGAGACTTTCGTTCTTGTTTATTCCAAGTTACTTGATTTCAATCGATCCTACTGGGTCAATCGTGTCGGTAGTAATTAGCGTTCAGCCAACGAAATTCCATTACGCGATTGGTGAATTTAGGTTTCCCTGATAGCCTGGTTTAAGAGATGAATTCGCATGGCAGTCACTTCGAATACTACCTTGGCTATCTTTCTTGCGCAATGAGCGTCATAAATCAAGTTTGCGCGATTCGGATACGCGCGATATATCAGTGACAGAATATATGAAAAAAGAAAGAAACGAGGAAAAGCAACGTCGGCGTCGGATCCGCGAAGCCATGGCAACCTACCAAAACGCGATCTTCGTGGCGCGTTTTAAACGACGACACAAAATACGGTATACCGACTGCATAAGTAACGCGGTACGACGAAGATTAAAATTTATCACTGAAATTTCAATCGCCACGGTGAAAACGTACGAATCTTTCTGATTAACAGAATCGCATCAACATTTCTAATTGCGTAATGCAAATTCCTCAAAACGTTTCTTTGAAAGTATAAAAATTTGCTCCTGTATTGCGCGAAACCAAAAGTTAACCTCTCCAAATGAAAGAAAACATCGGTGCAGCTACGCGCCTACATGTGGGGAAAACAGGTGTTGTTTTAAACGAAATCAATAAAAAAAATTGAAAACATTGAGACTGAACGGGCCTTAAACCCCCGAAGTAGAGGACGAAAGGTGCCACGACGAGGACCGAAGCATGGGAATGGGTCGGAGTACGGTTGGTAGAGAAGAGAGAAGGGGCGGGGGGGGGGGGGGGTGCCAGCACCAAGAGTGTACGCCAGTGTTCGGGAGAGTAGCAGTGAGAGAGGGAAGGAGAAAGCGACGGAAAAGAGGGACGAAGCAACGCGCAAGGGTAGGGAAATGTAGGTAGGGATAGCAAGATCGTGAGATAAAAGGAGAGGGAGAGGAAAGCAGAAGCTGGAGGAAAAGAGAAAAGGACAACATAGAAGAATAGAATGCCTGTAGCGATGTGTTTAAGCGAGTTCGAGTGGTTTTGAACATCCGATAGAAATTTTAAATTGGAAGTGTTACTTTAATTTCAAAAATTTTTAGAATATTCAAGATACTATATAATATAAATACTCTGTTAAAAATAATGAAATATTTAAAAACCGTAAAGATTTTCGGAATATTCGAATGTTTCGATGATAACTTTAATCCTAACCTTTGTTAATAATAAACGTGTATAATGGACATAATCCATTAAGCTATGTTCGCACTATCGACAATTTGTCGAGCGACAATGTAGGCGGATTGACGCGACTGCAGAACGACTGTTTTGTTATTAAAATCAAAGGAAGAAATCGAACTTTCAATCGATGCGAGCGAAAGCGACAAAACTGTAGCGCAACAGTGGTGTTCTCTAGTGTGCGCGCATAGCTTAGAACTATTATAACGATAGTGTCTTTTCAACAAAAAGAATAATAAGCTACTTCGTGTATAAAGCTTGAAAAATTATCGGTTTTCGGAGACGTTCGAGTGTTTTAAATTCCCGTAGATCGACGATCCCGTTGGAGAGACTTAAACTCGACTAGTGCTCGAAGCGATTCGAACATTCGTACTAGTAAATTGCTCGAAAACTTGCGACATAGAGAATATCGAATGGCCATCGCTAGGTTCGGATGGGGTTTGCGAGGGGAAGGCGGTTGACGAGGGTTGGGAAAGCCGAAGCGTGGCTCCTCCGGGTGGGGGTAGTCGGTACCTCGAACGACTCCATGGGTCTCCAGTTCGCCCTGCCACGCTCAGTCCGACCCGGACGTTCGAGGGAGACGCGTCCTGTCTTCCGTAGTACGTACGCGTCATATCGGTACGCACGTTGTCGCCGTTGATAGCGTAACACACAGAGCTAGTCTCGATCTGTCGTAAATAACACACAGGACAGGATCATCGGTTGGAGGCAATACTCGATCGTACGATTTACGGATACAAGAGAGGGAGATAGAGAGAAAGGGAGGGAGAGAGAGAGAGAGAGAGAGAGAGAGAGAGAGGGAGAGTGGTGTTATATACTGGCTACTCTCGGACTGTGGGACTGGTACGGTGACCGCGTCGCACGAGGTTCGCAAAGAAGGGTGAGAGGGAAGGAGGGAGAGAGAGAGAGTGAGGATTCAGGAGAGCGGGGAGAAGAGGGAGAGAACGCGAAGAAAAAGCTCTCTCTCGCTCTTTCTCTCTCTCTATCTCGACTGCCTCGCCGGCTTTCCACGGCCACGAATCGATAACACGCGACCGTCGCCGCGTCGGTCGTTCCTCTCTCTCGACCTCTTCTCGACGCTCGCTACACTCGTGCACGACCACTCGCCGCGACGATTTTTCCCATCGAATAAGCGTTTAACTCGTGTCCTTTCTCAATCGTCGTTGTCGTCGTCGTCGTTGTTGTTTGTCGTTCTATCGCTTTTCCCCATACTACACCACTGGGACGAAAGAATTTGCGAAGAGCTGTGTGCGGTCGTGTTGCGCCACTTTTGACGGTCGCGTGCCGCGTAACGTGATCGATACGATCGATGCGAGCAGTCGACGACAAAACGGAGCGGCGCGAGATCGAGAGTCGAAGCGATACTCTAGCGGCAGGTCGAGGAAACCCGCCAAAATATCAGCAACGATCTGGCTTGTTTGGACTACGGTTTCCAGTCGTCAACAAGGAATAAGAAAACACGTCAAAAAGTGATTCGTGTTCGACAGTGCGCGGGGTAAACGGAGGTAAAAGGCAAACGAGAGCGAAAGGAACGTTGTTGATCGGCCGCCGTACGCTCACAGTGTTTTGTTTATTCGTGGAAGAGAATCGGTCACTGGATTCCCATTGTGCGTATCTCTGTGTGCCACGTGACGATCAACGTTTGTTTATTTTGGTGCTTTTTGTCGCCGTTTACCTTGTTTGGCTATTCTACCCTGGGCCTTCTATACCAGATTCATTTCTACTCCCTGGAATCATCAACAAGGTTATCTTGCTCGCGGATGTTCGTCGATATCGCGCGCGCCGATCCTCGAAAAGTAAGTAAACACTTTCTCCGTTGTTTTCTTGTTTTGGTAAACACGACTCGTTAAAGCCATCGCGGGCTTTCTCCACTAATCCCGGCTTGAACTTTGCACCGAAATTATTGTACTTGTAAATTACCCGGTTGGCGTACGACCAAATGGTCGATGCTGCTAATTTAACTGTACGTTTTCATTAGTACGCGAGCCAGGCTCGTTAATTCGAGAATCGCAGCCTCTCCAGCTCCCGATAATTCGCACGGCGCTCGTGTAAACTAGGAACACGACCATTGACATCTTCGCTACTCGTACGAGAGGTGTCGTCTCGTTCGAGCTAATTCACTCTACTTACGGCTTGAATTGTTTTAAGCTCGATTCACCGAACGATTGACCGTATTCGCGCGTGTAAATTCCATTTGATTAGGGTCGGTATTACGAAGTTACGTTAGGTTAGGCTTACTTACGAATCAGAGCCACAGTCGAAGAGATCGACCGCCAGTGGTAATTGTTGGGCGAGATATCGTAGTTTTTATGGAGGTATTTTTATCGCGCACTTTGTCGTCTAAACGCGTCGACAAAGCCCGTGACAGAGCGCCGCCGGCGACTTTGTAGATCGTTCACACGGCGAGATGTTTTGTTCCGCAGCCGAGGAATTAATCGATCGTAAAGAGGCTAATGTGAACGATACGCCGGCCAGCCGTGCACGGAGAACATTCGACAAAGGAAAGCGATATATCATGCGGGCGCATTCTCTATTCTCTTCTGTTCTCCCTTATCGTCTCGCAAAAGACGCGTCCTTTTCTCCCGTAACATTAAATAAGAATGCTGTGATATTAATCTATTAAACCATAAACTTTTACAATTATAGGATTAGAATTTAATAAAGGCAAATCAATTTTAGTAAGACTGATTTAATTTTAGTTCTGGCATGGACGAATATTATCTATTTCTAATAGAAATGATTCACTAATAAAAAAAAAAAAAAAACATCGTTCATTACTTCAATTTACAAGTAAAGAGATTATTATATCCGGAAGACGAATGAAAAAGATGCAATTGACTTATTTTGCTCGGCAAAATCGGCTCGGTTGTAGCATGAGAGTAGAATATTCTAGGATTTATATATATTATATAGAATAAACTAGCAAGCTATGTTCCACGTATTCCATCTTGAATGCAATTTTTAAGATGGGAGGATTGCGTCTGAGAAACAAATGCAATCAGTCTGCTTTGACTGAACGTCTTTCAAGGGGACCTCGAACGGTCTCCGCGGATCTGAGAGTGAGTTAAACGGCGCATTGATCGAGATACCACTATCGTAGATTAACATTTCTCGAAAGAGAGGCGATTGCGTCACATGAGAGCCGCGCTTAGAGTCTAGGTGGAATTGAAAAATCGATTTCGGGCAGGGCGTTAATAAAAGATTGGACGTCGAACGTTAGGCGGACAAAATATAGGGTAGAGAATCTGTAATTTCGTTCTTCGTGGGATTCTCGAGTTCTCCGACGTCTCATTAGATTTTATCGCAGCGGGGTTCTACGGCTATAGTCGAGTACCGGATACTTGAGACTTTATTCCTGGCCATAGTCGAGTCACTGAAAGTTACATACTTCTGAAAAGTCCCGCCAGATTCTATTGCCTTCGAGGAGAACGCGACAAACTCTCGACCGTAGCAACATTACTATAAAATGCGCGAACTCTTCTGGATTACGTTCGAATTTAAGCTCACTCGATTAACGCGATATTTACAATCTTGGAATAACGTTCGAGTCGTTAGGCGACTAGTATCATTGTCGCAAAGATTCCTTACTTTAACAATTAAAGATTTTTAGTGGCTAGACACGATCGGTTTAATCTTATGTGAGATTAGTCCAGACAAAAATTCCGAATACGATAGTATTTTTTATAACAATGTTGAAATTTGAAACATACGTTACCATCTACATATGAGCATTTCGATATTCCAAAGAATATATTATGGAGTAAAGCTATATTAATATCTTTTACCGTACAATAAAGTACCTATTGTTGAAAATATCATAAACTTTCATTAATAATGAAATCTTCATGAAAAATCCTCTTTTATACAGAAAAATATTTTATTCCGTGCACTGCATGAATCTTCAGAAAATAATGCTCTTATCGCGAAAGCGGGCTAAAAGAGAAAACGGTATGTTTAACGCCGTGTTTTCTCAACACGCGTGTCTTTTTTCCAAAGATTATAGTGAAAATAGTTTGACAATAGTCCCTCAGTTCCTACGAGATACCAAAATACTTTCTACGAGTGTACCGATTACATCACGTTGCTCACAACGAATCAGAGAAACGTTTCGTAATCGTCTTCGTTTCAGAGCAAGACATATTTCAAGCAATGGATTTAGGGATTTGGGTGTCGTGGCTATTTTTTTCTTGTCGTTGAAAATGATGCGTGGCTGCAGTTGATCGGACGACACAGGGTCTCTTTTCGTCGGGGACGCAGCCGATGAGGTTACGGTGTATTTATTTTTAGTCAAGGCTGAAGAAGGAGACAACGAAGAGACGGAACTTTGCCTTATTGTTGGATTCTGTCAAGTTTGTTCGCAACTACGCACTGAGATATATAAAGTTTCCTGCACGGCACAGCTCTCACGGTGTACTTTAGCGCGCTTAGCACGGTAAGACAATATTGACTTGGTCGTGTCTCCCCAGAAAAGCTAGCAACTTTATTTTCAAGGGTTTCCGTTATCGGTGAAATCGCTGAATTAACCACTCGCACGATATCGTTTCTCCTCCTGTTTTCGAACAGATCGACCAACCGTTCTTTCATTCCGATATTCTTTTTTTTTTTTTTCTCTACGTTCTCATGGAACGTTCACCTATTCTTTTCCAACACTACGCACACAAGAAATCGATCGGCTCCCATGACCTCTTATAATCTGTTCATCGGTACGTTTTTAACAAGCAACGCAGGTAAACTTCTCGCGCTTCGCTTCGCTGTTCTTATTGCTTCCGCGGTCTTAATAACAAGAACGGAAACTTATTTCGAGCCAAAGACGAAAAGTAAGCTGCTCGTGTTCTTTGCTGGCGAAGAATTTGTCCCGCTTTTCGAAGCATGCATTCACCGGACACGAAAATTATATCCTTACACGATAGCGTTGTAACGAAAGTTTCCTCGAGTAGGTTCTATAGCTTTTCCCCATTTTGCTGTGCACTTGAATTATCCTGAAAGAAAACTATAAAGTCAGCACAATTTTTCGTTTCGCTAGAATTTTACAAGTCACTCTTTGTTTTGTACATGGTTTTAAAAATTATAATGGTGTAAGTCAAGATTTTCAGAAATTTGAATGTAGTCGTTACGTGTTACAACTTTCACAGGTGTCATCCCTTTAGTTTCATAATAATTAATTAAGTAGCAACTTTATTACGCACAACGTTTAGAAAACACGTTATTAGAAATGCTAAATGTTATTAGAAAAAATATAATGTTTTTTTTATGATAATAGATATAAAACGCTATTGTATGGAAACAGAATATGACTTACACCATATCATCATGACAGTTGTGTCCCATTATAGTGCTAATGAAATTTCAAAATGTTTTATATGACTCATATAATGTGAACATGAAAGCTTTTTAAGATGGGTCTCCAAACACTTTTGTGCGCCAATGTATTTATCTGTTAACATGTTCCTAAAATAACTTAAAATAAAACACTGATATAAAACGCACAGGTTATCTATCGATAACGCGTTATCTATCGATCGAAGTAGAGAAACGCACGTGTCGGCGTTTATGGCTTTTACGATTGTTTTTATCTTTGGATACATGGTTGGCGTCATTCGGATTAGCATATTTACCAGCCATGGTATAATTGACCGGGCCCTTTCCCTCGTGATAAATATCGAAGGGACAGGGTCCCCCAACCGGTTTTCCCGAAAAGAAGCTCAGTGAACTTGTCCCATACGGTTACGGGACAAGGCGAGCGTACACGTACGCTTATTTAAATACCAAATAGAGCATTCCCCGCGAGTCTCGTGGCCTGTGATTTTCATGGCGGACGGCGGCGTTGCAACGAGGGTCCGTCCTGGCGTGTCCTGAAGGGAGCGAAGCAAAGGAGAGGCAGGGGTTAGCCAGTGCGCCCTCAAACGAGGCATAAAATCGGAGATGAGTCTGTCGTCGCGAAACGAGTTGCCCTGCCGAGAGAGAAAAAGGGTCGCAAAACAGTTTCGAAGGGTGGCCGGGTATTAATCAATCCAAAAGAATCGCGCTCCTCCGCGAGATCCCACATACCGCATGCCGCCATTCGTTTCGACGTACTCGCACCTACATCCATCCAAGCGTAACATGCAAGCATTACGCGCAACTGTTACGCGTTGAATATAAAAGAACACACGAGAGCACCAAAAAGAGCGCTCAACCCTTCGAAATTTATATTCTCTCGCGAATGACCTGACCACTGTCCCGATTGAATCTCCACCCCGCCACGGGGAAAATAACAATCGACGATATTTCCAAACGCGATGTGCAATGTTGCGCGTAAAGTTCAAGTATGTTTTACCGCGCGACGGCCGAGTACGAATTTTCGCATGAATTTTGGCTCGTTAAGCGATTCCCGTGATGATTGGAAATGGAAAAATTTGGAACGCGGTTGGAAGGCGCAAAGGTTTTCAAATGATTGAAAGCAACAACGACACGTTCGTCTTATACCGGGGATAAAATCGTTTCCGTGTTTTCGTGTCGTTTTGGCCGAAAAATGTAGCTTCACCGCGAAAAACGACGGTGAAAAATCAATCCAGTTTCGTTCCCATAGAAGTTTCTGAAACTGGTGGAATCGCGCGGCGGTGGCCGTTTCGCGATAACGGGAGGGCATGATCGGCACACGTGCCTTTTGCATACGTGTGTATATCTGGAAGAGCAGGTGGAATAGAGTGGAGAGGAGTGGAGAGGAGCGGAGAGAAGCGGAGAGAAGCGGAGAGAAGCGGAGAGAAGCGGAGAGAAGCGGAGAGAAGCGGAGAGGAACAACGAGGAACAGCTCGCATGCTACGACGCGTACGTGAAACTTCGCTTCTCGTTTCTTTTTGTTTTCTCCCCGTGCGCCAATTCGAGTGCCGCCCACTGCGAAACGAGCTACGGGACGGCGATAACAATGGGGTTGTTTTTACGAGCATCGTCGACGATCGGTCTCCGTCGCACCCGTTGTTGGTCATTGGAATCTCCGGCTCGGCCGGCGCTCGGACCCTCGACACACGAATTAATAACCGTTCCAAACCGCTCCGCCGCCGCTTCGGAATTAAAATATCCTTGCCGTGGTTGGTACGAGCGACAAATCCACAGAGGGCGGCGACGAACAGAGGAAAACGGGAGGGCTGCTCTGGTCGACGCGACAGTTTGGCTGTCGAGGGGGGTGGTAGCGCGGATTGTCCGCAAGAATTAATCACTCGTCCAATCTGCGCGAAATCACGCCGTGTAATCACCTCGCGAGGTTTGTTATTAGCGGTCCGCGGCGCGTAAAGTACGAACATGCGGTCGTCGCCGCGTCCAAGCCCGTACACTACTATTTTAAAAGCTGCCGGAAATGGAAGACTATCGAAACATTGCGATGCTTGTATCACTCGGTATAGTTTTTTGTTTTTCGTTTTCATCGCGAATCTTCCATTCCTCGTATTGAGTTCTCGCACACACGTTACCAACTTTTCCTATTTTGGATCATAACGGCAAAAATATCGTCGGAACCGCATCTGTTATTTCGTAGAAAAATACGTTATCGATGCTTGTTTGTCTTGAAAAACGTATTCACCAACGAGACTTCGCCGCTTCGTAAATCTAGAGCTGGATGAAATATTAGGAGTAAATCACGCGTGTTGATTGCATCTGAATCCTGCAATTACTCTGTGCTCCGATTGCTAACTTGACCGTGCGCGATGCGTTAATCGATGGAAGTTTCAGTTGGATTTTCGTGGTACACGTTGTCTAGCGAATGTTTCATTCTTCCTGTAGATTTGAAATTTCGACGTCACTTTCAAGACAGAAATTATAGTAGAAAACGGAATGGTAGGGGATATGGGAGCCAGTTCTAATTTAAAGAGAAACACGCGTATAAGTTGGATCTAGTCAAAAGCGTCTCGGCACGGAGGAGTATAGGAGAGGAAATAGCTGCAATGGAAGGAAGCGAGAAGGAGAATAAAAGGGAAAAAGGAAGCCGGACTAAGATAGATAAGACCTCGTTATGGATTCCGGCAGCGTGCGCTGCAGGACGTCCTCATTGCTCGAAGTGTCCTGCAAGATACGAAATAATGTCGGTGTGCATCCTGAGACACAACGATAACTTATCCCGTCTACGCCCCGTAGAATTTCTCCTATCTGCCTCTCTCGAACCTTTCCCCTATCTCTGCTTCCGCGACCTCACCTCATACTTCCAATCTGCAATGGTCGCGACAAGCCTCTCTTGCTCTTTTCCTCCATCTCCCTCCATTCTGTCTCTTTCCCCTTTTTTTTCTTTTTCTTTTTTGTATTCAGCCTTACGAACAGTGTTCTTCAGCTTCGATCCACATCGAGGTCCCTGAATCTATATCGTGACCTCCGCCACGTATGGAGACTCGCATTTGGCCGGTCGTAGTTGAAATAGGTTTAGTTTCGAAATTTCCCCGGGAAGAAACAAGAATTCTCATTAACAGTTTCGTTTCTGAAAGTTTTCGAATTAAGCAAGGCTGTTCTTTCGCGATCGTTTCGGAACGTATTTTTCCCTTTTATACATAATTACTCACTTCCATTTAGTAGGCCATTCGCAACTGCGCTCATTGGAATTTTCTAATCTTCTCGCGATGGCTGCTTCAACGAACATTTACACTTGTACAAAAGTGTACCAGTTATCCAGAAAGCTGTTACCTGAAGCGGCAGACGAAATGGTTCACTTAATTAACAGCTTGT
This sequence comes from Bombus huntii, assembly GCF_024542735.1. Taxonomy (NCBI): domain Eukaryota; kingdom Metazoa; phylum Arthropoda; class Insecta; order Hymenoptera; family Apidae; genus Bombus; species Bombus huntii. Next base: position 4,294,363 of record NC_066255.1, on the reverse strand, counting down.
CTCCTGATAACGTAGCGTAGGAAGTGTTCTTTGACAGTGCGCTTTGGGTAGACGACTAATTACAGGGCCGAGAAATAGTAGACGATTTAATTTATCCATTCCAGTGACTTCGTTTAATTATCTTACGCAATAATGTCCCCTTCTAAGGAGGTATTCGAATACGTAGTAAGTCAAGTCATACTTGCGCATCACGAACGAGAATGTGGTAGGGAACATTTTGTTCAAGATGGTTGTTAAAAAGTTTCTCTTTCGCAAGGAAATTCCGTCTCCCATAAAATGAATCGAATTAACTTAAATATGATACTTGGTAACAAAAATCTGCTACTTTTGTTTGTAGTTTAAAAATATCGATATCTAGAAACTTTAACTAGGTATTACGCTGCATTATTGTGAATAAAGTATTATTTGTTGCGTTGGAGAGGAATCATCGGTAACCGCTGATTTTTCAGAGTTCACGATTTCATCGAAGTTAGAGAAAGTTCTACGCTATTATCATATCGATCATTTAGGTATTTATACTGCTTGAATTGCACTGAAATGTAAATGTCACTTGAAGTGGAATTTATAGAAGAAACTAGGTTAAATGAAAATCGGAATAAATATACATTTCAAGGTGTCACCGAATTATCAGAATTGACGGCGTTCAGGCCACGTTCCTTTGGAATAAATATCTCAACAGTTTGCATGCATCGCAATATCGAATGATACCTCTGATGAAGCTAGCTGCAAGCGGATGCTCGGTTTAGAGTTGAAATGGCAAAAGTCAAGCGTGTCGCTCGTTTCATCGGCAGTTTGGTAACGTTTTCTCGGTTTCCTGCCACCGGATGCACCGACATCGCGTGTTCTCGGTACAATGGTTCCCCGAAGAATTTCTTCGCAGTGTATTGCAGTTTGGAAAGTAGGTTCTCGTAGTGCATAGATATGGGAGAGAAATCGCTCGGCTGCATTTCTCCGGGATGTCAGAAGCAAGTTCCCGGCACGGGTTTGCTACGTCGCAGGTCACTTCGAAACTTTCCTCTCCCGAACGCTTGCCATGCTTATGTCACGAAAGAAGGTGGCTAGGTTAGAAACAAGTAAGAAAAAAGAAGGGGCGAGGGCAAGGTTGAAAAAAAAGCGGGTTAAAACGGAAGACGGCGTTGAAGGGACGCGGCGCAACGCTCGGCAGCAGCAGCAGCAGCAGCAGCTCGACTCGCGCCGATGAAAAATTCACCTCGACGATAACTCGAGCGTTGCATTTTTCATAGAGCCGCGGAACTTTCTTATCCATTGCTTATATCCGGTGTAGTTTTCCACCCAAACCAACAACCACGCGTCTCCAGAGGCTGATAAAGGTTCATGCAACCATTTGTCGTTCCACTTGCGTTTACACCTTTTTCCCCGATCATACGCTAATCTAATTCTTCCTTTGCATCTTCTATCTTACCATCTTTACCAGGGCTTGCAGAATGTGAAAAAGACTGTTTTCCGATGACATCGTTTTGGAAGTTATTTCCATTAGATTCTTAAGCCATTAGACGCCAATGTGAAAATAAGTCGCATCATTCGTTATTCATTGCACGAGCAGAAAATAATCCTGTTCTTAAAGAAAGAGAGAAAATTAAAACTAATTATCAATCCAGCAGTGCGGTATCGTGCTGCGATCCCGCGAACTTTAGGAATTATTCGTCAGGTGTCCCAAATCCGTCCGTTTATGCAAACTTGGGTCGAACGTGTCCCGCGACTTCCGTGTATAATTAGGTTTCATTAAAACAAGACTTTCTTTGATATCCGCGACGTACAGCTACTTTGAGAGAACTTAAGTGACTCGAACAGATGAGGGGGAGCGGGGAAGAGGGGGGGGGGGGGGGAGAACGAGCGTTCTATAAGTAAGTTGAGTAAAGTCAAATCCGACCGTGAGAACGTCGATAGGATTTGCTCTGGTGACTGTAATGGAAACCGTATCGTTTTCTTCGCCGTTTGCATATGCAAATGCCCGACGAAACATCTGCTAATTTCTTTCGATAATTCGCGCGGATGATTGATCGTGAATGGTGGCCAGGTGCGCATTTATAGTGGAACAGGATTAAAGAAAATGAGGCAGAAAAGGCAAATGGAAATTGAAGTACGGGTGGTCGACCGGTCTCGCTAAAAATTCATACCGACTTTTTCATTGATATGCTAACACACGTAGATACGCAAACACACGTAGATACGCATGTACATGCATCCTTATTTACATATCGTTGGCATCGAACCGAAAGTCGTTAGTTACGTATTTACTAGTCGCAAATTAACCGAACGAACTTGGCATCCGAACAGTTGCATTGCATTCATATTATGCGAGCTTTCACGGCGAAACTTTGGTTCGATGACATTTCGTCCTGCTGTCTTACCGAAACAAGTACGTCGTGATTACTATTTTTATCAGAGACTAGCAAATTCCAGACTTTACGTAGATATTCATTCAGTTTGATTTTTACTCGTTCATTGATTACTAACTATATTTTCTCGGTTACGTACTAATAAATTTAAATCAATTGATATTTTCATTCCAGAAGGTTCTAAAATTATTTCGTACCGAATTATAAAGCAAACGTATGAAATTCTAAATTCTGCTCCGTCACCAACGAACTGAATCGGCCGGTCTTTCAATGTGATATCGCGTTTAACACAGTCTATAGGCGCAGCCAGAAATAGACTAGCCAGCTCAGATTCGTTCGCGCGAGACGTCCTCTCGATGACAGTTCGACACGTTCCATCCGGCTGGCCTATTTTCCTTCCAATTTTGCATTGGTCACGCTATACCGACGATAAAAGCGTTACGTACGAACGGTCGTCGACGTTGATTATGTACTCGGTGCGACCGTGAACCAAGCTTGTTTTCCATAACGCTTAGTTACCATAAGTTTCTTAGCTCGCTGTCAAATTACCGAGGAGATGGCAAAAAGTCGATGCCATCTACCGAACAAATGTTCCAGGGACAAATTTAGTGCATGTAATTGAGACGATTATGCGCGGACGTTCAGACATGGAAATTCCGAGAAGAAAATGGTTGACATAATGTTCTTTGGATAATTTTACAGATTCATGAAATACGAAGATTTATGTGAGAAAATAGAGTCGAAAGTATTTTTATCTTCCTTATCTAACCTGGGGATAGCGGAAATAAAACGATGTAAGGAAAATCGAGAAATCCAAGAAACAAAGCAGACGCATCGAAGATTCGTAGGAAGGATATTTACAGTGGTTCGTGGCGGTACGATTAACTCTTAGGGAAAGTAGATCGAGCCGTTTCTGCGATTAAATATGCATGATTTGAGGTGAATATAAAATACCGGGGAGGATTCGACGTAGGGTGCACGCCGGTACATCCCCGGCATCTGTGCTCGAGGATTTAAGGACGAAGGATTCGTGGGTCCCGAGGGCGAACGGTGGAAGCACGAGAAACCAGAGGTTAAAAGAGGAGAAGCGAGTAGAGGAAAGGAAAGTGGACGAGAAGAGGTGAGGGGAAGTGCAAGGTTGTTTGCCTTCCAAGACTGAAGGGGCTCCGCTTGCTTATGAAGTCTGATCGCGTAAGATGCTTCCCCAGCTCCTGGAACCTCCTTGATCCTCAGATCGTTCTCATTCTCGTTCTGCCTTTCATTCTAGTTTTCTTCTCTTCGTTTCTCTTCGCTTTTCTTCTTTACCTCTGGCTCACCTTGTTCGAACGCAAAGGGAGCTTCGGTGTTATCTGTGTACGTACCTTATTCCTGGTTATCCAATATCTGTTAGACGTATAACGAACCAGGCCAAGGGAAACGGTCTCAAAACGCGGCTACTGCAGTCGCGAAAGTTAATCTTATTAATTGAGAGCCGGATTCTTCGGTGAGTTCTTGAACACGGGTTTGATGCTTTAAATTGGATCCTTTAATTTCTTTCGCCCCCCCCCCCCCCCACCCCCTTCCCCCGCCATCCCGCGCGACGTCGCCGCGAACATTCGTTTTTTGTGCTTAATATCGTTGCTGTACTCTCTTTCTTCTTTCCTGATCGTGAATGCAAATATCATCAATCGTTTCGACGAGATTCGATAAAAAATACAAGAACGTCGAAATCGTAGTTCGTGGAACAGTCGATATTTCCCATTTACGTTGTCATTTACCGCGTCACTTTGATGCATATTTCACGGAAATTGTACGTTAAGAACGGGATCGACGATATCAATATTCGAGCGCTCTATCGCGGATTTTACTACTATATGAAGCCAGCCGAATTACGACAATTTAATAATGCAGCATGTCTAGTTATTCATTCGATAGAAAATAATCCGTTGGGCTGTAGGAATAATTACTGTAACGTTAGTGTAACAGTATTATCGTTGGACAGCGCGCAATATTAATCATCAAGGGTACTGTAGGCTGATGTACGTTATTACGTTTACATGACCATAGAAAGTGGTATATACCCACGGCATCATTAACGTGGCATGTTAATACACTAATAACACTTTCCTAACAAAACTGTATCAGGGGAGTCTAATTCGCAATTTTCGTCCCGCGAATGAGATCCTTTAGTCTCTCTCGAACGCGTTAATCAGAGCTGATCGATTCTTTCGTTTATTATCACCGGGTATTAAACGAAAGTGTAATTATAAATGGCGTGTAAATTGTTTCGAACGAACTCTAATCGATCTTCCTATGTAAATTGATTTTAGGATAAATTCACGGTCGATTTTGCGCTGACAGTCGAGAAAAGAAGCAAAACCAAAAGAGCAGGGAATGCGAAACCACCGAAAACTCTCGATCGTTCATCCACCTCATTAAGGATAGGCCCTTGTGCGGGGGCGTTCACCTAATTTAAATATTCCCCCGGTATTGGCCTCCCGAGAGTTTTCTAATTTAACCACGGCGCCCCCTATCGGTTCTTCCCTCCTTCTCGCCACGTTCCGCGACTCGTTAAAGTCTATTAAGCGAAGGAGAAAACGCGTAGTCGAAAAAGGGTTAGATGGGCGTGAAAGGATGAAACACCGTTGACTCAAAGTGGAAGTAGCTCGGCGCCTAGGTGAGAGAGGCAAGCGATGCAATAGCTGCCTTCTCGCTGGCGTCTCCAGAAAATTTTGTGGGCCACGTATGCTTCCCGCGTCGTCCTTTCGTGAAATTTTCCACCTCGAAGGATTCGATTCTATCGCACGTGTTTGGCCGTGCGAATTTTAACGCGCCAACAATTTCTCATTCGCTCAAGGTTCGGAAGAACTTGCATTTCACCTCACAGGATTCCTTTAGCTCGCTTTTGTTCTGCCGCTTTCTTTGTGGTTGTGACTTGTTCATCCAATCGGTTCATTCATAATCCTTTAGAACGTGACACGAAACACTCGAGACATGAATTTCACAGTGTTTGCAAAGCTTATCCGTTCTAACGTTCCAAAGATATAATATAACCGACTCGGTGAATCAGCTCTGTTTTTCCTCTCGATCGTAGAAAGCGAATTATCACGTGTTAGAAGATTCTGCATTGAACGAGGAAATTGGTCCGTTGTACAGAGAAGTTGTGCCTTAAATCGAGATTTCCTCGAAGTCTCTTTTGACATAAATCATCGTTGGATAGACGGTTTTGGTATTAGCTAGTCTCGATTAATACTAATGAACCCGGGTCGCGAAACAACATTTATAGGTTCATAAACGGGCTTGATCGTTATTGATATTCCTCCCTTACAGCCATCAATTAACATCGTGGCTGGTGCGTCGAGGGCGGTTTTACGAATTTGGAAGGGGTATTTCTGGTTGGGTGGCAGCTCGTTACGCCGGGCTCTCTCTCCCTTCCTTTCTCTCCCTTTCTCTTGTCCGGTGGACGAATAACCGCACTCATACACGCGTACAATGTTGGTGGACGTACAAAATACCGCGTACAAGGCGCGGAAACGCTGCAAGAGGAAGGAAGCAGATTCCATTTGCGGCTAAATGACTGATGCGCCCGCGTGTTGCGCGTCACGTTATGACTCTGGACGTGCGATGATATATCGCTGTAACCATCGCGCGCGCACACACACACCGACTCCCGTTTCTGTGTACCTTGCACAAACACTCGTTAACGGTCATGAGAAAGATGTACGTCTGCGCGTAGTTATGTGCGGTCTACGTATGATACGCGCGCATTGCCTTCCTTCTCTGTGGTCACTATCCTAAATGGAACATCCTATTTCGGTGCTTTTAACCGTACCAGTCTTTCGAAGATTTCCTACCAGCCGGCGGGCAATCTTTCCCTCTTTCGAACCGCGTTGGACGTGATTGATGAATCGGAGAAAAGAGACGGCGAATCGCGAAATAGTTGGCGACGCGGGAATAGAAACATATGGTTCGAGTCGTTCGGTCGACAAATTAACGTCGTGGAAGCTTTCTTTCTCGTTTCTCCGGGGCTTAGTTCAGAAATATCTCGCGCAATCAAAGTAACACGTCGGACGTACACAATGGCGTGCACCGATGCTCGAGCGTTCGTGGCTCAATCACGAGTAGAAACTCAATAGCCGTAAGTGCAGAGGCTCGGACACAAACGGACCGAGTTCGTATTACAGCGTGATATCGCTAATTATATATTAGCTTGGTCACCGCGTTACCGGTCGATAACGCAGTGCCCCCGGTTTTGTAGTTACGGCACTGGCAGAGGTTGGTGTACATATTCCGGTACTGACTGACCCTGCCGGTCCTGGCCGGAAGGGTCGCTATAGCGGTTCTGTGTATATACTTGTAAGAGGCGCGTAATTTGACTATCGGCCTCGGTGGTGGCGGCGCATCACCGCGAGATTACTCCATTATACCTCCATAGACAATGGAAACCGCTTACGTGCCCGTAAATGGCTTCGTCTACCGCGAGCCAGTCCCTTCCGTTGCTTGCCTGCCTCCCTTTAAATCTCTCCATCCACTCTCGGCTTCGGCGTCTTCCTCGCGCCACCGTTTTCACCCTCTTGGCCTTCTCTCATTCCGGCACTCCTCTCTCGTTCTCCTTATTAAACCTCCACCCCCGCATCCCAGCCCGTCTTTAAACGGCTCCGAACGTCTTTAAACGGTTGCGCACCGCTGCGGAATCAATTTTCGGCTGGTTAGATTCGCGTCACGATTTCGAATTGATAATTGCGACGGTAAGAAGGAAGGGAACGATCGAGGGAAATAGCGAGTAAGTAACGCGTTTCCCGTCTGTCGGACAGCTTTCATTTCCTGTCTTTCTCGCTTTATCTACGATCCAAGGTCAATTTTAGCGTCACAGCCTGTCAAAAGATGGCGTTGTTTTCTTCGAAAGCGAAATTTTTCTCTGTGTATGTAGCCTTATTAATTTCATTTAATCGGACGAACGGTCTTCGACATAAATCTTGATGATATACGTCGTAAAAGATTAAGAGGTTGACCTAAAAATTGATTTTTCACCAGCGAGATATCGATTCACCGACCTAGTTAGGGAGTGCCTCGTTAAAGACGTCGTTCCCGGTCGTTTAACCACCCTGACGACGTTACGACATCGTCACGTGCTCATGAGACGCGTTCAAACACATCCTAGCAGGGTCGCTAAGGTTTATTTACTTACAGAGAGAAGATGTAGAGCAGGAGAGAGTAGGGAAGGGAAGGATCAACGATAAACCGAGGAGGAGTGGCTGTAATCACGGCGGGGTGCGCGAACGACGTATCGGTGCGTTCTTTGTTAGGGATGATTTATACTGGATATTCGATTCATTTACAAACCGCTTTGCGCAAATTGATTCGGCCAGGCTCGTTACCCGCCACAGATTTTGCATCTTCGTCACAACCAGGGATGGAGGCGCACGAAAGCGATTTATTGCGTGCCAGGCGAAACGATCGATTCATTGTTTTAACATTTAGATAATGTTTGCGCTTCGGCAGTGCCGCCTTTGTTGCGTGTTCGATGTGGAAAGAAAAATTGCGGATTAGGTGATAAATATTGTTCTTGCTTTTTGCGCGTGTAATTATTTACATGCCTGTGATTAACCGATCGCGATTCGGATAATCGAGTTGCTAGAACATGTGTATAAACAAGTGGAAATAACTTTTTCGAGAAACTTCTCTCGCTCGGCTTTCAACTTTCGAGGGTAATGCAACATTTAGTCCTAAGATAATGCTTGAGAAAATAGTTGCATCGTTATAATCTTTCTGACAACACTGTCAGAATTTGAGATCTGATAAGACATAAGGATCCTAGTTTAAGAACTATAGAGACTACAAAAATTACTTGTACATTATTGTATTTATTACAACGTTTATGTCAATACTAATTAAATAGTTTTACTTACATAAAATTTCCTATTATTTAATTATACTTTCATACGAGTATAAAAATTTAGTACTATGAAAATAAAGTATAATATGTATTTAATTAAAAAACGCTTTGCTGGAAAACGAGGGTATATGCAAATAGTATTTCTTGTAGGCGCTGTATACTTAATCCACTGTTTTTAAATTTAAGTATCCTACAGTCTGCCCTAATCGATTACGGTATTCATTTTGAAGAGAAAAATTCATCGTGCGAAGCTTAAAGTGCCGAGATTTAATCATACGAGGTTACTAAATATTCCCAGATTTCCTCGAATGTATCTTTACGCCTATTTATTCCTTTCGTCTTGGTAAAGTATAGCGACGAAAATCTCGATATCAGCATTAGCAAGATACGGCACTGGGTAGCTGCAATAGCTGCACCGGTCGTCCCGGTCCTCCTGGACGCCCTCTCTCCTGTCGCCTGCATGGCTAGCATCCCTCTGGAATATTAATATGACGCGAAATATTATAAGCCGCGACAGTCGACGCCACGGGAATACTAAATATTATCCTGCAGGACCCGACGGTGACTTGATGCTCCTGTTGGCGCTTACATTTTGCTCTTGGCAGCAACCTGCATACTATTCCCATGCACGAAACATGGTGATAAACTGCCCTGGTTTACGTATCACTATTTCTCCATTATATATAAAAAGAATTTCTACTCACGACTCGATCACAAGTACTAAGAAACGTGTCGTTTCGAATAATCACACACATTGCACGTAATTTGGTTAGTTCAGTTTATTTTCTACCGACAAGACTGTCACTGGTTCGCGCGAGGCAAGTATCTGTTAGAGGTTAAATCGCGCGAAACCCTCGAACGAAATAACGGGCAAATGCCTTTTTTTCTCCGTCGATGTGTCATTCTGTCTGTCCTTTTATACGAAGCATCCGGTGGAGAAGATATTCCTTCCGGCGGCAATCGAAGAGATACATATACAAGTCAGAGAAAAGTTTACGACGTACGAAGTATCGGACGTACCCCCGGAGAGAAATAAAGAGATTACGATCGGGATGTGGTTTTGTTATCGATCGACTCGAGAGATGGTAAATGATATGGTTGTTCCACGCGTGGATGACAGGATAGACACGTAAGGCAGGTCCGGGTGTTTAGCAGGACATTTATTGGATAGCGGTTGGTGGCGGCGTGCACGTCCGTTAACAGGTCGTTTTCTTTAATGGCCAGATAAACCGACGGACCGTCGACCGTTATTTCAGCTGAATTACTAGCGTTGACCGTAAAGAAAAGAAGAAAAACTCGCGCGTCTTGCCTGGCTAGCCGCGCTATAGATTTTTTCCCGCGTGCGCGTAATTAACTCTCCACTCGAGGTCGGACGAGGTAGGAAGCAGCGTGTTAGAAAACACTTTTAGAAAACGCGCGAGGATATGTGTAACGGCAAGGAGGAATTTACTATACCTAGACGAGGAAAAACATTTCGTTGGTGCTTTTAATGGTTATTACGAGACGGGAGCGCGTAAGCACGTAGAATTTTAGAGTGGTCGTAAAAGTAATAAAAAATAAGAGAAACTCGCGAGAGAAAGAGAGGGGAGGTTAAGATACACCCTATACATTTTACGTTATTCTACGGAAATAAATCGCGAAGCGTTGTGGTAGCAAATAGCGTTTAAATTCAAATTACCGAAAAAGGAATGGAGAGGAGTTTGCTTCCGGCTGATTTTAATATACGGCACTTAATGTACGTTCATCGCGGTTCCTTCCAGACACGGGAGGATCACGATGGTGAACGACCGACTAAAATTATGCAGACAGGTCAGTCGCTGACGCTGATCTTATTACTTTATCGTTCGCAGTCTACGTCAATACGCTTTATATATTTTACCGCACGTAGCACCAGAGATGGCTGCTGAAGCTTCTCTAACATTTTTAATTCAATGCGGCCGCTCGTGGATTATTATGCATAATACAGTAACTTGGCCACGAATATAGAGCGTCAGCCTGCTTTCCTCTTCTCGGCCGTCTATCCATTCCGCTTCGTCTCTTTATCTTGAAATTTTCGTTGAAAAAACGATAATCCGTTACGGTGTCGTAAGAAGACTACAAAGGGTGAATCGTTAAAAACCTCCAAGCCGCGGAGTGGAGCGTTCAACGTTCTCTTCTTCTTCTTTTTTTTTTTTTTTTTCTGGAACGACGCTCGGGGTTGTTTACGACATTCTCGTCCACTACTCGTGGCAATGTTTAAAGACTAGACGCTCGCCTGTGTACGAATACTTTATTAAGAGTATTTTCTAGCGTGAGTTAACAATGCGCTTTCGCTTAAGATCATAGACATTTTACTCAAAGAAAGATTTCTTATTCAAAGAAGAGTTTCCTATTTATCGAATGAAATTCGTACCAACCACTTTTTCGGCTGGAACAGAATATCTATAACGAGAATTATTTAATTCGATCGGATGGGTAGACATCTCTTGGCTCGATTAAGTAACTGAGAAGAAAGTTTCGCAAGAAGATCCAAGCTTCCAACAGCTCGACGAAGAAGAGGAATATTTTTCTGCGGCACAACACGTAATTTGTGGTGGCTATAAATCCAGGACGTTCCACGGGGGGCGCGGATGAAAGTTTCCTTCGATTTTTGGCAGAAGGAGGGTCTATGGACTGGGATGGAGGAGCCAGGGTAGGGGAATAGATGGCGGAGAGACAGCGTCCTCCGGAGGATGCAGAGAAATCGCCTGACGCTCGGTAATTTATGCTTTGACCTCGTTCTTGTCGTTCGACGGGGTGCGCGCATGTTGTTACGGAAAGATGGTGCGAGATAAAAAGTCAAAAATACACGGTGATGCGGGGCTCTTTTCTATCTGTCCGAACTTTGCTTCCTCCGCGAGAAAAGTTGGCTGTTTCTGCTGGAATTTATCAAGCTCGCTGCTACACCCTTAACAGTCTCGGTGGAATCAGTGGGAAATAAACGCTGGAAAACAATGGTCGATGCTGGGTAGCGCGTTCTTAACTGTCAAGATGTGTTCGATGGTGAGGATAGTCGGGGACGGCTAGAGGTGTGCAGCAGGGCTCCAGATGCGCGACTCTACTCGAGCCAACAAAATGCTCGAAAAGTTTGCTGGCGCGGTGAGAGGACACGAGCGAACGTGAGAAGCCAGAGCGGAAAAGGAAAGTGATGATGCGCGCCGGCAACACCATGGCGGAGGAGTAGAAGAAGCTGGTGTCGCTTACGAGAGGCAGCTAGGGACGAAAACAGTGTTATTAAAAAGCGGCGAAGAGGGAAGCGACGGTGCGGCCGGGTGGAAATTCTGGCGGTGGTGCAGAATCGACGGAAACGTTGCGGAAGCTCGAAGTAGAGTTACTCCGAGAAAAGAAGAGGTAAGGGAGCAAAGGTGGGAGGCAAAAGACCGGTCGTTAGGTAGCGCCGTCGTAAAATTAATTACGCCTCGAAACTGTCTTAATTAAAAATGTGTCCGCCGTCCGTCAGCCTCGCTCCCCTTCCAATGTACTCACTCTCTCTTTCTCTCTCTCTCTCTCTCTCTCTCTCTCTCTTACCACCTTTATAACCTCCGTCACCTGCCTCAGCTTCTGCCCTCGTATATTCAGCAACTGGCTCGTTCTCCTTTCCATCAGGAACGAGATTCTCTTCTCTTCTCTTCTCTCTCTCTCTCTCTCTCTCTCTCTCTCCCTCTCTCTCTCCTTCTCTCCATTTTACCTTCTATCTTCTCCGCCTCTTCAGTTCCTCCCTCTCAGCTCCTCGATTCTCCTCCTTCTCTCTAAACCGTCTTTCGCTTCGTCTTTCTCTCCGACACCCTTATTACCTACTCGGTCGCGAGCATAACGGCACCGCTATGAATATTATGTCATTATGCAATCTCGCGGTGCATGCAATGGCTCCATGCAAGCTGTAGCCTGTAGCGGCGTGCATGCGTCACATGTACGTGCGATACACTTGCAACCACCGCGGTGGTTCAGAGCTCGCACCTTGTGACTCGATTTCGACGGAACGTACGAGAGATTTGATTGTTTCTACGAGACGTAAAGGTTACGAAAATATTTGTCACTCCCTCTAATGCTTCTGCTACGGATTTCCAATATTTGTTCGTTATTTCTCGAATCGTTTATATTCAATACAGAACTTCCACCTTTCTCGCGATGTATAGAGATATTCCGTCGGAATTGTGTTGAATAACCGAGGTAAAAGGTTCGTGTGGCGAACAATTTTTTTTGTGAGCGCACGGACTAAGGCGAGTAGAGCTGTAACTACCTTAACCACGATATCGTATCCTTTATTTTGATAAAGCACGTGGAAACGAGCGGTCTTATCTAGCGATTTCATCGTGGAAGTGGTCGCACGCTCTCGAGTAAGTAAAATAGGACCGCGGCGGTTCACGCTGTGACCTGGTCACTCGACGCAAATCGGATCAACGATTTGCACGTTAGACGAATTACCACCGGAGCCTTTATATCGTAATCGGGACTCCTCGACGGAACGACGACGGTCGCGTTTTGAACAAGCAACAGGGCCAATGTTTAACGACCGGACGGACGAATGCAATAATCTACGATGAGGCCAAATTATTTCATAATTTACACGTTCGTCATTGAAATTGTAATTTTCCTGCTGGCTGGACGACGAGTAACGATAATATATGTATTTGACGCGGTCATAAATATGGGACGACCCGTTTAAGCGGAGGCGCAGACGTAATTTATTCATTTAAATTAGAGTCCCGTGTATACAATCGCGTGAAATTAATTGGAGGAAGCGCGCAATCATCGCATCGCGTCGCAATGATCATATTTTTTTCTTATTAATGTAATTAGATGACATCGACGTTTCCCCTGCAGCGTTGGTCTTTGATTTTCAACGGGGTGCGGCTTGAAACGCGGTTGAAAGGAACAAAAGAAAAGGCGACTAAGCAGCCCGAGAATGATAATGAAAAATAACAGGGCTATTTTTCAGGGTCGGTTAAATCATACGAACAACATTAATCCTTTCCGACATATAAGGGAAATAAACCTGAATTAACGAGCGACCGTATTTACTTATTTGCACTCTTACTGTTCCTACGTGCAACTTAATTTCAACGAATTTATATTTTTGTTATCCGACAACGTAATTAGCAGCGCCCGGTTTACGGGGAATAAATTTCGGTTGAATTTGTAGTTTTAAAGCGGCAACGGTGAAATTACTCCTCGCTCACGCCCCCTACCTTCCTCTCTTTAAACGTTTAACGCTCGTAATTATTGTTCATTACCAGTGGCCTTAATCTCGTCGTGATCATTGTTGACTTATCAACAAGATTAGGTAGCAGAAAATTACGCTGAAAAAAAATGGCTCGCTAGATAGTCCGAAACACTGGGTTTCTTCGACGAAGGGTAAAATGTAGGCGTCATTATCGCCACTCTAAATGCCTTTACAGGAACCTGGCTGTATGTATGGCATAGTTAGGCTATACTTGGGAGGGGGACACGCGAGAGAACTTTTGCACGAACGTTTTCTATACACTGGGTGCTCGGAAACGAAAAGGTTAACACGTAAGGCGTTTCCTAAATCTGGAATTATTTCGATGAATATCTTGTAACTCGAAATGCAAATAGGCAAGGAAGTGATTATTTATATATGCGATGTTTGATAATGCAAAATTATATCGCAGCTGCTTGGCTTCTATATTAAGCGCAAGATACTTGATGCGAACACAAGGAGATCGTTGCAAACCTAAGCATTTTGGTGTATTGAAATAGGAAGAGAGAAACGTTTACGAAAAGTTTCCATATCGTTTGCAAGTATTTACTTACTATACACTGCGGTTAGAAGCGGAAAGGTGGATGTAACGATGAAAACTCGACCGATGAAGTAAATTCATCGTGATATTTTCTGCGACCATTTCGACCGGATACAGCTGCCTCGGAAGGATGCCGAAATGTGCAGTGAAATAGGTCGAGTAGTCAGCGTGCATGAATATTCCCTGCGTAAATAGAAAAATTTCTTCGCGCCGGAACTCAAGCGTTAAGGAAATTTTTCAGTGGCAGCGAACTAAGCCAGTTGTCAAAATATTTCATGCGAGCACAGAGCCGAGCTTAATGCCAACTTCCTGCTTCGTATTTTTATTGTTATCCACGATAATCGTGCTTTCGGTGCATTCTGTTTTCGTGCATCGACAAGCTTGTGCGTTAACTACTGTTCTGGAAATAATATCCGACTTTCGATTCGATGAATATCTGGCTAACAGGCGAATGGAAGGAATCGCGAGCCAATTTTTCTGTGATTCTGTATAAAATGTCTTTTATTATATTCGTATTTGCTTCCCTACGTTTCTCCCAGTGATTTCCTGGACTCAGTAGGTGCTCGAAGTCTAAATCGTCTTGCTGGCCATTTTCGGTTCCTTATATTTCCCCGACGAAGAAAGGACGAATGGCGAAATGGTTGAAGGATCTATAATACTTTTCTCGACGTAAGCGAAGCCAATTTCCACATTCCGAGGTCGATAAACCTAAGATGCATCGCGCAACAAGCCACAGAGCCCGCACAGCCTGACCAATTACCACTCGAGAATGCAAGTTGCGCCACTTGTGCAATCAATGGCATTCGTACAGAGACGACCTCCCCGAGCAATTGTATTCTCGCACGGATAGAGAGCAAGGGACAGGCCTATTATGATGGTTATACTTCGAACATACAAAGGAACCTGATACGGAATTGTGCACTGCCTCTTGGATATACGATATGCCCAGTCGAAATATTAAATAGAACTGTACGCGTGTGCTGTGCATCGCTAGGCGACCCTTTACAGATAAGTACAATACTTACTTCTATCAACGCCTAGTTCCCAACTCACTGAACTCAACGAATGAAAGCGTTCTCCTCCGTCCGCCCTAAACAACAACTTTCGGCCCTTGTTTTCGTTACAAGAGACTATATGTAACAGACAAAACATTGCCAGGCATTGTCTCCCATGTTTGATAGTTGGATGAGTTTATTTTATTTTACATGTATTGTTATCTATTTTGATTTAGTAAATTGACCAGTTCGTTGTTTTTCATGGAAATTACGTGGATTTATAAAGGTATATATTTGTGGATCTAAAGACTTTTTTGTACAAGTTTGTTCTTCTCTTTATTATTATATATCCTTTTCATGTGTTTTTCAGTCTGATTTCTCAGATATAAGTAGTCTTCTGCTTTAGAGATCGGTCGTTCTACCGACTCGTTCAGTCTTTTTACAACAACACATAATGAAATGAGTTCTCTACTGCAAACGATTTCCAGAACGATCATTACTGTTTTAATTTCTTTCCTCTCAATAAGCTCGAAAATTTGAAATCATACCTCTGTAAATATATCATTTTCACCTACCACTTTTCTCAAGCTTTCGTCCGTTGCTTCAACACTGGGCTACTTGATTGTTAAACTGTTTGTTATTTGGTTGTTAATACCGTACCATAATAGTTATGTTTGCGCAATGTCATATGTCTTCACCGACGGAAGCTAAGAATGAAACGTAAATACTTCTTTCTCTCTTTCATTGTGCTTCCTCTTTTTACTCCGCTTGCAAGCTATTTAGTCGCGAGCGTCAAATGTGAAAATTAACAAGAAAAAGTTTTATCGCGTTACAAAGCATTAAAACGAGGCGCACGGTTGATAACAGAGCCGAAGCGAAGATCTCGTTTTTGGAGTACGAGTGAAATGGACGCGAGAAAAAGAAGAAGGATTGCACGCGTGCAGCGTGTACGCGCGCGCGCTGAACAAAATGCGGCGGGTCGGTGCATCCTGATACGGTTCTGTATCTCGAAGTGCAGGACGTGCCTGAAATATGTACGAGACGTAAGCGTATGAAACTCGCGGGATATCGTGTTGCGCACCTTTTGTTTTATGCAGGAAATGGTTTCCTTGCGAGTTGCGACGTTCGCCGCTGCTGCATCCCATATACCCAGTGTACGCATAAGATATCGTACATTGTTTACCGGTTATGAACACATGGGATTGTCCCAAGACCCAATTGTTGTTTATTTCAATGTGAACAGCATCGGAGATATGGCAATTACGAGGCACGATTGCGTCGTTATTTTTTCAAAGGATGGGTCGTAATCTATATAGATCTTTCTCGTATGAATACAACGATCCGAATTGCAAAATTCTTTTCGTCGTCGTGCAACGTAGGTGAAAATAGAATTTGTCTTTATGCAAATTTATCTTTAGTGTACTTTAAGAATATTCTAACACCGGGAATGTATATGAATGTTTATAACGCACGAGATGGATCGATAATCGAGGCCAGAGATTAAGATTGTTTTAACACTTATATTCACTATATTTTTAAGTGAGTATCAGTAAATCAAATTTCTACAATATTTATTCGAATAACAAGAAGAGACCTGAATGTTCGGACCGACTGAATCATCTAGAAGTTGGAATCAGCAAAGGTTAAATCCACTCGGAGTCATAAACTACGGTAGACAGGTTGCCTCGAATTGCTTGGGCGCTACAAGACTCGCGTAAGTGGAATCTCGTGAAATCTCTGAATCAAATCGGTCGGCCTCGAATAGCGGACAGTAGTGTACAAGTCTGGTTTCGTGTAACATCGGTTCTGTTTGCAACCAATTCTCGAATTAGTCGCAGTCGGATTAATCCCGGTTGCGAAGTATGCACGAACGATTCGATCAGCAATGAGAGATCTCGAAATCTCTCGTCGAAGTAGGAATTGTGCTTTCGACGCGTGTTCCGTCAGCCATTTCTCTTCTCTTTCCCATCTTTCCCCTTCGTACTTTCTTCCCTATCGCATCCGTTCTCTATTTCTACGTCTACCTACGCACTTTTTTTACCTTCGTTCCATTTGTTCATCTTTTCTCTCATCTCCGCCCCTACGGCATTGTTCCCATTTTATCTTCGATTCTTTGCACTCGACTTTTATTTATTCTTCTAACTTCTCCTAATCCTGCACGCACATACCGCACACAGAAAGGATACAAGATGGGAAGATGGGTTAAGGGACAGAAATTGGAAAAGCGATCATGTAAAACGCAGAGGGGTAGAAGAGAGAGAGAGAGAGAGAGACATGGTTGCATAGCTGTCAGGCACAACGCGCACCGGTTACCTGCTTCAGCTCCTGTTCACGTTTTACCTGCTGCCACGCTCAAACGTCCGTTCGCGTTGTCGTTCGAGCGTGAAACCTGCGCCGCGCCGGGGCCATGTACCTGTACGTCGCAAACACCGAGAGGCCCTGGTGTACGTGTATCGGTGCCGCACCCGCACCTGCACCCTTCCACACGTACACGCGTGTGCACACGCAATACAGCACTTTGAACTTTCTAAGACCGAGCTGTACCGGCTCGATTGTATCGCGGCTCGTCCGCCTTGAAAATCCGGCTCTCCCCTATTACTTCCCCGGATCCCTTCGTCAACTTGAAAAGGAACGTGAGACCATTTCTTGACCGGCTCTCTATAATTGGCACAATACAATCCTTTTGTCTTCTTGTTCATTCCTTGCTTCGGCCTAACGCAATTTGCTCCCTGGATTCTTCTCGTTGAACTGTACCGTCGAGTTGTGAAACGTATGATTTATTTACACCTGGCACTCTTTTTACACGGTGGGTGTGTATCGTTAAAAAAAAACCGCGTAAAAAAATATTGCGAAACAAAATTGTTAAATTAAAGTAAACGATAGAAATAGCAATTAAAAATATAGCATTGCATTGGATAACAACATTTTATTCGATAAAGATATGAAAAAAAAGGGATAACGTTTTCTTTTTTTCAAAATTCGTCTCCTTTATCATCTTTATTACATTAGAACGAATGTATTTTCTTATTACCGGAAAAGAATCACTTTCGACGTTCGAAATATCCTCCATCCGATACAAATTGCTTTGTATCAGTTGTGACCACGTATGTTTTGTTTTTTCTTTGAATAATGCTATATAACAAACCATGCAAGTTCTCAAATCATTTCGAAATTGTGTAAATTTCTTGTAATTGGTATCACTTACAGTGAAATGATGTTTCAATGTGTCAGATAGTCGTATTCTCTTCTCGATTAGTTAGCTCCATTATTATTAACTCCTATAAGATCGGAGATACCTAAGGCTATCGTGATACGTGTTAAAAAAGATCGTGTAAAAGCGAATCATGTAAAACATTTGGACTGTTAAAGTGTGAAAATTCAGTTCGTAATTTTTCGTAGAAATTTTATATAGATTCATATAGATGGTGCATGTTTGTGTCCATATGGTCGTGGTGTACGAAATATTTCGAAATTTCATTGACATTGTAATGAAACTCATGATTATATTGATTTTTGAAGTCAATCTAAAAATGTAAATAAATATTACAAGATATTTATTTAAAAATCAATATTTCATAAAAAATTAATATCCAAAATAAATAGTCATTTTAAAAATTATATGTATTAAATATATAGATTTGCTAATTATTTAAATATTTTTGCAGTTGTTGCGAAATGTATACCTATGTATTCGTATAAAATATTTGGTAATTTTTGTATATAATGTCGGATTCGTTTCAAGCTTTACCGAGATAAATGAAATTTTGAGTAACACACATAACAAAATATTCATAGAAGGTATCTACAATTCTTGGAATAGTTTCGTGATCCTGTATAGGTGGAAGCAAGAAGTCGACTCGACGAATTTTATGTATAATTAGATAGATCGTTAGAGCGATCGAACCAATTCTATCGATCATGTTAAGTTGGACGCTCGTGCGATCGGTTGAACACAGTCGCGTTATCGCACGTGAATTCCGTGGTAGGTCGGAAAGTTCGCGCTCGAATCACGTGGTTGCTTCCATCGTGCATACATCTGCGTTCTAAAGGTGCGTACACCGTGTCCGTGGCAATCGACGTGTTTCCTAAACGCGAGACCTCTCTCCCTCGTTGTTCCTCCTGCTCGCGATTACCAAACGGAAATTAAAAATTCAAAACTCGGCCATGGGGAACGTTGGGGTCGAGACTCTAACGAAGGGTCGCTTGAGTGGTTCACGACATTTGAGAACGCTTAAGGCGTGCTACATGATTCATGGAAATGAAAAGTCTTCCATCAACCAAATTGTCATCGGTAAATTTTTGAACGGGGAAAGATTTCTCAGTTTCGACCCTCTTTTTCCGTATCTTTTACGAAAAGGATAGGATGCGAGATGCTTCCACGAAAGTTGGTTGGCTAAACAGCGAGCAGTTTAAGACTCTTTGAATTCCATTCATTCCTTGAACAAACAGATCGTCCGTAACATCGGGATCACGACGCAAATAAGAATAAAATAGAGAGGAGAAATGAAAACAAAAAGAACGATACAATTTATTCGAGTTTCTTCCTTCGATAAAACGTTTCCCACCTGAAGATCTAAATTCTTCCCATTCAGCTTTAAATGAATGGAGGATTGACTGGGTAATCGCAATTATGTGTCGAATCGCGGAGATCCCCGGCTCTCGTACGATTTTAACCAGTTCGTTGTTGAGCAGATGGTATTCAGTGAAATCGGCATTCGCAATTCGGCTCACGAGAAGAGGGTAGTTATTGTCTCGACTGGGTATCCAAGAAAAAATATAAAGCCAAAGATCGACCGGGTTTCCCTTTTTTCCTTAAATACGTGTAGGTCGCCTATGCGAAAAACCGTACAGTAATCCTCCCGCCTCGTATAATGGAGACTTGGATACCAGCGGTGGCGGAGGGGGGGGGGGGGGGGTGTTGGCGGCAGGCAGACTGGATGGGCGTTTGGCGCAATGGAGAAAGAGGGTGGTAAAGGAACGTCGATAGAGAGGGATGAGATCGGAAAATTTCTGAAATACCGTAGCCCGTGAAATGCACTTGCTCTGCATTTGTACTTGAGTTGCCTCTTTTCATCTTGTTATTCGCAGCTCAGTGTAACGCACGATACACGTGTAACGAACTTACCTTTCTACGATCTTATATACATTATATATCACCTATCCCTATCGATTTATATTCTGAAATAATTACGAAGTTAAGGTGAGCTCGGGTTTCCGCGTTGTTTGGTCGCGTTCTTGTTTCACCGCCGTATCACGCTTTTGATAACTTTGCATCTTAGTTAGTTGACGTCATATGGTTGTAACTTTAGGTATATGTATATGTACAGGAGAAATGTAACATAGCGTTGTGTCGTATTTCCCTTTCGGCTGTTATTACAGCAGAAAGTACAGATTTTGATGGTTTGTGGATACACATACATCTCTTCTTAACTGCCGAGGGTATTATAAACTGGCGGAAACTTAAACTTTATCCGATTTAAGTTAAGTGGATTTGCCACGGATATAGGGTGGCTGGAAAGAAAATCTCTTTGCGTTCGATGTAGAGGGTTTCATTTACGAGCCGCGAATGAAAACCAATGGATTATGGTATCAGGCACCACGTACCAAGTTCCTCTACCGTTAATAAATTGCGTTGTCGCAGCACTGCCATCGATCCGTAGCTTCGTCAATGAATATATTAATTAGAGACCGAGGGAAACTACAAAAGGGAGTCGTACATCGATGAAAAAGCTTTTTCGCCATTACGATGCGGAAGGATTTAATGTCGGGCACGAGCTATGATTGGCGCTGCGTTGGTCCAGACCGATACATTATTGATTTAACAGAAGATGTGGAACAGCGTGTTGTAATCTATCGTGCGTGGAATGTAATCCGGTCTCGCGTAATTCATCATACGAGCTTTTTGCCAACAGTACGTTTTAATTTTAACATGAAACGACGCAAATCCACGTTGAAATCGGACATTTGCGTGAAATGGAAGGGAATATTTTTCGACAGAAACCGTCGGATCTATTCTGTCTTAGACCATTATATTCACACGCGCACGATTTTATTTGCACTCAGTGTCAGCGATATGTTTCGCGATATTTGTAACAACGAAAAACAGATATGGTAAGAAAAATAGAAAAAAGGGACGAGAAGAATGAAAAACATAACAACAAGGGGTAAAGGAAATGAATAGAGACGATGTCCAAAAACTCTGTAATCCTTTCCAATATGTTTACAAAGGATCATGCGCGATCAGCGGGGATCATTTACGGAAAAATAAGATAAAGAGAAAAACAGGCAAAAGAGCTTTACGTTCATGTTTCCAATCGCGGAGGAACGAAATTGCACCGGGGCGCATTGCTCGATGCTCACATTATCTACAGGTATGTGTGCGACGAAAGCAGCCATGACGTTTCAGTTTGCAACAGAACGAAGATTTCCGATGCCTGTGGAACCAGACACGTATTCAATTTTTGTGAAACGCTTTTATAGTGGCGTACGCTATTCGTGCGCTTTTTAATTCGGTCAGAAACATTCGCCAGAAGCGAAAACGAAAGCACGTTGAAAGGTGATTTAATCTCGGTTCGATTCTTTCGATGCCACGCCGTGCTACTCCGCAACTACTGTTTTCAAGACAAATTCACCGCGAATTTACTCGTGTCATTCGTAGGATTTCACAAGTTTCTTTACAACTCGATTAATTTTACGTTCGTTTAAAATAGCAAGGACGAAAGACAAACACTTTGGGGATGATTTAATCCGTTTCGATTCCCTTTGACGTGAAACTGCACGTGTAGCGACTGTGTCAATGGTGTAAGTCAGCAGGTGTGTGGCTGCAGTTTTCTATAAACTGGTATAGGGCCAAAGCTTCGGGGTTGTATTAATCCCGGTATTACGAAACCGCCGCTGTATACCATGATATCAAAGGGAGCATTAACATCGAGCTCTTTCTCTCTTCACCTTCCCTTCTTCCTATCCTTAATTTCTCTTTTTTCGCAACTCCTGTCTCCCTTCTAAAACTCCTCTCTCTACGTTCTCCACCGAAACACTTGGGTCCCACACGATACTTGTACATTTTTTCTCGTCGTTGCTTGCCCGCTCGTTGTTTGTTCCAGCTTGGCCCTACGCGGATCATTTTTCTTGCTTACGCGATATAAACTTTGGCACTCGAGGAACCGCGAAACTACACGCGACGTTTGTCTACGTGTCTGTTAGATCCGAGGATCTTGTGGCGCCACCGAAGTATGGTTTTTACTCGTCACCGACGATCTTGGCTAAAGAAAAGATTATCCGTCGCTTGTTGAAATCGAATTTTGTTCACCCTTGTGGCACAGATTTAATCCCATGAAAACGGACGGGAGATCGCGGTAGCTCGCAACTCGAAGGAGGCAGCGCTTAACCGATCTGAAGCGAGGGTAAGTGCGGCACGGCGAGGAAACAGAATTGAGATATCGCGCAGAAAATTCGGCGAGTCGGGGAATTTCACAAGGGACGTCAGGAAGGAGAGAAAAAAGAAATTGGATGTCGGTGGGGCGAGATAGGCGAGACCGCAGGCCACTCGTGGCCTTCCCAGACGCAGCCACGGACGCACGTGTCGACACTCGAGGCTGCCACTGACGTTTGGCGAGTGCCGATAACGGTAATCCAATTTTTCGGAATAATATTTGTCTTGAAGATCGACGATTACCTTGTCTCTTTTTCTCCGCCATGACTGTGTGTTGAATGTTAGACGGATTTCGCTTGGTTTTGCGTCACACAGAAAGAAATGTAACGCGTTTTATTTAAAAGAAAAGAGAAAAAAATGAAGGGGTTAGATTACTTTTGACATCTGAAAACGATTAGTATTCCACATGGCACGCTGTATTTCCTAAATGCACACATCCTCGTATCGGAAATACGTATATCTGAGGAATAATAAATATACCTGTGGCACATACGTCGAGCATAGCCTTTTTAGCGAGTGCGCGAGACAGAAGAAAAGAAACGTCGGCCAGAATAGATTTTCTCTGAACTTGGCAAAGTCGACGGAATTCTGATGAAGCTGCTGTACGGTGAAGGACGCGGATAGTATGGACGAGGAAGTATAGCGGGTATATGGGACAAACGAAGAAATCCTCGGCTTCCGTGGGAGTGAATTCTAGGAAAGTCAACAAGTCGAAAGGAATCGTATTTTTGTCTCCCCTTCCACGTTGTAAACCCCCCTCCCCCTGCCCACACCCCCGGCTCGAGTGATCGATGGTTATCCTTCGGCTGGTGAAATACTATTTTTCTCCGTGAAAATTTCAGGATCGCTGATGGAGGTGACTACGTCGGAGTACAAAAATTTCATGGACGGTCTGCGAAATCTCAGCGAACACGTTATTGTCGTTATCCTTTTTTCCCTTCGCCTTCGCCTTCTTTCTTTGCTTTGGACGTTGAAATAGAAGAATTATCCCGGTGGAAAATGAGATAAAATTCCCGATTGTTCGTGCGATTCGTCGAGGTGGGTAAGCTGTTTTCGAATCGATCGTTTCGCTCGCGGAAACACCGTCCGAATTGAAGCGAGCGCGGAATATGCGCGTGCGCGCTGCTTAGCATAACCAAGTCGAATAAAAGTAAGTGTGTCACCGTGTGACGTCAGATCCGGGATCAGCCCGGAAAAGCGATTTTACAAATCGCGGGATTATCCGGAAGACGTGGAGTGTAAGAGGGCGAATGCGGACATTGATGTTTGTCGAGGGAAATGTATCGGCGTAAGAGCAACGGGGTTCTGCGGTGGCGCACGGCAACTCGCCGAATATAGTTATCGTTAGGGAATTCGTCAACCGATAGAATCCAGTCACCGATAGTCGAACGTTCAAGTCGAGCCAGCTTCTCGCCTTTCCTTCGATTCACGTCACCGAGCAGAGCGCGATTTGCATACAAAGACGACTACTGTTCAGTCACCTTTCTATGTCAGCAGATCCGTTTCCGTTTACACTTTGGTGGTATATCGACTTCAGACAAATGCCCGCGTTCCCTCTGGATTCAACTACTTCGCGGTGAGAGCACTGGTCTCTCTCTCTCTCTCTCTCTCTCTCTCTCTCTCTCTCTATCCACCGAGCAACATTTCCGCTTCTTTTAACATCTTTCTCAGTCTTTTCAATGTCAGCAATTAGCGTAAAGAGGAAAACCGTATTTGTATATATGTTCAACGGTTTTTGGATGCGGAAGTATCATGTATGTATAGCGCAGTATGTACCGATGGAATTTCAAAGATTGCACTATGTGACTCTTAGGTTTTCGGATTGATTTTTCGAAATTGCAGGCCATCGCAAAATCTACACGAAAGTTTGAAAGCTATTAACGAAATGTTAATCTAATTTTGGGATACGTAATAACGTCTTCGATTTGCTGAGACTTGGATTGTTTGTTGTTGATTTCCAAGGTACAAAATTCATCAGGAAAAGGGAACATGAGGCAAGAAGGATTTTATAACAACGTGATATCGATTATTGACGAGCCGAATAGGATGGAATGCTTGCATTTATCCGCAATAGTCTGAAAGCTTTTGCATTTGCTGGAAATGTTTGCATTTATAGAATTACGAAGTTGTTGAAACAGCAGAGTTGGAGGTATTAAATGGATGAGCTATTTGATGCTTTCAAATATTCAAGAAATGCGGCAACACTCTCTTAGTTAGTCAATTTTAGAATGTTTCATTTGTAGTTATCAAGTGCGATGTGTAGACGATCAGATAGGAAAGACTGGATAAAAAAGAAAAATTCGTTACTGGTAGTAACTCGGTTACCATTCGTCGAACCGCTTAATTTAATCGCGCACCACTTCCAACTGTCGTATCATCCGCATAAAATTGACATAAAATTTTATCGGACTTGAACGTTTCTGAAATATATTCTAACTAATAGAATTATCTTAACCTAATTTATGTTTCTTCTATATTCGGCGTTCCCAATTGGCTTGATTTCTAGATAATAGTATTACGTAACAATATGACAGAAATCTATAACAGTTTTGACAATATGACGTTAATTTTTCACTAGACGCCACTGCTTTGTGTCTTCTTTGTTTAATTTCCAGGATATATAGGTATGAAGAACGTGTATCGTGTAGAAACACGATAGTGTAGGAAAACGTTTCGTAATAATTCATATGAAACACGTATGTAAACTTTTACGCTATAGAAACAGGCATTGTATCACTTTATCCATTATTTATATGTTGTAATCCCTACCTTTCGGTTTCAGATCGGTTCCGGCTTACGTCATATTTATTTATCTCTATCTTGGGTACTAATATTTTAATTATTGTATCAACTCGTCCAATTAACTGCGCCTGTATTGCTTTTGGAACGGTTATTATATGAAAATTATCCGTTGGCAACATTGTAAATAATGAAAATCGAATTCGCAGCACACATCTTAATATCTAATGGTTACCTAATGGTTCGTCGAATGAAGAACGAACATTTAACATTTCTCGCGTGTTGAAACGTTGTTCGTGTACAAGTCGTATTAAATTTTCCGGTCATTGTCTTGGAAAGACTAGGTTGGCATTCTTGTGACTCATCCGGCTGAACCCTTCTCGCTGCAATTCTCGGTGGGTATCAAGCGGTGTGGCATCCCCCATGGTGTCGGGCGGGCGGGCAGAAGCAGAAGCAGAAAGCTGAAAAGAGGAAAACGAGCAGAGAAAAGAGAGAATCGCAAAGATAGAAAGAGAGAGGAGATATCGTGTACGTGCTCGAATAAGTTTGCACGCGCATTTTTACGAGTGTGAAGAATGGGTGAAAAGTCCTCGAACGAGGAACAGAACTTGAAGGGTTTCGCAGGATGAGAGACACGCTCGACTAATTTTCTCGATGTGCTTCGTTGGTCGATCGATGCCGATTTCTGTCTAGAAGGGACGTATCTTGGCTGGGAAAGGGAAGAGCGAGGAGAGAATAGATGGGAAAAGAAAAAAGACGATGCGATGGGGTGAAATAAAAAGCGAAAGCATCGATGGTGTTTGGGTGGAAAAATGTTTGAATTCATGGCGCTCGTAAATATGTTAATGCTCGGTGTCCACCCCCACGCTCGAGTGGATAATACCAATAGACGGGAACAGTTCTTCATGGGTGTCCTTTATCCTAACGGGGATGGTGGGCGATTCGGGGATATCCTCGATTTTACTGGCAATAACGCCAAAACTTTTTACGACGTTTCGATATTTATTATCTATTTAGAATACAAATGAAACTCTGTTGCTAGTCACCGTCCCCAAATAGTTCCATCGTGATGTACGATTTATCTTGATAATACTGGACATTCAATAATTATTCTAATGACAGTGTTTCCAAAAACTAATTTCACGATCGAATACAAGATACTATGGTCACCGTATTATGGAAAAATTCGATGTATATTCATTTGAAATATTTCCGCAGCTATAGTTCATTCTAACTGTACTATAATGCATACAAATATTTAGAATATGCGTATAAAATGTTTCCATTGTGAATGATGCGTTTGAGAGAACGAGCGAAGGAAGGAGTCTATCGCGACAGCGGGCGCCGCAACTGTAAATAACAGGCTCGGACTGGTAAATTAGCAGCGCTAATACACTTTAGTGGCACGGAATTAATGGTCCGTATTCTGAACGCGCTTACAAGAGCGGTAACAGTTATTAGCGGTAGGTCATTAGACGGTTTGCACGGAACAGCCGACAGGTTTGGTCAACAAGGTCATTTGTAACTGTTAACACGCTTGTAAGTGCGAATTGAATTCGGCCTAATATCACCGATAACAACAGCGTATAGCCGGTCCGTCCTCGTTCTCAATCATTACGTTCCGCTTACCTGCCGATGTCTTTTTTTTATCTTCGAATCGTTAATATCTTCATTAATGACGTCAAATAAAGACATGGAAAGTATTTAGTCTATTCTAATTTTAAATTTAGTTTATTCATGTTTGGGCTGTAGGCCCATAGGTAAATTGTATACAGATTATATATAAACAATTACATGATACAATTCGATGACCGTTATCAATCGATAATCATAAATGGTTTTCTCTTATACCTACGTAACGCTTATATCTACGTAACGTAGATATAGTGAATCGTGCAAAATTCGCTACCTACCGAAATAGAACGATATAGAAGAGTGCATTGAAGGCACAGATGCGGTGACACAATAATAGAACATTACGGAAATGCTGTCCATTTACAATATTGGGAATATACAATTGGTGAGAAGCTAAGCAAGGGTTATCGCGTGGAAGAAAATATATCTCGTAGGGAAAACCGGATGGAATATCTTCGGAAATCATCGCGTTTCCTGATCGGCTGTACTTGAGTCAGGACGTATGGATGTGCGTGAATAATGTTTACATTAGAATCAATTACGATTTTATCGGTTCTCTATCGAATGATACGTCGTAACAGAAGTATAGTAACCTTTGGCTATTTCGATGGCTTTTCCGCCCTAGTTCTGTTTTATTAGCTATTATTTGTCCACCTAACTATTGCAGCCACTTTCTCGTTGCCATGCTCAGCATTTTCCGATCGCTTCGAAGAAAGATGCTCGCAAATCATGCGTCGTCGTCGTCGTCGTCGTCGTCGTCGTCGTCGTCGTCGTCGTCGTCGTCGTCGTCGTCGTCGTCGTCGTCGTCGTCGTCGTCGTCGTCGTCGTCGTTGTAATCTTGATCGTTTCATCGTCAACGATATCGACTTTTCGTTGAAACGGCAGCCACTGTTGTCCCCGTGCAATATTGCTTTTTATCCCACCATTCGAAACGATGAATCGTACGGAGAAGCACTGTTCGAATAGACGACGTCGTATCCAACGTTCCTCCGTTCTCTCTTTCATCGCTTTCATGCATCCTTATTCCTGGCGTGTACTTATCCACGGCAGGACTAAGACAAAAATCGTAAATACACACGTTTCGTTCTCTACTCGTTGTCCTTACGGTATCGTTAGTCAGGCTGGAACATTGAATGCCACGGCGGAGGATTTACTCGAAAAAGTCGATGGCTAGTAAAGAACCTCGTGAGAATAGACTGATGGAAAGCCCTCCGGTGGCAAACACGGGAATTGGCTATAGATTTCACGAAATGTCCTACTACTTTTCCTTCTACTTGCAAATTACACACGTTACATATCATTAAAGATTCTCAGATATTGACAAAATAGCTTCGAGCCTGTCTATATTGAGCTGTATGTCTGCTGGTTATTATCTATATAATGTTTAGAATCACCCGATCATAAACACGGTTATACACAAGTTCGCGTGACGCAAGAGATACGTGTCATCGATCCGGCAAACGGAAGAAAGGACAGATTTGATACTCACGGGGGTGTAAAGAAGCCTGTGAAAGGGAGAAGGGAAGAAACCCCTCCTCGAATCGTTCATCTCCATAGCAAATATTAGACTGTCGGATATACCAAAGATTTTGAATATTGTTCGCACAACATCCTGCGGCCATGCTTTTCGTGTCTCTTGCGCCGGTTACCGTTCTACCAGACTCATTTTTTATTTTATTGCACAGCATTCTCCCTTATTTCCTCCTTTGCTCCCTCCTTTATTCCGGTTTTGTTCAACCTTCTCCATTAATTTTTACATATTAAATGTACAACTAAATAATACAAGGATAAACATGGTTCTAAGTAACAAAGTTATTCCACAACGTGGTTGCTGCGTGTAAGTTGTATCGTTGGTATCTAGTTGGCACGTAGTTGGTGATTCGGCAGAAACATTCTTTCATAATCGAGCGTGATCGGGCCACTCGAGGCACAAAGGACTAATAATGTTGATGCATTTGTTGGTCGAATTGTTTCAACGGTGAATAATATCGGGGCAAGAGGTGGAGATGGCGTCAAATCGAATCGAATCGAATCGAAATTACAGTTTCTTCGAAAAACGATAGTAATTGAAACCGACGATCAAACTCGCCCGGCGTAATTACATTTTTGTCTGAAAAGTTACCATTTCAATATCTGGCCCCGTATTTTGTTGTTTTTCGTTATTTAACGACGCCGGGCATTCCCAATATTAAATTAATTAAACGCAGTCCTCAATGAAACACATTCAACAGAGAGCGCCCAGCATCGATAGCCTATCGATTGCTTTTTTAGCACGCATTGAATAGGAACGTCCTGAATCATCATCGAACAACGGTTACCACCCGTTGGCGTGGATATAATTATTACCACCTGCAGTATCAGTTGCTCGTTATGTATTCATTTATAGCGGGTCCGATGTAACGCAATACTGTATTGTCGATATTGTTCACCGCGTACAATTAATGTAAAATATTACATGCCGTCGGAGGTGTACATCGATTTTACGTGGAATTTATGCCTTCCAGGTATGGCCAAAAGTACGCCCGGTGAAATATGGAACGGCATTCGAATCGCAACGACAATAAACGTCGAAATTTAATACCGCTAATACGTAAAGTAATACGTAACGTAAAGTTCGCGACAGTTTACTTTCTCACGAACGGCAGGCGAAATCGCTCCGACCGTGGTACCATCCCCAAAATTCTTCCACGAGAAATGCGAGAAATTTTACTGGCTTGTTCGTTGAATCGTTGAACGGAATGAACGCGACGGCACGATTATGCCGACGTTATCAAAAAGTATTTGACGCGTAAGATAAATAAAAAAGAAGTTAGTCGAATCGAACGTGCAAATTGGCCGATCTCGTCCCTAATAGGATTTTATTCAGCGAAACGATAATAACGAGGGGTCAATAATTCCGCGCCACGTCAACGCTCATTCCTTCTAACGAAATGCAGCGATTTCGTAGTATAGAGACAGCGAAGAGGAAAAGCCATATTTCTCGCGATAACCAGCTACTCAAACGTGTGTCTGTGAAACGAGAAAGCGAGATTCGGGACGCGACAGGCTATGAAAAAAGAGGACCACGTCGGCTGATAGTCTCCGTGAAATCCCCGACTTAGCTGCTTTAAAATTATTACATTCTCCTCCAGATGATCAATGCCCGCTTTCCACGTTCACACCGCCGGGATCAGGTAATCGGTCGTGTCTTGCGAGCATTTCGTCGGTCGGGACAATATTTCTCGCGAGCACCCTTCTTTCCTTCCCCTGCCTCCTCTGACCCTCGAATTCCACCATAGTCTGCTCGGTGTTCTTCAAGAGCAGACGCGTAAGAAAGACTGGATTCCAGGGGTTGCTCGTTCACGAGCTACCGACGCGACGCTTTCGCGATTCCATCCGCCTCTATAGGCCGTTTTAACGAACGATTTGCCAGATGCTAAAAATCTGTTGTGCCTCACCGTGCCTCACCGTGCCTCACCGTGCCACACCGTGCTCGGTGAACGTCAACGATTTATTCCCGACTCAAAGCGTTCCTCCGACTTCTTCGATACCTCTCAAAGAAACCATTGTCGACAGAGTTTATCGAGAAATTGCAGCAGTATATCTGAGAAACCACGATGATCCCGCAGTCGCCCGGTATGTTTCCTTTTCGGGCAAACGTCTATCTTCTTATCGATGTTCTCTCTCCTGTTCGAGACAGTGTTTCGAACTGTACTGTATCTTCATATGATTATGTTATGTTGAAAGGAATAATCACAGTAGGATTAACTTTTCTTTGCATTTTATTATTCAGTGCTGTTTTCGTCTGAGCATTCGTGCTGAATACATTCGATTCAACTGTACTCGTTTCGATTCGACTCGCAGAAGACTTCGTATCACATATAATACGCATATCGTACCTACCGTAATCATAGAGGAGCCGTGCTGCATGAGTAATGATGTACGAGTATATAAGTATGATTTTAAATAAGTATATTCCCGCGGCGTCTTTTTTCGACCGCTTGATGTAACAGATAGAGTGCGGCCTTGAAACGTCGCATGGAAAATGAGCAGGAATTATGTGTAAAACCGATGGACGAGGGTCGTCGTCAACAGGGCTGATAAGGGTGAGCAAGATGCAACAGCTCGTTCCACGCTTATTTTGTTTCGACTCTCCGCCCTTGGTGGCGGCAAGGTTGCCACAAAAGACCGTAAATTATGGAATTCGTCGGCCGGGTTGTTCTATGCGGCCTGGCCAATCCACGAATACGAGGTCGAGAATTGGACAATGTACGCGAGAGGGAAATCAATTTACGATTTACCGAGGGACACGCTTTAAAAGTGCATTCTACGGTGTCACGTGCGACGGACACGTCGAGGTCGATAAGGGTGTTCGCTCAACCTTGAACTGGGGGGAAAATGGAACGAGAATGAAGGGTGGTCATGGTTCTTCTCGAGTCATGCACCGGAAAAAAAATGATGCTAAACGAGTTGAGGATGCCGCGCCCCAAATCTATAGGATAAACTTTCAGCAAAGGAGCGACGATGCGCACTGAATCTTGGCCTGATTTATTTCACCGTTCCGTGACATGGGCGCAGGAGCTGTTTCTCGTTTGATCATGTTCGTTATCAGGCGGCCGTGTCGCTAGGTTAGTTTGCTTGGGATTTTCTGATTAAAAGCGTTGATTAGATCAGTTGTGTTACTTAGAATTTCTATCTCGGAAGTAGTGTTTATTCGGTAGTAGGTAGCTACTTGATTATTCAAAAACTTGGAAATCATTCGTCCCATTGAAATATTTGGTTAAAGCGAATGAGAAGAATCCCGTTCGATTACCCATCCACGGAATCAACCCGTCGGTCGCTTTGAGCAAAGTGGACGTTTGCAGATAGCGCGAGCGCAAGAGTCGTTCTTTAGAAGTTTGTTTATCGATCGCCAGGTTTGCTACGTTTTTCCGTAATCGTTTGATCGTCGCTCGATCCGGAAAGGAATCTCTTTATTCCCTGTGAAAACACCGATTCGATGGTTCCATTGACATTGTAATCTGGATGGAACGAAGGGTTCAAGGAATGCGACGGAGGGTCAGGTCGGCTCGTTCGTACCGGGCATTTGATTTCAATTCGCGTCCTTTCGATTCCCCCGGTCCGCAAACAAACCGTGCGCAGATTACACGACGGAATATTTTTACAAATTTACGAAGTCCGGCATGTGACGTCTATGGAAAGGCCAGGACCTGTTGTAACCTGTAACTCGTGCTCTGCTATACTTCAGAGAAAGATGGGGAAGGAGGGAGGAAGGGAAAGAGAGAGAGAGAGAGAGAGAGAATAGAGCAACGAAGAGGGAAACCGGTGAAGTAGTGAAGAAAGAGAGGGCAGTATGAAAATATAAAGACCGTGGGATGTAAAGACTGCAAGCCAGGGGCTTTTGTTCTTTCGCCTCGTTTTCTTCCACCCTCGTACACGAGGAAAATTCACGGACTTAATGGTCTCGTTTATTATTTCTTATACCTTGGCCGTCGTCCTCTCTAAGGGTCCAGCCCAAAAAGTCAGCCACTTTCCACCCTTTCGCCTCGTTTCTGCTGCTTTCAGTCTTTCAAACGGTTTTTACTGATGGACGTCGATCGAGAAAAGCTGCCGAGGAATATTATAGGGCAGGTGAATTTTACTTCTTACCACTCTTCGATTCTGGCAGCTCCTCGCTCATGGTGAATAGGAAATAACAGTTGGAACGGGGTTCGCCGCACTCGACGCGCTCGACCCGTCTTTATCAATCCCGATTTAAATTTCGATAAATCGATAAATAAAAACGAAATGGACGAGAATATACGAAGTATGTATCGTGTAAGTCTAAGTTGGAAGGTTACGTTACATAGATTATTAAGAGCAGTAGGTTTGAGTTTGGTTAGCGAGCGGTTTTTTATAATTGGGCCAAGCGAATTTCATGCGTTCTCTATTGGAACATTTCGTCGAAACATTTTATTCGTGCCGCGGGTGCGCGGTGGGAGACGGTATTCAAAATAGTCGGGGCAAACGTTCCACCCCTGAAATTGAAATACGAAAATACGAGAGAGCGCCGCCGAGTGACCTGAGCACCAGGAGTACCAGCGAGCGACGAACCGAGGGAAAAGGGGCCGGCCCAAAACGAATCTACCGAATTTTCCGAGTAGTTGACCTCTCCTCGAAGTAGAAGGAGGTCGTAGCCGATTTCTACGATGCCGTGCCAATTTTTCTTAATTCCTGTCGCTCGAATCCGGTGTGATCGATGCAACGCGACAAGGTGCGCGCGGTACTCGAAAGCTTCATCCCGATTACGAATTGTTGGGATTCGTGGAACGACGCCAAGTGAAATATCATCCATTCGTTACCATCCGGTATTTAAACATTTGCGAAAGAACGGAAACGCTGATGAACAATAACCCTTCGTGGAAGCGTCGTGTGTTAAGTACGAGCCGAAATTATGAAAAAATGCAAACATGGCCGAACCAGCAGTTAAGAAAAACGCGATGGTAAATATGGAAAGAGGAAAAGAAGTCGAGGAGAGAGAGGAATCGAGGACAGAGTCCAGCAAATCTTGCAGGATGTTTGGCTGGCCTCTCTGCTAACAAAAGAAGGTGGAACGGGAACGGCAGACGTAAAATATGATGCTTTTAAGCGCGCGTGGAGAAACTCGGTACCGCGCGCGCCTTTAAATTTCAGTTCGAAGATCGAAGAGGCTGTGTGAAATCAAGCGAGCGATCCTGCAGTATGCAAATACACGGAGGGTAGCCGAGAGGTGAGCGGTGGCGAACGTGCTGTGTGAATCTGCGTGGAGTAGAGGAAAAAAGAGGGAAAAAGAGAGAAAGAGGAAATGGCGTGAAGGCGGGAGAGGAGAGGAGAGGAGAGGAGAGGAGAGGAGAGGAGAGGAGAGGATGGAACGGTGAAAGAAGTGGAGGATGCAAGGAATAGAGAAAATAAGCGCGCACAAGGGCAAGAGGGGCCGGGATAGAAGTACAGGAGGTGATCTAGTGAAAAATGGGGTCGTAAAGCATTCCACTCATATCGTATCCCGCCTTTTCACCTTCCGCGCATACCTTCCTAGCTCCGGTACACATATTCGTCGGCTCCTTTCACCCCTTTCTGCGGTCGTCTTCTAGCTCGAGACGTCGACCTTTAATTTTCACGAGATTTTCATATCGACTGGCTCGCGGATCCCGACGATTTTCGAAGAACATGGAAAGAAAACTCGCGGCGGTTAAAACAACACGGAATATTTTACATTTCCTCTTAACGCGTAGCTTTCTGTTGTCTGCCTCGGTTCTCGTCATTTACTGGAAGGTTTGCCAACTGTATCATCAACAAGTTCAAGTTAATAGAGTAACGTTCGCGGAACGATATCACGTTTCAGGCTCCAGTTTCAATTATTGCGCGTTACTTTCATAGTCGATGAGAACAAACAGCGGTTGTGCGTGCTCCTTTCCAATAAAGGCGGATTTATCACGGTCCCGTGTCTCACCAAACGTATCACAGGTATAGCTGCGAACGCACCTGCGGCTTATCCCGCGATGCATATTTCAAGATGCGACACGTCGGGAAAGAACGCGAGATCGAAATTGTATCGCCTGTTCGCGGGATAAAGTAACCATTCGAATTCGATGTTTCGCTACAGAATTCGTTTATAGAATTGGAATTGTTTCCCGTGAATTGGTTGTTACCTGATATACTCGCGAAATTAAGTCCCGTATAAAATTGAAAGAAGAAGAAGAGATGTATCTGTAAAAAAAAAAAAAAAAAAAGAAAGCATGTCATTCTTTACACAGCCCTTTATTTTCTGATACTGTACGAAATGATTTATCAATAGAACCGTGCTTCTATAGCATTCGTCGCAATTATCAAAAACGAGATTTATAGTCACGATTCCTTGGCGCTCGCCTAACGTGGTCTGCTGCTTCCATCTAACGATTTATCGTCGCGCGTTGGTAAAGGTAGCGCGCGAGCGCAACTGATTCCACCATTTTCCTATTGTACGTTGCGTTTCTTCCCGTTATTTATTACGGGCCGTGTATTTACAACTGCACTGCAGTTCGCGTGGAAAAGCTAGTAAATCAAGGGATCGGTTGCCTCGCGCGAACGCGCGTACGCTCTTTCGTTGGCGTATAACGGCTCGCGACTCGATGTGATAAATGAAACGGCTCACGAGATTAAGGAATATCGTCGCGCGAATCATGGAAGTTTCTTTGACCCGTTTGTTTGTGCGTTTGTCGTACACCGGCTATGTGGAGAAACGATAGCCGCGATTTAGCGCCGTTTATTCGAAGAACGACATTAATTTCCGTCGTTATCAGAGATAAACTTGTTTATGGTGATTTCTTTTCTGCATGCTTCGCGAACGAGGCCAGTCGATCGATTCGTCGTGGTTTGCCTCGATGGTCGAGTGATTCTTTCAAGAGGTAAATGCAAACGTCTTTGTCCCTGTCTGCCGGAACTGTATGTGTATTAGAAGCAACGCAGCAGCGTATAATCTAATTGTTCCGAAATAAATGATGCATCGATCAACGATGCATTTTAGTCACGTTTGATAGGTGGAATGGAAGTTGAAGTTGGGCGAATATTACCAAATTACACTTGATTTTTGTTTAACCTGTTAACCGACAAAGTTGAGTTAGTTTCGACGTAATAATTCCTTTTATTCCTCCTTTATTCCATTTTGTACGTGTCATTTCATTACTTTAAAAAATATATCATACCGTATGTACATTTGTAAGATTAAAATCGACCTAACGGAAACTCATTTGGTCTTATAGCTTTTAATACCATGATTATATAAGGTTCTGTTTAAAGTGTTATTACGATTATCCAACAAGTGTATAACTAATTTTAAAACTTACATCTTTAACATTGATGCACAAATCTCGATGTAGAGGTACCCATGAAATTTGAATGTCGAGTAATTTTTCATTATCAGATATTTTCACTAGAATCCAGTTGTCCGTGCTGCAGTTAATATCGATGTTCGAGACGAGAAATACAGAAAATCTTATGGTATCGATTACAAGAAATGGCGTCTATCAACAGCAAAATACCGATTGAATTTTGTTGCCGCCGGTACACCATGGCGCGATACACCATACAACAGCAGTAATAACGCATTGCCATGGTGTGTGCATTGTAAACGCACGATAACAAACAATATACTATACGAGCTTATTAATTATACAGTGTACGCCTAGTGAATAATTAATTCGTAATTGCAGCGGGTCATTTCATATGCCACGTTATAGTACACAATGTTGTAAATACAGCGTTGTGATACTTGTGGCCTATACTTCTTATCGTCGCGTCGCCTATGGAGTAGTCTCTGGGGTGGCTAAAATGGCAGCACAGTAGTGATATACCAGTATAGAAAACAGTTGAAAAACGCAAAGCATTGTGGTTTTTCCCAAGCTCGAAAGTATGCGTTCGCCGTAATGCATTCGCGTAAGTCAGCTACACGATTTAGACTCGTTGTGCGGGGTAAAAGCCGCTTCGACGATATTGGCACCTGATGACTCGCTGCTTTTAATAACTTAAGCCTATTATTCGAGCACTTTTGGTCGCGTACTCGACGACTGGTCATTTTTTTCACCAGGAAACCACGCAAACGTCATTTTTCGTCGTCACGGAAAGCGTCGGATCGTTCTCTCTTTTCAACAATTCTCACGCTCGTTTCCATCCACAGAGTACTCGCTTAATCCGTTTTTGTCACGAGACCGTTACTACTGCGACCTATGAAATTATTAAAAGAAATTTACTGGTTCTTTCGTACCGATCTCCTCGCCTTCTCTCCTCACTCCTCTCCTCAGAATTCTTCCAACAACATCGATAGTCGATGGACGTTTGTCGAATGATTTATATTTAAGCCATGTACAACGCTTAATCGTTAATACGATCGAAGCAGTGTCCATTGCTTCAATAAACAGTTTCTAGCAGTAACAAGGAACATTTGCTTAGCTTTTATAGTTGAGGCGAAGTAAAGACTAAAATGTTTGAATAACAATTATTTGTGTTATTGTAGGTAATAATCATTTTCATGTAACAAGCGTAGAAGCGCGACATGAAACGTCCGAGGAATCGAAGTTTCGTAATGAAATCTGCAGTTTGCGTTCCACATTGCTGTCGTACGTTTGATTCCTGTTAGCGGTGTGAGTTTAAAGTTGGTCTGCTGCGACGTTACATATTCATTCATCGTGTTACTACACATTATCATGTATTTGGCTACGTAAACAAGTTAACTAGCCGTAGTGTGGACGCGTAACCAACGGCGTGTCGGACGAAAAATCTTGGTGAACTCCGCGTTGTACCGGACCCCCAGGAGATAAGGCGATTACCGTCTATTTTTTTTATGCTAAATTTATGCCATCAACCGCGCTTTGCCCTCGACAGCGACAATATTTTCTTTGTACCCCGGGAAAAAGCAATTACTGTCTTTCGTGCTTTTCTGATGCCGAAGGCCCCAAAGCGGATAAAGTACCGATTTCCGACAGGCTCCGATCCCGCGCCGCGTCTGATACTCTCTGCCTTACAAATTGAGCTTCTTTTGTGGCCGTTAGTGGCCCCTCGATTATCGATCGCCACGCAAAATCCGCCCTCAGACATTGGGAACGAAGACTGGCTGCACAGCTTGGTTGTCTCGACGCTCGATTAACGAACAAAGAAGCGATCTCGTTGATCGCTTTTCGACCGATAAATTCAAAACGACTAAACAGGCGAGTTTACGCTCTCACTTGCTTAGAATACTTGGGCTACTTGAGACGTTCGCAGCGGATCAGATTTCCATTTCCTGCAATGCCGCATGCTAACAACAAATTTTCATTCAAAATCTGTCTTCATATCGTGAGGTTTTATGGTCTATTATGAAATAATTTTCCATAATGCCGCGATTTTCAGTTCATATGCCACATCTAAGTCTAGATCATAGATAATTTAGTAGTACGTGACGAATCGAATACGTGTCATACACAGTGAACATGTTAACGAAGAAAATGTTAAATTCGAAGAAGTTGGATATATCATTTTGAGAAGAAAGTTGGATTAACACGTTTCGGTGGTAATGGTGATATATTATATTCAAAATTACATTTTCATACGATAAACGGAGCTTCGTTACTAGCCACATCGTTCGGTAATGGAACATCCATTTTTTCGGCCGGATGTAACCTGGAATTTACTGTGGATTTGATTCATTTTGTTCGGCCGTTCGTCGAAACTGCGAGCGAGTTAGCCTTGTAAATACGGGGGAGTACAATCGAATTATCAGGAACCATGGGGGAAATCCTTTAATACCTACGCAGGAATTTGCCCCTCCCGATCGATTAATTCCCTACGAAATCGCTGGCCGTTCTCGTCGCGGATTAGAGCCGATACAACGTACACCGTGTCGCGTTTCTGGCACGTAGGTGCGTACTGTCAGGACACGGCCGACATCCGATTGGCTGAACACGATGCATACGAAAGAAAGCACGTTGCAAAATTAACGAAGGAGCCGTGGCGAAAGCGAGCCGAGGGTTTGTACACCCTCATATTTGTGCCTGTTCTCGATATAGAGAGGGTTGGAACTAAAATATCGGATAACCGCCTCGTGTAGTGACATTCGGAGTCACATTCAACAATCTAACATTCTTTAACAAGGATTGAATGTTAAAACATATACTGTTGCACATATGTATTTGAATATATATGGAAAAATGGAGGTTCAGTTAATCAGGCACTACTACTATTTCGTTCATCTAAATACAGTTCGTGTAAACAGAATTCCACCTGTAACTATTTCGTTGATAATCTAGGTTAATTATCACGTTTCGTATGACACCAGCAGGTGTTGTAATACTTCTGAACGGAAGTATGCACACACATAAGTATGCGTATCCATGGCGTATCGCGCTAAGAGACCCTCTCGACCCCGGCTAACGAAGGTACAACGTTGAATGAAAAGTGATATACGATCTCGAGGGATTTATTTTGCACCTGGCTTGCTCCCGCAATTCGCCCGCTACATATTTGATTATTTACTTGCGCCTTTGGCAAATGGTTAACGGTCAGGAATAGGAGCGCCGAGGTCCTTTGAATTATTTCTACCGCTAGCAGCATATAATTCCGAGTAGTTGCCGGGACCGGTGATAGATAGGTCCACTGAGAATACCATCCGTCTGGATCATAGTATTCCTTTTTGCTAAAAATTGCATTGGTCGCGGACCCTTTTCATCGAATAAACGAACACTTCCGGAAAATCCATATTTAGTCTCTGAGAAAATTTCCACGACTGTTGGAGCGATTTGTCAGGAGGGGATGCTCTCGTAAATTCTCCATCGAATTCGATATTCCGGCGGCGGACGTCCGGTCGACAACTAGGAAAACTCTCCGGAGCATTTCCGCTCGGAAATTGTAGAGTAAAACGGCGTTGGGATTCTATAACGGTCGGCTAGAACCGATCGAATAATTAAACGAATCAACGGGCATTGCGGTCGTAAAAGGAGGACATTATCGCATCTATTCGCCGGAAGTCACGAGAAAATCGGCGGCCATGGGTCACAGACAGTTTTGCGCCGGATCGTTACAAGGTAGCCCGTGTGCTTCGTATCCTCACGCTCGCGAGCACTTGGACACACAAGCACGATACGCGCGCGCGCGCCTAGAATCGTGTTA
Source organism: Bombus huntii (assembly GCF_024542735.1). Classification (NCBI taxonomy): domain Eukaryota; kingdom Metazoa; phylum Arthropoda; class Insecta; order Hymenoptera; family Apidae; genus Bombus; species Bombus huntii. The sequence goes on along the minus strand of NC_066255.1, from coordinate 4,254,935 downwards.
CACACCTGAGTCGGTGTGTGCTAGCGGGGAACGAGCTAGCGGGGGGAAAGGAGCAAAGACCGGGTTCCAGAGACGTTCTAACCAAGATAAATTCGCGCGATTAAGGGCAAAAAGAGGCGGAGGGAGAAAAGCAGCGTCGAGGGCGAGGCACGGGCAGAAGCTAGAGAGAGGAAGTCGGAGCAGAAAGGAGAATCGATAAGGAGCGCGAGGCATCGATAGCTCGAGAGGCGCACAAGAAGTAGATAGGAGATAAAGAGAAGGCGAAAAAGTCGCGCGTCCGAAAAGGCAACGAATAATAAATTTCCCTTTGGAGCGTAAAACAAAGCCACCTCGTGATCCGCTAAACCGTTGGGATAAAACAGAGGGATTGCAAGGGTAGAAAAGTCCAAGGAGAGGTAGGAAGGGTCGCGCGGATAGTGGAACGCATCGATAATGAGTCGACAGTAAAAACAACCGTCGAAGAAAAATCGGATCGAGAAGGGGGGAGGGGTTGTGGAGAGCCCTCGGAGTGATGGAGGGGGGAAAGGACAAAGCGTTAAGAGGACAAAGAAAAGCAAAGATGGGAGAGAAGGGGGCCAAGGAGCATCGATGATGAGTTTCAACCGCAGAAGAAAGGCGAAAAGACACAAGAAAGGAAAAAGACGAACGGGGATGGAGAGGGTGAGAGGGCGTTGGGCAAAAAGAAAGTCGCGAAAGGACGCGGCATCGGGGAGTAAATAAAATATTCAGGAAGTCCGCACCCCGGGGTGTTTGTTCGTCGATGCGGGGGTGTCTGGCTGAATCTGGTAGAGGGGTGGAGGAGCTAGGAAGAAGCTGAAACGCTGGTCAGGCCAGCGGTTGAGTAGAACGAAGAGAGGAATGGATCCAGACGAAGGAGGATCCATGGTAGCCACATGTACGAAGTTGGTCCGGACTACCACGGGGTGGTTTTATCCCGTGGGATTCGCCATGGACCATATAGCGGGCTACGTGGCTAGTCGGGCAGGCGGAGGGGCGTAGCCGGGCGTTGGTGTAAGCGTCGCACACCTCTGTTGGGTTCCGCAAGCCAAAATCCGCACCTGCTCGACGAAACACCCTTGTAAGCCGACCATAGTCTCGTACCGATTTCTCGGATAGAATCTACCGACAGTCTGGAATCAGCCATACTCTTCTTGTCTCGCAGATATTTCGTCTTGAGCGAATGGTATATCGGTCCAAAACGCCGCCACTATATTCAAATTTAGAGCTATAGGAGCAAATGGCATGCGTAAGTATAGTAAGCGCGGAAATAAATAAAATTCTGCACGTATGGTACTTTCGAGTTTCTCATCTTCCTATCGTATCTCTCTTTAGAATCATCGATTATAATTAAAATATCGTCGAGCGAAGAGGCGAGATGGCTTAAGAAGATTATTGTCGAGCGACGTAAATTAACGGTAATGCTGCAACTAGCTACGAATAAATATGATGAATCAGTCTGCTGTTTATCATGGTAATTTATTGCTCGCGTTGGCGTCTGTAACTAATGGCGCGCGATGTTCGCTGAAGCATCGGTAATTATATCTGAATGCAATTCAGTGTCGCACACTTGAACACATCTGAGCAAGACGCAGAGTAGGATCTTGAGCGTAGGGTCGCAAACCAATATCTCAAAATTCGTTGCTGTTTCTGTGAGATTGTAGCCGGTCCGCGTACATTTAATCGAAATAATCGCCACTTAGAACTCTGGTAGGTGTCTTCTTGCGAGACGAATAAAGAAGAAAGAAACTGAGAGAAGTAAAAGGAAAAAGATTAATGTACAAACTTCAAGCAGGCCGCCTCAAAATCTCCAATTTTCAAATTCGACGATACCCGAATGAAAATCCTGTTTGCTAAGTTGGACTTGCACATTGATTTCTGGAGGTCAGTCGAGCATCAACCAAACTTGGTCTTTCCGTTCGTTCAACAGCCGCCCGACTCATTACCTTTAGTGTACCGAGTAAACTTAGTTAACTAATATTCCGAATAGAATCCTGCAGAATGCAATAAGTAAGAGAATCACAGATCTCGAACGTGGCTAAGAATTATCACGTTCGATTATTACGATTATTACGATTATTACGATTATTACGATTATTACGATTATTACGATTATTACGATTGGTTCGTTTACTATCGTTGGTACACGAGAATTTATGTGCAGCAAAAGGAAACAGAAATCAAATCGTTATACAAATTGATCGATTCGTTCTATTTTAAGGATAAACTCGTTCGAAAGTTTCGACATTTCTCTCGTTACATCAAGGCGCGTAGCAATTCTGGTTACATCATTCCGATAGTCCCGTTTGTACGAGCTGCGTACTTACACAGCGAAATTTCTCTTCGTTATCATAATATCACGTAATTTAGTATCGGTGAACTCTCACATCTGCTGACTGGATCACTCGTCTCCCCTCTCTTCGTCGACTTCGAGTTTCACACTGACTTGTCGGGTTAACCGACCGACACCTTACTACCCGTCTCTAATCCTTCATCTCTCTTCGACTTCGGTCTACTAGGTAAACATTCTCGGGCAAATCCATGGAAGCTCAACTGTACACGAGAGCGGAGGGTCTTGCGGAAGAGGCCAGAGGCAGGCATTCGGGCTTGATGGCTTTAGGTCTGTCTAGGAAAATTCCGGGGGTCAGCGAAACTTGCCGACACTCGTATCTCCGACGAGTGTGCGGTGACGGGCGATGAATGCTATCGGAAGCCGGTTGCTCGTTCGTTTTCAAACCGATCGATTCTTCAAGGGAGCGTTTCTCGTTGGAATTTTCCGACAACCACGAAACGCTAATTTCCCTAGATCCAACGTCGAACGGTTGAGTAGACAAAATGTATGGTTGCTTGTGGTATTTGATTGATTGCGATTGGATCTCTTTTGTATCGAATCGCTTTAATATGTTGTTGTAATTGGTATCATCGTATGTCGAAGCTATGTATAGTGAGGTTCTAAAGTAAAATCATTATGTCACACAGGGTAACCAATCGATTTAGACGCGACTAACAGACGTACACAACTGTATCGGTTGTTATGTATCAATTTCTAACAGCGTTGATAGTTTAAGCTGAGTCGTACGATCAGAATTTTCAGAATATTAATTCGGAGCTAAGAAATCAGTTATAAACGTTTCTCTTTACAAGGAAAGATTGTGATTTGACGTCTGATTGTGAATTGACGTTATACTACCATCAACGAAGCTCTAGACATTTATTTGAAAATGCCTGAACTTACTAACTTACATTACTACTTTACATTGCCAAAGTTTGTCAATTTTAACTACTGACCTGTTTTCCAGCCGCTTACTATATCACTTCCACCTTCGAAGGGATTCACAGAATACAATGCGGATTTCATCGTTACAGTTAGTCATTTGCGAAAATATAGATGGCATCGTAATATTAAATATCTTATAAAGAATTGTCCGTCTACTTTCAAAACGGGGCGTCATTAATTTCAATAGTTGGAGCTCTACTATTGCGCGAAAGCTCGTGAAAAAGTCAGTGGCTGAAATTTCGTTTTTCTGCATTTAATGCGCCGTATAGTTGATTTTTAATACGCCGATGCGTATTGCACTTCCGCGCCTTAAATATTTGAACAGTGAGTCCATGGCAAAGGCATGACTGGCCACGCCAGAAACCAGAACGTCCAGGATTCTAGATCAAGCCATGATTCCTGGTCCGACCACACGATCTCGTCCGTGGTCACGCGTGGGATCTACGCTAATGGATTGCCAGCCGATATGTCCCCTGTGATACGGGTGAAGATAAGCGACAAGTATCGCGAAAATCCGAGTACCTTCGACGGTTCGGCCGACCACCAAATTGGCGTCCCTTCATCGCGATGATTTTCATCGAATTAACCTATGTCGCTTCGATTTTCACTTAGCCGATCCACTCATGAATACCTTTGTCATGCCATTTTCAGAACTTTCACTTATATATGTATATAATACTATTTAAATATTATATATAAAGTATGTATACTTCAATTTAGTTATTATTTAAATCTTCCTGGATATATTTAAATTTCTCGAAATTCAAAGTTGTTTTGTAGAATGTGCAAGTACTTATGTATGCGTATAGTGGTGATTATAGCATATAGGAAGAACATTAAGCGAGCGTTCTAGAAAATTGAGTCGAGGTCGTTTTATAAATACAGTTTAAGCCGCAGAACCGAAATAATCTCAATAAACAGCACATTGTAATCCTCCATTTAATTAGTTCGTTAATTATATAGTAGCAATCAACCACTTAATCTGTTTTTGGCTGGGCGCGATTTTATTGGACCGGACGGTCGGTCATGGTAATAGACGATTAATAATGAAATAATTTAATTAACCGCTCGACACAGCTGGTCTTGTTTGCACTGGTCCCGAAATTCCGTGGTAAAACAATTAATTCGTTTAACGAGCATAGCTAGCGATCGGAATTTTCCAAGATCGTGAAGTGGACTGGAAGCGAATATAAATTATTACTTGTTCCATAAACGTGTTTCACCGTCAAAATCAGTGAGATAAGATCTGTTTTCACACCTTAGAAATATACATATTCCTCCGAATTTTTCTACTCGTTTCTGTCCGGTCGCCGATTTGCAAACTAGTATCCATCCGCGTCGTTCAGCGCAAGAGGGGCGGGAAATTCGATGCTTCGTGCCGGATTAAAAGCACGCAGTTGTCCCTAAAAAACTGTCGTGATCGCCGAGCTGCGTGAAATGAACATTCCTGTTAGCTCGCTGATCCGAGAAACGGAACCCCTGGGTTGCTGCCAGGCAAAATAATTCGGCGACCTGAACGGTGGAACGCGCGTAATCCTTGGTGTCATGGGGACAGGAAGAAGAAAAGAAGAGTACGCGAGGGTAGGGACGGATCACGGGTGGTACGCCGTGCGAAAAGGGGTTACGACGAGCCAAGAGGAAGATTCGTATATACAGAACGTATAAGGGCGAGGATTATAATAAGCCAGGCTACGTTACGAAATTGTTTCGTTCTCTAGGTATTAATAACGGCGACCTAGTCGAAACAGGGCTACGAACGCAGAGCGGCACCCCTTTCGCCACGCGACGATTATTATTGCTACCGTCAGGGGTGTGTTTCACCCTTCCGACTGAGAGTTTGTTTTACTTACAATTGCGCAGCTTCGTTTCTAGCCATAATAGCTGACCGGTTTTCATCTTCTTAATGCCTGGCTGGCAGCGTGCCCTGCCGATGAGGGATGAGTCCTCTCATCAAAGGAAATAAACCGTCTTTGATACGCAGGAAGGGAAATACACGTAATTGAATTTGACGGATATAGAGATGTTCCAGGGTGTGTTAGGTTCTTCCTTCCCTTTTCAGATCGCATAGCGTTTTAAGAATTTGTAATTCGCTAAATGACTAAACGAGCCCTGACTTTTAAATTTAGAACGAAGCTTTGGCGTTGCTCCTTTAGATGAAACGTAAAACCGTTGCTATAACATGAAGCCGTCGGCCTGTAGAACGTAATAATTGTGAAACTGCAAGAAATTTTAACGCGAATCGCATGGAAGCTCTCAATCAGGAAAGGTGATTAGTTAGAGATAACAGGAGGTGAAAATCAGCAACGTCTTAGGGTATTGAATCGGCAAAGACACGCCGGTTGGTGGTCGCAGCAGCAATTTACTTTCTGCGATAGTCGTACTGATGACGACGCGCGTCCATTGTTCACACACGCTATTAGGCTTTCGATTCTGTCTCCGGTGCAAGCGTCATCCTTATCGAAGTGCAGAGGTTGAGGCCTCGTTTGTGCGAGGGACCGGAGGGAGGACGCATTACCGATGGCACAATGAGGGAAACGCGGCTGCCAAGTTGGTCTCCGATACGGATTGCGGTGGCATTGATAGTAACGAGCCATTAAGGGACGCGTTAAACGTATCTCTGGTGAATCCACTGTTCGCTCAGCCGAGAAACGCCAAGATGACGCTTCCGCGAAGAATGGATTTTCGTCGCACGGATTTGTATACCCTCTCGCCTCGGCGAATCTCTCCTCTCGAGGATTTTCCCCTCGCCTATCGTTTTCATCGCTTCGTTTTCAGACTTTGATCTCTACGCTTCGTTTTAACGGTTTTCATTTACTTTCGCTCGATACTCTTTAATTTATTACCTAGAGTTATTGTTTTAAATTAAAAAAAAAAAAAAAAAGAAGAAAATCCCTTCGTACTCGTTCACATTTAATTTGGCAGGCTACTCGACCGATCACGCATCGTTTATCTTTTTAACGAATCTCTCGATCTATGTACGCGTCCTCTCGATGCAGAAAATGTACAGGCTGAAAATAGAACAATATTGTTCCCACGAAGAAACCATTATGCAAGAACGCGCGGGGCATGGAGCCAGGGAGCGCAACGAACGCTTACGAATAGCGAGCAAGCAACAGGGTCAATCTCTGCTAGATTACTTTTCAAGTATCTCAATAGGACTAGTTTAGTCGACTGCTTACAGCTTGTTACCGCGGTGAATGCGAGCCGCGCGACAAAACGACACCCCGACACAAAGCCACAGTGCGACATAAAAGAGCGTTCAGGCCCATTCACCAAGCGTTGCGCACGTTACGTTTATTAAGTTGGTTAAGTAGACACACCGTCAGCGAGGCCACTTTTTAAGCTGTTTCGTTATTGCCACTAGCATACGCGTTGCTTCCGGCTGGTAGGAGCGGAATGGCATTTTTCACGCGACCCCCGTAATATTTCTGTTTCAGTGTAGTTGCGGCATCCGGCACGAGGGACACCAGAGTGCGTGTTGCGAGAAAGAGAGAGAGAGCGAGATACAGCACGGATCGCCGCAGTGCAAATCGGTGTATCGTGAGACAGGTATTTACAAGAGTTTTACCATCGTGTTTCAAGCAGTCGTGGCCGGAAACGCGGCCACGGTTTTGCAAATTTTCGCTTCCGACCATGGATTCGCGGTTTACGGACAATAACCCGGGAACCGGTTGTCGTTTCGTTTGGCAAGTTTGAAAAAATGTAATCGCCTGGCAGGTCGCCGCGCCACGTGGGCCATGGCATCGCGTTATCATAGAAATCACAAGACAGTTCCGCGAGTTGCGTGCCACGATACACAGCAGATACGTACCACTATAAAGCTTGCGTTATCTTAACGTTATTGCATATGACGGACGTGCTCCGTGGTCCTGTTGCCAGGGCAATGGCAACGCAACCTGCAACGGATACGTTCTCGATTCGGATATCGTCCGGCTGGACGCCGTCAAGTTACGAGACACTGGCATACCGATGAACAAAGATACGATCGCCTAATTGAAATCGCACTACGTTTCAAGGTCCTGAACGTATATACGGGTGGAATTATTGTTATTGTTATTATTAATGGGACGGGCTAACATTGTGATTTGAGGAAACGATATTGAGAAATAAGTGGTCCTGCAGAGATTGAAAATGGAAATTCTGGCGCTTCCGGATGCTCTTATATCGTGTATACGACGTTAAGCACGAAACAAGAGGAAAAAGGAAGGAAGGTACTAATAGTTATTGGAAAGTAGATTTAGTTATGGAGGAGAGTTATTGGAAATATTATTGTTAGAAGACTGCCGGTTGCCACAATTTCCATCACGACTATTCAAAAATTCGATTACTACGAACGGTTGGACAAACGGCTCACGCAAGTTTTTTAGCTATTGAAATCTAGTGTCGCCACTTTCGTATGGAAGTCCCTAGAAATTTTGCCCGCGGTATGAATAATTTGACTGAGCGGAACGATAATTATAACATGAACGGCGTTATCGGATCTCGCGTGCAGCTATCGTTAATCCGCCACGTTCCAAAGCTAGAGACGATCAAGCGGTAGCCTTATACGGACGAATCGCCGTTAGCCTAGGACAGTGCACAGATGGCCGAGCCCTGTTAAAGGATAATCTCGTTGATTTTGCAAGATAACGAGTAGTTGCGCAGATTGGCCGGCAGAAGGACTCTATTGGATCAGTGGTATCCTTTGTCTCGCCGCACTTTCAAGTATATCCACGGGACAAAGTACCAACTGCTACTGTTTTTAAATAGTTTAGCCAGGAATTGGGAGGCCACCGGTGACCAGTCAAAGTAGCTTTTGTTCGCGTTACTCCACACCACTGATTTACCGAGCTTCTCTCACCGCTGTGGTGTGACGCGAGACGCCTTCATGCATACTTTGATCTAGGTGAACACGACGGTATCATCGTTGTTGAGGCAGACAGAGGAACTACGTTATACTCTTTTTTAACGACTAGATGAAAGTTGAGTCCTAGTAGTTTTATGATAGTATTTCCTATAAGCGTTAGACGCGTACGTCTGATGTGTAATGTGACGTTAGAAGATCGTTTAGAAATAGCAAACTTCCAATTATGCTGTTTACGCTTTAGACGATCACACTTTTGTTGAAGTGCAACTAAATGATGAGTAGAAAAATCATTGATACATCCTGTAAACGTGTATTCACAAACAATTAGTTACCTCCGATTTCCATAATTTTTTAATATATAGTCAAGATCATCACCCTGAATTGTTTTGCGAAGGTTTTATTCGGGATTATGTATAGCCAATCAAATGTTCTAATTTCATCCACATTCATTACTATTTAAAATAAGATTAGATTTCGTTCGGGTTCAGAGAGTCTGCCTCTTGGTCGCGTTTACATCATAATGCATATAGATACGTAATTCTCTAATACACATACAAGTATGTTTACTACTGTTTGTGAATTATGTTTTCCATCGACTAGTCATAAGAAGTGAGTTCTGTCGGAGCCATAGAAAATATTAAAAGCATAGATTTCAGAAAGAAACAGGAGCGAATGTAGATAAAGATATACATAATCAACGATAGTAAACGATAAGTATAATAATTAATGGGAAAAGGCGATGTCCATCGTCGGCGAACTCCGTGTCAGCGAAATTGTGTTGATGAAAACATTGTCGATGAAGTTGTCGGTAACCTAAATGTAACCCTAGAATACTAAGAATAGTATGAATTAGAAAACTTTGCGTAATTTCAGCAACCACTGCCTATTCGGTTAGATTTTCGCTACTCCTTACGTATCGTTCTCGACCGCGGTAACGATCTGTCGCCGTCGTTAAAAAACTAAACATCTTGCAGGATTAATTACTCTTTGCACCGGAAACGCAATCCTCCGGGCGGGTGCAGGGTGCAGGGTGGCAGCGGTCTGCGGTTAACCGAGGTGCACCGCGTTATATAAATCCGTGAAATGGTCGTCGTGCGACTGGTCGATCGAAATCGAAAATATCGTGAACAGAGTAGCGTATCGAGGTCTTTCTAGGCGATGTTCGCGGAGCAGCTGACGGAGAATCCTGACGTCGTGTTGGGGTGAAACTCGCTCGGTATTCGACGTCAGCGTCTTGAATGGTGACAAACGGCATGTACCGCGAACACACGGTTGCGCGTCGTGGCTGCAACTCGAGGTATGAAGGGGCCCTGCAGCGCGTGAGCAATGCGGATGCACCGCGAAGCCAGCGGCGAACATACAGTTGACAGAAGCGCTTACGGAGGCGAGAGATCGTGCCTCTGTTTCCCTGTGTCCGTGTATCTCTCTCTCCTCTTTATCTCACGCGCTCGTTTCTCTCTGCCTAGTCTGCGTGTCATGCCACGCCACGATTCTCTGCGATTCGTTCCAACAGCGATCTCCTCGCGTTAGAAATCGCCACGATACTCCGCTCCTCTCCTCTGTTATTCGTGTTTCGCTTCATCGAGCTGTTAGAAACGTGGCCATAGGTCGAGCCGATGTTAGGAAACGCATAAATACGTAAACTGGCGTCTGTCTGAGGTATTTTGGGTTTCGTGGGATCGTTGATCGCATCGCGATTCCTAGACGTTCGATCGTATCTAGAATTTGCAATCTCTAGTAGTTCCGTTGAATTCTTCCTTATAGTCGTTTAAAAAGTCGTTTAAAAAGAACAATTTGGAAGAGAAAACGGCCCGTTAATGAGCAAGTAAAGGTGGGACGTATAATGTTTCAATAAATACGGTACTAACTTAAGGATGTGATTACTAAAAGACTATAACTTTTACGTAGGAGTTAATAGCGCTTCCTACAGTGTACTCTCAATGACTTTTCTGACTCAACTATCCTTTTTCACGTCACTTCCATTTAATGAACTGTTCTGTTTAATTCTGTCGTTATGCCAGCGTATACCAACAGGCTTGTTAAATATTCTTTCGAAGAAATGCAAGAAGCTTTGCATCAATTGGGAAAAAATGAAAGATCAAAGTAGAGCAGGAACGGTGTTACGTATTTCGATGCGATTTTATAGCAATACAAATTGATACTGTTGATCGTTACTCGCACGATATATGGGTTTATGGTTACCGCGAACCCGTATATATTCGGGGCGGTTACAAGGGACATTAAAACGGTGGATCGATTAAACGCGGCCAATTAAAACTTAATGGCGGCGAATTAAGCTCTATAAAAGCCGAAGGGCGAGATTTTTTACCAGCACCTTCTTTCTTCCTTTTTGCTCGGTCTACCGATCCTCCTCGCTCGCGATAAATGGTCCCCACCGCGCTCCGCACGATTCTTTTTTTCACTTCACTTTTCTCATACCCTTTTAACCCCCTCCCCCGCCGGCCACCCCACCCTCTTCCCACAATGGAAGCGCTCGCGGATTTGGATACACCGGCAAACTTACACCAATGGAATATTTTCATTTTTTCGCCGGTTCGAACCAGAATCGGTGTAAGATCGCGAACAGTACAACGTCCGGTATTGCGCGGACTGACCCGTTTGAAAAGTTAAACGCAACCGATTGGAATTCGATGGAACTCAATTAAACCCGATTAAATCCAATAGGGGTTAAAGAATAGGATTTTTTTGCAGCTCTATCCTCCTACCTGCTTTCTCTCTTCCTTTCTCTTTTGCTCTCTCTCTCTCTCTCTCTCTTTCTCTTTCGCGCGCGCGCGCGCGTGCGCGCGTATTCTACTTTCTCTCTCTAATCCTTGTCTTCATTATCCGCTCCGGATATCCGTGTTCGTATCTAAATAAAGATTCATACCTATTGTTGACGCGCTCCTAATTCGGACATCCTAATCTACTGGTTACGTGTACGGTACAAAACAACAAAACTGACTATTTGATCGTTTCCTTAAACTGGATCTCGAAACAGAGAGCAGAGACGATTAGTGAAATTATCAGTCTGACAAACGTAAAACACTTAACTACATGTGTAAGAATAAATTCTCTCCGGCAGAGTATTTACTCTACCTTAATCCCTTACCTAATCCAAATCTATTTAGAGCTTTCTTAATTTTCCATGGAGAGAAGATCTGCCGTTTCGATCTGGCGGCCAGTCGGCAACGTGGGTTGCCCGAGTGCCAACAATCGACAAATTAAAATTCGAAATCTTTTTGCGGCTGCGATTCTTTGTTCCGTCCCATCCAATAATCCTAAGTTCCGTTGCTCTTTCGCCGCACGTGTGGTACACACATGTCGGTGTGGTATCGTACACGTAGCCGGAGTTATACAGGGACGTGCACGGAACCGGAAACACACAGACGCACCGAAGAGAGAGACGACTTTGGGCAAGAGGAGATACGGCGCATACGTAGAGAGGCCACACAGCACAGTACAGCCCCGAAGCATAGTCTCAACTCGACTCGAGCGGCTGAATCGATCCGCGGCCTTCCCTTGCACGCGCTCCCTACGGCCCTAGAACCAACGTCGACCACCTCCCCACTCACCCCGTACACCCTCTTTCTCTCTCGTATTCCCTCTGTCTGTGTCCCCTTTCACCCACTGAATCTACCTCCTCCTCGATTCTCTTCTGCCTTCTTTTACCTCCGTTTCCTCCTCCTTTTCTCGTCGCTGTTATTCCTACACCTCTTCCTCTGCTGCTTCGATGCCACCCCCATCGACCCACCTGGTCACGCGAACCTTTAAAAAATGTTTGGCCCTCTCGCGCCCTCCGTGCGAATTTCTTCGATATTTCGCTTCCATTCTGTCGGACTACACCTCGCCAGCGAATCTGATTTTCCCTAGCCCGCTTGTCCCGTGATACGAGAAATTATAGTTTTCGAGGTAATTCGAAGGATAGTTTGGCGTTTCCGAATCTCGAATTTGTGTGCGTTTTATCCGGCTTCGCGGAGTATACGGATTGGCAGGGAACTAAATAAATATTACGTAGCAATGTCCACCGAAATATCGACCTTCTCGCGTGGCTGGTATTTGTAAAATAAACGGTACGGAGCTGTTGGAGTGGTTCGAGCGTTTTCGCGTGTAAAACGGAACGCCGAGGTATCGACAGATTTTCCAGGAGCTTATTTAAGCGATTCCCATTTTAACGATCGCGTGTAGTGCCCCGTGCAGTCGTTACATTTTTGCCGTTTTTCTATTCGTTGCTACTATCTCTGAATAAGAGGAAAACGAGTGATTAGTGTACGCCGTACGTCTTTGTTATTGTAACTGGTGTCGTTTGTTCGTGATATTGTGTTCAACATAATAACACGAGTTTTGAGAAACATTGCAACGCGCGATCGGTCGGGAACACAATCTTTCATTGTTCCTGCAGAAAATAAGAAGACTCACTTTCAAGAATGTCATCTTCTATTGGTTTGTCATCGGAAAACGTACAGTGAAATCAGAGGAACTCGGTTTTCCATGGGATACATCGAGTACCGGAATCGTTGTCAGCATCGGATATTCAAGGGGGAAAGTTTGGGAAGGCGCGGTCTAGTAGAATTTATAAAAACGTAGGCCCGTGTGCGTACATGTGTGTACTCTCCTAAGAACGAAGCAGATATACACATCTGTGAGGGATTTTTTTATCAATCACCAGACATCTAGAGAAACATCCTCCATATCCCTGGTATTTCCAGAAAGAAATATCTCCAGAAATGACTGCGATTCGTTCGCGTCAGGAGCCTTTCTCGGCGGGATACACACACAGGTCAAGTGTCTCTACTAAGAAATCCGAATTTTCTTGAGTGGCTCTTCTCTAACAAGTATAGCAAACTAACTCGCAAGTCGAATCAAATATAAGAAATATAAGAAAGCTCGGTGGAACGTGGTACATAATGGTGCAAATTCGTATGGTTTCGAAGGATCCATGTCGAAACCAAAGTCCGTCAAGCGACGATGTCGAACACCCATCGATTCATCAGAGGAAAAAGGAATATCTTTGCGATATGCGGCGTAGCGTGTACATCACGTACAAGGTACGCACTGAATCTCCAGCCCGAAATATGATGACCGATTCAATTACGCACGTGTCTAGGAGAGAGAAACCACCTACCGATGTTATCCCTCTCTGCGTCGGTGATTTGTGTCCCCGTTCATCTTTGCGGGTGTCTGAGGCCGCGTGTACGCTTGGCGAATACGCGCACGTCGCCATATCTATGTGAATGCACGCGAGCACACACGCAACACGGACACAAATTCGCAGATACGTAGATACGTAGATGGTGCATGCACGCAGGGGAACCGCACATGCCCGCTCAGACATGGGGTGGCTAATGGAGAAATTCAGCCCGCAACGGAAACCGTTATATCCTCCTATTCTCTCTTTTACTCTCTCTCCCTTTCTCTCTTTATCTCTTTTCCCTCTCTTTCTGCCTCTGTCATTCCTGCCACCCCCACTTACCTAACCCCACTTCGGTTGTCATTGCTTCTCGACCTCCGACAGTAGTCTTCGTCTTCTCTATTTAGAGTTTATTTGAAGCGGATCGAGTCTCGAGTGGAAGTGACGCAAGAGGGTTCCGTGAAACCGACCCAGGGTCAATTTGAAACTTTCTCGGTCCGCTCGAGGGGAAATCTTGGAAAGGAAGCCGTATCGAGAAGTACGGATCCTTCCCCCGGGTACCGTCCGATGCTCGCTTCTGATGCAAAGCGTCTTACGTATCGCTTACTTCGTTAACGCCGACCAGCTACGCCGCGTTAAAAGTTTATCAACCCTAACTGCTTCGGGGTTAATCGTTCGTGTTGCGTGATTATCGTCCCTTACGAGCTCTCAAATTCGTGATTCGATCGTTGAAAATGAAAATGTGCGCCAGGTGACTGGTGCGAGGACCAGAGAGAGTGGATTAGCGGAGCAGTTTCAATAGGTTTGCGAATCTGGCAGTATCAGACGTGAAACGACGCTGAAAGAATTTATATTCGAGATTCGTCAGGATGCTTTATTTGAAGACGCACAAATTACTAGGTTTTTTTGGGGGGGGGGGGGAATAAATCAATAACTTGCGTGTATATGCAGAGGTATTACATAGATTCTGCCATATCGACAGGATTTTTAGTCGGTTCTTCGTCCGCAAACAATCAGAATCCTTCAGCCGAGACCAGCGTATTTTCATCTCTACTAGGAAACGTTCAAATATTTGCACGCTGTAATAACAGTAAATCCCGCGTTTTATGCACCGATAATAACTAACAAACGTGGAAAAACAGATTTTTTTTCGCACGTTTCTTGATCGCGGGCAAAGAGGATTAAGCGTGTAAAACGAATGAAGGAAATTTTTAATCGGTTTCTGGTGCTTTCCTTCCCATCTCGATTTCATTTTATGCAGATCACTTTACGGGAAAGTCGCGAAAGCGCCAAGGAGTCTAAGCTTAATTTGAAACTTTTCCGGCTCGCTCTGAGCGTGCTGTCCAAAAGAGAATACCGTATGAGTTATATAGACTCGCCAAACAGTTGCTCCCGGCACGGGGGGAATTCTTCTTGCCCTCGTATCCGCTTAATCGAACTATTAAACTTTAAAATATTTGCCAAAGTTAGGAGAAGCGTAACCGAGGTGAAATAGTCTTCGCAGTTCATTGAACGATAACATACCTACCATTGCAATTTTCAATTACCAATCCCCCGCCAATTACCGCGCGTAATTTTTTCCTCATTCGGCGTTCACTACCGTTGTTTCCCTCCCTCTTTTTGGAATATCTCAACTTTTAGGGGGATAGTCAAAATCCCCCTCGGAAACGGTCGAGTTACACAGAGCGTGAAAAATGGCGGAAAAACGCGGGAATCGAATTGGCCGGTTCTAATGCGGAACCGGACTGGTTGGTCGCATTCCTGGCAAAATATTCGGAATAAACGGAATTAAACAAATCGAACGTTAATCCATTTTTTTTTCCATCGACGGAGTAACTCGCCGAGGATCCCGCCTCGCGGTAGGGTTGCGTTCAATTACCGCGAAACGTATCGCTTCGTATTGCTAGTAATATTTCACGAGTCCTCTCTCTCTATTAATGCTCGGTCCAATGAGCTTTCACAGAGCGTCACATTTTTCACAATAGGATAATAACAAGGTAGATCATTGGCACGTTGATGAGCGCATCATCCCGACATCGAACGTTCGAGTACAATTCACACGATCGGTTCGACCATCCGATTAGCTGCCTGTGACCGCATCCCTGACGTTAATACATCATCGACTGTCCCATAAACATATACGACGGCGTAGAGAGGCGATATTCAGTTCGCTCCAGTCGTTCCAGTCATTATGCGCCAATGCAAACCCGCCTATTACCAATCCCGTGGAAACCCATCCGCGATTGCTTCTCTCCTCCTCCTCCTCCTCCTCCTCCACCCATTTCTCTCTCTCTCTCTCTCTCTCTCGCACACATACACACACACGCGCGCGCGCACGCTTTATATACATATATATGGTGGAATATACATATGCATATTCTATTGCTCTCGCATCGTTTCTCTGGAACTCAAATTCAAACTCGAACTAGCTGGTTCGCTCGCGCTGCTACTCGTTTTACTTGCACGTTCGACGGGCCTGTGCACGCGTGTTCGTGTCTTTATGCGAATGCGTATCTCTCTTATCGTGCACGCGAGCCCAAAGCACTAGTTATTACGACGTTTCGTAGGTAAATGGTACAGACAGACACAACTAGCTCGATGCAGAGATGCAGAGATGTCGAATCGATACACCCGGTACACAGGCTCGCAGCTGGGTGCAGACATCGAGCCATCATCGATACGCAGATTACTTAAGTACTTCCCAACCCCGTTTCGTCGGCTGCCGGCATTTCGGAAATCGAAGCGGTTGGAAGAGCGTTCGCGAACGTTATTGGCCCCTTGCGAAACGAGCTCGCCGTTTCTCCACCTGATTCGCGCGCTATCCTTATCGCCGAGTTAACGGGAGCTTGCGATATTTCGTCTTCGCGCGATAGCCATTTCGAATATCAGACTCCTCCAATTCTCTCCTTGACGAAGTAGATAACGTTTGTCTTTCGGCTTTATGCTTTCTAGATTGTGTGACACGAGTGGTCCTGAAATAGTTCCGTAACGTAACGATATCCTGATCTCTGAGATGATAAACTTGGCGCGTTCGACTGACGAGCCAACAAGAGGCAGACTCGTCTGTTTAAAATGCAAAAGATCGATGGCAGTCGATCGGAACAACGAACGTGTTCTTATATCCGGCGTCTCTAATTTCCGGAATTTGCTCTGCAGCCTTCCGCGCGCCATTTATTAGTTGGAGAGGCTCGCGTATAATATTGATATCCTGAAAAAGCGGTGGCGGGTCATGGAAGTCAGATATATCCAGTTATAGGCTACTATCTTCGGAAATGGAGAATCGATATGCACGTTCCAGTCGGCTAGGAAGATTAGGATATCGAGGATGTAGATAGAGCGGGTCGGGTTTCGAAAGCTCGAAAAAAATTTTCCATGAGTTCTTCATTCCCGCGGGTTGCCACCGGATGATCTACGTCGAATTGCTAGGAATTCCGGTTTAGCCTCGCCTATCTCTCGCGAAACATTCTCTCAATTAAGCCTGCAACTGCAGGAAGCAAGCTTGCGCTCAGATAGCGCCGATAACTGGTCGAGCGTCGCTTGCCGTCAACGCGATCCGTTGGCTGTGAAACCTTCGCACCGGAGAATCTTCATCGCGGTTCAGATAACGTACGGAGAACGCCATTCGGCTGGTAAATATTAACCTTGGCGAAAATTAGTCCAAACTAACTAACGCTGTTTCAAGGCGGAGCTATCAAATCTTGGTATGGCTATTCAGATCTTTGTTCCATGCCACGCAACTTCATTTCGTAGTTTTCCCTACGGCAATCCGTGGAAAGTGGTTCGAAATTTGACATGGATATCATGGTATAGGGTAGCTATTAGTAGCTTATAACACAGAATGACGGGAGAGAGGGACAGAGAAATGGAGAGATTGTGTGCGAGAGGAGGGGAGAGGAAGAGCGAATCATTATCGTAATTTCACTTACATGGCCTATTTCCAAGGATGGATTCCAATCAACGAGAGGCTTCTGGATTGTAGATTCGTACGACTGATTACATCGGAATAGACTAATGGATGTATGGATTAAATGCACCTTCGTTGCTCGGTTCGATCCGTTGTCCAACGGACAACGCATGCCTCTTCCACTTTGATTCTCACGATTGTTGCGTAAACGCCAATTAGGGTGCCGCGGCAAGTCCTTACGGACGATAAACGCCTAGACGAGTCAACTCGCAATAATAACGGTCGCTTGCCGGTGATAATGGCCGCTGATTCAGCGCTATTTTGACTGGCGCGCGTGCGCGCTCGCGCACCTCCGCCTCCGCCTCCGCCTCCGCCTCCGCCGCCGCCTCCGCCGCCACCGAGCAACATAATCGCATGGCTTGCAATTTTCGAATCTCTATAAACACCGACGGTCAGCAAATTAACCCTTGCATCGGTCCTGTGCTCCCGTCGTTCTTCCTCCGGTTCTTCTTGGTTCGCTTCCGCGACTCATCCGCCGCCCTTAGAATCCACCTTCAACCCTCCGCTTCTTCCGTTGACGAGTCGGTAAATGCTGAGTATTTAGGATTCGCGAGTTTCGTCGTGTAAACTGAGGCGAAACTCTCGCCCGAGCAAATATTTGATTCCTAAGTCTCGATGAAACACACCACGATTCACCTCCTCGTTGCCTGGTCGTTGGCCCTAGCTGCCTAGTTCCCAGACCCAGGCTTCCTTCCGCTGGATCATTAAAGCGATTATTAAGCGCGTGTACGCTGGCTGGCGAAGTTGTTTAATCAGCAGCGAGGATAAGTAGAAGATGGATGTGTCGGAGATTATTGAGCTCGTCGGCCCGTTTCAAACGTTACCGGACGTTTTATCGAGCACCATAGTCGGATAGTAGGCCACTCGAGAACGAATAGGTGAGTAACTCTGTGACGCTTCCAAATGGACTAGAGTGCGCTTGAAACAATCTTTGATAATTTCAAAAACTTGTCCGATAACTCGGCGATTTTTCAGCCATGAGTTGTAAGCATTCTCGAAATAGCTATAGCTGACTACTTTAATGGTTTCGCAACTGATGAGTGCGGATTTTGTCAATACCAACCAATGACAAAATCCGCACTCACTTAGTTGCTAGCCCAAAAAATTCGTATTTTCATTAACTTTGCCAAATGGATGACAAATTGGTTCCTAAACCAATATTGGATATTCCTCTCGTCTAGCAAATGCTCGACGAGTGTACTCGACGTATTACGAATCTTTACGTCACTTGGTACGTTTTTAAGTATTTTATGTACATTTCAAGCACGGACGGCTCGTCTCTTTTCCCTCAGATCGTCAAATAGAAAAATGACGACGGTCAACAGAATATCAGGTATCTGATAGGTGAATGCCCTATCTCGGATCGAGTATATGGAAGATATATTTTGGTGTACCGGAGGATTTTAATAAATTAGTTTATGCGCAAAGTTTGAGACGAATAGATTAAATATCGTTGTGATAAATATACGTGATATTATTTTTCAATTGGAACTGGGGATTTAGAAGTTAATTCGAATGTTCCCCGTTCGATCGTCAGCGGGAGCGAAAGAAATATCGGAAGGCGAACGAAATATGGAAATACAGAGACATAGAAGGTTTTTCAGAGGCAGTCGCGCACAGATGTGATTTCCGTGGTCCCTTTGTCGATCACAGACTAGATATTTTTTCCCGGAATGTTGGCGGAAAGTTTCGTTCCCATGAAAGCAGTTTTCGACGTTTCGTCCACTATTTCGCAGCGCATTGTCGAGTAGACTACGTGCAGGAGGTGCGTTGGACGTGGGCCAACGACGACGGACAAGCAGAAGGGAATTTTCTCTGTAATTCATTTAACAACGAGGTCCGACACAGAAAAATTCGTTCGTTAAAATCGTCTGGACGTTGGTCGAACATTGGCCCCGCATCAGTCGAGTTCCTGTCAATGTGATTGCTGCGAGAAGATAAGAAATTGGTATAAATGCGTGGTGGAAAGCGTTTCTCTTAGAGGCGAACTAATTTCCTTTATTCGGGAATAAAGAGAGATGGGCAAAGGCGAGATTATTGAAAATATGAAAATACATACGCGAGTGCAGCTATGATGGAGATCGCGTTTTAGCTTAAAATATCATACAAATAGATGAAATGCTCGGTGCATATTTGTCTTAGAAAAATTAAAAGTGTTTCATGCCTACAGATACCTCTGTGTATTCATTTCAAACGATTATCGAAGGCATTCGATGGATTAGACAGGTTGTAACCCTCTTTCAGAGACCAGTGAACACGTCGAGCCTCGTCTAAACGTATTCGACAAAGAAAGGAAGACGAAGCCAACCAAAGTGGGCCGTTCTCCGGTCGATACTCCGGCCTACTGGCTCGCGTTAAACCAAATTTAACAGATTCACGGGGTTGCTCTAGTCTGCGCTGCACTAGCACTTGCAGAGAAAACCAGAGGAGTAGCCACGTACTTTACGGTTGAGTTTACAAAATACGTTCTGCGTTGGACCCCTTGTCAATTGTTTACGCATCGTTCGGTATCCTCGAGGCAACGAAATCTCCATTTCCAGCTAATGCCATGTTTTCGGAAAATCTTTTCTTCCTGATGTGAAATAGTTTTAGTTGGACCGGAAGGCAACGTTGAACGAACAGTTGTCCGCAGACGTAACCGCGCGGCGGTGTTTAATTACAAGGTAGAATAAATGTTTCAAAACCGAAACAACGTCGTTATAATTGCGAGCATCTCATTAAGCAACAAACAAGAGAATAAATTGAACGAGCGAAATTAACTTGGTATCAGCACGCTTGTAACTGATTATTAAACGACAAATGCGAAAATTACGTTGACCATTAACATGTCAAGAATTACACAATGAGCGTTCGTGGTCTGGGACCGAGCACGCTGTAACCGAATTCCGATTGTTCCCAGTCGGATTAAATCGCGTTAAACAATTATCAAAGGTAAATAAGATGCGACTGTAAAATCGTGCGAGCTCTAATTCGACTTTCAAGCTCGACGAATGTCCTACTGTGAATAATTCGGAATCGCGCGCGGTTGAAAAAGCGCTTGAGGGTTGGGGGCAGAGAGGATGAATGGGGTTCGAAGCCGTCGCTATTCGTCACCAGTCATAGAACATCGCGATGCGATGGCGAAAGGGAGGAAAGTATCAAGAAGGGGCGGTGTCGAGTGCGACGTCGTTCTCGTCGTGCATCAAAGTAAATTAAACAAACACCGTCTCTGTGGCCGGTGCCGCAACCGCGAGTAATACATTTTATGGACGATTTTGCGAAACGCGCGCGCTCCCGTCTCCCATCTCCGCGGCCAAATGCGCGCTCTCTCACACGCACGCCGCGTTGGATGCGTTAATCCCAACCCCCGGCTAACCCTCGCGGTTGAATGCGCCCAGCTAAAAGCCACCACTACTAGCAGCGATGCCGTCGCCATTCATCGAGGCGCTTTCCATCCACTCTCTCTCTCTCTCTCTCTCTCTCTCTCGCGCGCTCATCCTTCCCTCTACCGCTCTGTCCTCCTACCGTTCCCAGAGCACCCACCGGCTTCCCGCGTCTGTCCCCTCGACCCCTCAACACCGCTCTGCATTACCTCTTGCCCCATCGGCCCAACTATCCCGTTTCTCCGTCCGTTGCGACCTCTCGAGAGCACAATAGATTCCTGTAACTACCCCTATCTACGCCACGAATCGAATGGCTGTTTGTGTATTCGAGTGTACGGTTATTTGCCGGACACTGCCGCGTTATGTGTGTACACATAGAATCGTTTCGCAACCCCATGGAAATCCAAGACCGCCCACGGTGCCGCTTCGTCCGCCTTTGGTTCCGCAACAAGAACGCTGTGCGTTTTTCACCGGCCATTGTTCACCGAGACTGATGACCAATGCTTCTTGTCGAACCTCTATCCCGCCAGCCGCGTCCAGTCGCTGCAAAGAAAAAAAAATGGACAGATGAAATTGCCGCACCGAGATGCCGAATCTCTGTTGACTGGAAGAGGAGAATGTTTTCAGCGAGAACGTTCGGTTCACTCCGTCTGAAAGTTCGCCCACCTTATAGGTCGTTTCTTCTCCAAGTTCACGTTCGAACTGCACGTTTCTAGAGGTATAAGGGTTGCGTGTAGGAGAGTCGCGTCGCGTCGCGTATAGTACGAAAGAGTTTGTATGAAACGCGGAAAGGGACGAGTGTGAAAAATGTGTGGCGGAGGGTTCGAGACTGAAGGAAAAAGGCGTCACGGTGAGCCTTTTTCTTTGGATGCCGTGACCAGCGTATACAAGCGTTATTTACGTCGCTGCTCGCGGAGAGTACGAGTTAGAAAGCACGCCCGCGTATGCCTGTAGTAATTGCCGCCGTCAGAATCGGTATAATTTACGAGCAATTCTCCGATACCTTCTTCTTACGATATAATTTCTAATTCTCGGTGCAACGTGAAGAGAAACGCATTCGACTAGAGAGCTTACTTCTTTTCCGCCTTATAGTCGAAATACTCTTTTCCGAATCAACGAATGCTTTTCCATCCGGCCAATTCCGTCGCTCGTAAACTCTGCACATATTCTTAGGATAATTTCACGGCGATTGAAAGAGCACCGTAATATCGTCCGTTTACGTAGGAGGAGTGCGAGAGGAACTCGTAAAGAAAGCCCCACGAGCTAACCTCTCTTCTCACGGGCCAAGGATTTCCGTAATTTCGTTGGGTTCCCCTAATTCCGAGGAAATTGGTTAGGAGGAGAGAGTAAAAATTTGGTGCTCTTAGGCGCGAGTCTTTACGATCGTTCGTGCAACGATAAAGAGTCCCAAGGAAATTAACCGGAGCATAGAACCGATTTCCAGAAGCGATGATCATCGATTGCCAAAGGCAATTAGAATGTTTGCGATCTCCGAGCGGCGATACGCGACACAGAGATCGGAAGGAATTCTAGCCTAGTTAGAACGTGGTTGCAACGGCGTGCCGCAAAGTGTCGGCGACATCGAACGGATCTAATTGCGACGTAAAGTTGTAGATCGGTTCGATGGCCAGGTTCGGTCGATCAGTTTGGCCTTATTTCCATGGAACGGCGGGAACACGGAGCAGCCTTTCGGGAAGCGACACTCGTATCAGGAGAGACGTGTACGCATCCGTGTGAGCGAATGTGTGCATATGGCCGTCGAGCACAGATCGACGTTATCGTATTCCGCAGTTCATATCGGCCTGCCTCGGCTACCAACGATCGACCGTAAAAATTTTGAATGACGGAAAACGATTTGTTCGTCGAAGACCCTTCCGGCACTGCACCCGCATCCGTGCGTCCAGCTTTCGTTTCGCCGGACTCGCTTGACGAAGGAAGATGGACCGATCGTCCGGCAGAATGGACACGCTGACGAGCTCCATCGGGCCGCGCTTATTGCGCCGTTTCACCCACGTGAATAGCTTTTGCGAGAGTTCGTTGAGTTGGAGATGCGCGCTCTTTGCCGGGATGATCGATACGTTCGTTTCGTTCAAAATTCGATCCGGATAAGAGCTGGATAGTTTGGCATCGAGACGAAAATCTTTATCCGGGACGTGTAATTTCTTATCGCGGAACAAAGTTCTAAGTTAAGCGAGTCGCGTTTTCAAGTACAGAGTAATAAAAGCGAAGGGAAACAAACATTCGCAAAGTTGTTGGGTAATTTTCGATCGCTCGAACTCGGTCATTACCAACGCAATCGTCGATCAGTAACTTCACTCTGGCTAGCGTTGTTTCAGTGGACGGCAGGGCCACGATCGAAAGCGAAGCATCGTTTATCTAGACGCGAACCGGCCGATGCTCGACACTGCTCTCGACAGTGATCTGTCGGTTAATACGTCAGTACGATCTATGTAAATGGAAAGCGTCCGGTTGGCGAGCGGCGGCCATTACGCAGGCATCGACCGCAGTCAAATCGCTTCGAAAATATTCAAGTCGCCGCGCGCGAACGGAATCGCTCGACAAATTTATTCGGTTTCGCACGAAAGCTCGGTAATTAATCCGAGCCCGCGGCTTCTCTGCAGATGAATCGATTTTTCTTCTTTGTCCGTTTGTTTTTCCGTCTGTCTCTCGTTCTCGCGAGGTGACGAAGAGCCGCGTACACCGGAGGGTCGGCTGCTGCCGTATCGTCGCAACACGCTTGCAGACTGCGCGCGTGCATGAATCTAGGAGGGCGTCTCGCGCGCGCTCTTTCCCCAATTAGTCGTTCGGCTATAATTCGCGTTAATCCGCGAGTCGCGCGGAAATCTCCGCGTTTAAATCACCGTGCGATCAGCCAATTAGTCGTGCTCGGTTGTAGCCGTCGCTCGATTATCAATTACCGTGACCATTCTAACGACCAACAGGGGAGAGGCGGCTTAAGCTCTCTAATTCAATTTTCTGCGAAGCGTCGGGGATCGGCCGACGCGCAGGGCTGCGATTGCGGCGTTAGCGAACCGCGTGAGCATTCCCTGGAAAGATTCCCGCTCGCTTATTATCGGCGCGATCGTAGAGACCTAGCGTTACGTGCAAATATCGTGTTTGATCCGCGATCAATGTGCTTGGACTTTCTCTAGCGTTCGACCGAGCGCTACAGCGCGGCGCCTCTTGATTAGTCGCGTCTTGCTTAGCCGTTGCGTTGCTGAGATTTTCTCGTTCCTTTTTTCATTAATTTTTTTCATAACGCTCGGCTCGTTCGGTCGACTGGATAAATATTCTTGCAACGAGATGTTTATTCAGCCGGTTAAAGCTGCGACGATACGATTATTTTGATCGAGCGGGAAACAATGGTAAGCCGAGGGACGTTGGAGGACGTGCAGGACTGACTATAACACTGGCTCAGTGGCACCATATTTAATTAATATCCGTTACATGCCGAACATGGCTATTCATGTCGCATTTGTTAAATATATGTTTACGCTTATCCGTATCTTGTCATTTTTACGTACATTTTCAAATTTTTGCCAATATAATCATGACAGCTGTGTGCATTAGCGTACGCACGTTAGGGAGCTAGTATGAAATTTCGAAATCTTTCATACATTTTTTCTACGATAGGTGTTGAAATACTTTCGCGAGTCACTGTATATATATATATCTATCCCTTCGATTTGTCGAAGCGAGTTCGGTTCAAGTGCCACTCCGCCACGTAACAAGAAGCGTAGCGCGAATGAATGAGTTTGTAGAATTCGTAAAGCAGGTGGGTGTATTTATTTTATTGTTTCTTCCCTTCCTCTCCCCCCCCCCCCCCCACCGCCATGTAGCTGAAATACTCAGCATACCGAATTACTATTTGTCAGATGCAACGTATCGCTGTACCCTGTACGTATAGCCGCCCCTTGGAATTCCTCGGCTGCCGCGATATTCCACGGCGCAAACACGAGCAGACAATTCCAATTGTTCGGCTCGCGTTTGCCGATACAATCTCCGTTGGAACGAATTTTATGCATCGAAATATCGATTGAACAAAATTTTCAGACAATCGGGGAATTATCGAATCGTTCCGCGCCGTCGATCGACAACTTTCTCTGTCTCTGTTTGTCTGTCTCTCTTCACCTTCTTTTCTTTCTCCGACACGTCTCTTCTAAGTATTTGCCCGCTCCGAACGAGATGCACTTGCGATTCTTCGACACCCTCCGCATACGTGCGCTCGCTCGCGCTTACACTTGTATTTACGCGCCCTCCTTTTTGCCTGATTTCCATGCTTTTTCGTTCCGTACCCCTTTTACTCACGACCCTGCGTTTCTTCCCCTTTTACCAACTCGTCCATTTGCTACGTGCCTTATTAAAAACATTCTTCAGCCGGGTACACGTTACGCGTAAAGTACTCTCGTCGTTTGCACCGACATAATTCTCTCGCAGCGTGATTACTTTTCGCTTGCTCGATACCAGCACTTGTACGATATTTCACACGGTTACGATTTCATTCTTCCCCTCTTTCTGCACTCCTTCTTTTTCAATTTTTGAAACGACGAACGTAATAGAGTCACTCGAACAGGAACGTACATTTTTCTGACGTTTATCTTGAAACTTTTTACTGCATTTGGATAACGAGGGAGCAGCAACGGATTTACTTACCTATGACTCTTCGATAACAATGTCGGCTTAAGATATGCAGGAACTATTCCGATAATTCCGATGTCCCGATTCCCAACTTTATCGACGAGAAAACTGGTGCACAGGGCCGATCGCGACATCGGCTTTTCCGGTCGTTTCCCGTCGTTTCCCGTCTCTGCTCCCTTTCGTTTCCTTAGTTAATTCGGCAGGTCGTTGGTAGAAAAAAAAAACCGGCTTCGACGCTCGGATCGGCAGGAAATCGTTTCAAAATCAAACCAATCTCAGCGAACTTATCAATTTACTTAAATTTCACAGACATTTTATTAATTCCGTGGAATGACACGTTGTTCAATGCATGCAGGGGCAAAATGTTTTCAACCGAGCTGAACGTTAATCAATTCGATAATTAAAATAAAGATTCGACCATGAATAAGTGATTCGAACGTAAGCTGATTTAGCGTATGGTTCAATTGCAAATAGAGATCATGTAAGTTTATGGTAATAGGAACAAAGTACAATAAGAAAGTTGTCCAACTGTCGGCTACGGTGATTCGCGACAAAGATGCGGCCGACCAGTCAACCGAGATCCGATTCCCAAGTTGCGACCCGGCAAAAGTATCGATCAGTTTCGCTTTACAAAAGTGGGAACATTGGCGGATATTGAAAACGTGCCGATACCTAGGATCGATCTTTCGGGAAAGTGGCCGAGTCGGTAATCTCTGTTTCGACCGTGCGTTACGTTCCTCTCTAATTGATATTAATTCCTGGAAAAGCGGAAGCGTAAAGCTCTCTACAGAGCTGGCCTCGCTTCTGTTTTCGCTGTGAGCGTATCTTGATTAGCCCGGATGTTTTTCCATTCCGACAATAATCGCTTTTCGCGAAATTAGACCGCGGTACGGATGAAATATTAATTCGAAGTCCAGCGACGGGTTATCGCGGCTGGCTGGCTAGCTGGCTGGCTGACTGGCTGGCTGGCTGGCTGGCTGGCCGACCGGGGCGTTTCGACGACGCCAATTTTCCCAGGTAATTACTCGGCCTAGGAAAAAGGCGCGACGAACGCCGAGCTAATTAACGAAAGCCAATGAGCGCGAAAATACGAGGAATTTTATTCCTCCTCGTTCCCAGGCACGGCCAGTCGTAGTCCTTCGGCCGCCCCGAAGCAACGCGCGCACCGAATAAACCTGGACGTCACTTTCGCGTTCGACGAAGCATCGTCGCGTAAACCCGCGCTGTCCTGGTGCTGTTTACGAAATAAATAAATATCCTACGTATACGAATACGTAACCATCACGCCGCACTTTGCTCCCCGCTGTTCCGCGTCTTGTGCAAATCATCCCCCGACTTTTTTTACTGTTCAATCCTCTCGCCGAGTGAGATTTTTAAACTGAAATTTTTATTCTGCTACTTGCGAATGAATTAGATGTGATACGTGGACGTGTTTACCTCGGGAATAATCAACTTTTCGTATTTAGTTTGATGGAATTGGAGATGTTAGATGCCGTTTGTCGAGATTCGATTTTTACGTCTATACATTTATGGAAAATTTGAAAGTGCGAACATATTTGCAGGGTGCACGCGATATGAAAGAATAAATATACAAGATGGATAACGAAGCGCACATTGTAATGCCTACAATTAGTAGGTAAAACAAGTCTCTATCGAGTTTTCATTCTTACAATTATTTTGACAAAAATAAGAATTTCCGTAAACATACATAATTGAACTGGAATACCTGGAAACGTCATATTGTATCGAATAGTCGATCGGGCGAAGGACGCTTTGTTTTCGATCATGGAGCGAGAACGCGTGGCTGCGTTACGAGAGAAGAACCTTGCCGGGCAGGATAAGCGACGTCGGCGTAGAAGGGTGGGCACCAGAAGGGATGGGTAGGGGACCGAAGGTGGAGAGAATGGCCCAAAGCAATCGGAACCCCCGTCGAACCGATGTAGTAGATTCACTTACCTATTCGTCCCTTCGTCTGCCTGGCCCCTCGGCCTTCCCAGGTCTCCGAAATCCCTGACGAGTTACGGCGGACTCGCAGTGACGCTCAAATTGATTCCACCGACGACCGTCCGGAATCGAGTTAACGTTGTTTTACGAGCCTCGGTTTCATTCGCCGCCGATTTGCACGCACTTTGACAGATTAAAACCTGATACTGGCAGTTTGTCTGCCGAATGATTGCCCGTTGTTTAATCATCGAACGAGCGAATGCTTGTTTTGTTCTCCTCCACTTTAGCAAAATCTAGAAACGAAAATGTAAACGAGCATTCGTTCGCTGTTTGATGATTACTCGTGGAAACGGAAATCGAACATCCGAATGCGCCAATCTTTTCGAATGTCCGCTCGTGTTTGTCGCGAAGACGTAGAACATTCTTAGAGTAATCGGGATTTTCAAATTTTCATTCGACAAGCAAAGAACGCGTCAAACGAGCAACACCAAACGAGCAACGCCAAACGAGCAACGAACACTGATTGTTTACGCTTTCGTTACGCAAATTGGAGTAAAACGAGGAGAAGAGAAAGCTATCGCTCGTTTGGCCTAACTTCTAAACGCTCTGTCCAACCCTGTAAGGTAATTCCGGTCACCGGTCGCGATGTTTCTCCGAATGATCGAAACGTTTCGACAGACGAAATTACGACTGAAAATTGAATTTCCAATTATTGGGGAAAAACTAAACCGGTTCGTTGCGAGTGACCTGGGGAATTCTTTTATCGCGCGTCGTCGACGAGACCGCGAAAGGTGAAAACACGATAAAGACATGGAGGCTCCGTTACCTTCTCGCCCCCTCGCCCCGCTATTTTCGTATTCCGGGCGTGTTTGAAATATTGAAAAATCAAGAAAGAATAGCGGAAAAATCGAGAGAATACGAAAGCCCCGACGGTTATGGGATCAAGAGAATTTCCGAGAAAACTTGCGCACCACTGACGCAGACACGCGTCAAAAAGGATGATATGTACGGGGATGGAACGCGGCGATGCCGGCTGAACGAGGAAGGGGCGGCGAATGGAGTCGGCGAAGGCGTTGGAAAACCTAAGGTTCGTGGTGCGTCAGTGGCGGGCGTTATGGAGGTTGAAAAGGGTTGATACGAGACAGAGACGTCGAATGGAACGCGAGGGATGCTAAAACGAGGAGACACGGGACAAGAGGCCGAAAGAGACTGGAACTTTGTTGCGTGCGAGTTTCGAGGGTTATACGGAGGAGGGAAACCGCAGGATGAAAAATATTTTGTACAAAGTGTCTCGTTGGAAAACTCTTTCGATCGTCGTGTTGTGCCCTCTGGTGGATTGTGTTTCTGAACTTTGAAACGACAAGTTGTCCCGCAAGCCAATTCGAAATTCATTTCTCGATCCTCTTCGTTCTTACATGTATACATCCTCGAATAGATATCAATGCCCATTTATCAATAGAGGAAAAAGGAGAACATTTGCTTTCATGGTAAGAATGACCTGAACGAGGATGATGGCCAAAGGATATGCGTACATCGCATCGGGTATTTGTAGCCCGCGAGGGGTGAGACAAGCAAGATGAAAGGGACAGAAGGGCTACGAGGAAGGAACGGGAAGAAAGCGAGGGGTGAGCGAGATAAAAAGCGAAAGAGACGGAGTAACGCGCGCGCGAGGAGAGGAGGAGGCGTACGGAACGGTACTGAGAAAGCCAAAGAACAGGGGTGGAATGTGTACGTGTATGGTGCGTATGCGCGCGCGAAATGGAGAAGCGCGGGAGGAAGAAGAGGCGCGGGAGAGGAAAGAGAGAAGGAGAAGGAGGCGCGAGTGGTATTCGACCCTCTATAGGGAAATATCCATAATGCGCATTTGCAATTTCAATGCCTCGCCGAGCCCCGGCAAGTTGCCGAAGCACAACCACCCTCAAACCTTCGTGCCGATCCGAAGTCCTCGCGCTTCCGCACCCGTACCGTACCCTCTTGCCTTCTCATTCTCAGCCTCTTCTTCTTCTTCTTCTTCTTCTTCTTCTTCTTCTTCTTCTTCTTCTTCTTCTTCTTCTTCTTCTTCTCAGTCTCCTTCTCCCCCTGGCCCTTTTACCTCTCTATCGCCTCCTATGGAACGCTATAACGCCCCGAGCAACCCCTTACGTGCAACGACCCGATCCACCTACTCCGACGTGTATCTGTACGCTTCGCTTTCTTCGCGCGTGCTATTCCCCCGATTCTCCCTCGCCTCTGAATTGACACTTTTTCCACATTCGTTCGCGGTCACCGAGGGGATCCTACTCTCACGACAGCCAGCCGTGTTTCTCCTCCAGAGAACGTTTGTCTCAAATCGGAACGTAGTCGAACATGTCGCGTTCGTGAAACGAGCGATTGTTTAACGGAAGGTTTCGTCGATTGATTCGATGGCAGGTTGAAAGAAAGGGTTGAGATTCGCTTAGCAACCTTGAAAGTGACATTGAAGAAGGGTGGCGACGTTGTATCGACGTTTTATTGGACGGAGAAAGGATAAGAAATTGCGACGAGGGGGTAAAAAGAGACGAATGAAATTCACCGTGCTTCATATCGCGGTCGTTACTTTTCACTCTGGAATTTATTTTCCTCGGGTTGATTCGTGTCGCGCACGTCCCTGTTGGTTCGCGGAATACCAGAGGGAGGATGAACGGGCGTCGTGGAACAGAAAGGACGGGAGAGATTTAAGTACGTCGGAATTGGGACGGGGCAAGGAGGAAGAGAGCAGGAATCGAAGAGGGGCGAGCTAAAACCAGTGCTGCGAGGGATACCGAAGAAGGCAATATTTCAATCGACGTCAGATTTATCGAGCTCCGACCACGCGAAATGGCCAAAGCGCTGAACCGCGATACGTGCCATTTCGCGGACCGTTTTCCGCTTCTGGATTTCTTTGCGTCGGTACGTCTGCCAGGTGTGGCGTGATGCAACGCAACGAGCCCACTTTACACTGTGAATAATTTGTTGACGCGCGGTTGTTTCGCTCTACTTTCTATGGGATTATTCGAACGCAATCGATGAACCGCCGATGGGATGAGTTGGTGGCAGCGTGGAACGGTGGACAGAACGGGAACATTGAAACACCGAGGTGTTCTACCCGTCCAACAACTCGCGGAATGAAAGCGAAGCGACGTTAGGATACCGCTTATAACTGGGTTTTCGTCGCGAAAAACTAAAGTTTGCGTGGCGTTTTGTCGTGACGAGGGTTGCGTTTCAAAATACGCAGTTTGGCGCTCGTATTTTCGTGCGAAATACGAGATTCTACATTGTGCGAAAATATTTTTTGGCAAAGAATTCGTTCGATTTGGATAGTGTTTCGGGGGAAATAGAAATTCTACACCTATTTATATGTACAAACTGCAATGTAGATGAAACAGTCCCTTTCCCCACCACGGAAGAGTTAGCTTGGCGTATCGATTAACGGACCGGATTGCGTCTGATATTACTTGCGCGTGTTTTAGATCATTTTTCCATGCAGCAGCGACTAAATATATTGGTCGCAGCTGCCGGTTTCCCGATTCCTTACTAATTGTCTCCAGTTGCGTGTCTCAGGACCGCAAGCACGTGCCACTAATTACCTTTGGTAGCGCAAAGCAACGGTATTTTATGCGGCGTCTGCTAATTCTTCGCATCGCATCACACGGTTGAGACTGACTTTTCGACACTAATTACCCCGCGAGACGAAGCAAATCTGGCAGACCTGGCTCTAATTTTCTTTCTCCTTTGTCTTCTTCTAGCTTCTCTCTATTGTGATCCTCTTCTTCGGTTCAGAGGATCCAACTTCGCTTCAATTTTATTTTCTTGCGGTAATTTTCGGTGCCGTGTGTATAGAACAGCCGGTACGCACAAAAATTGACCAACTCGAAACGGGCTTGTAGCTAAAAACTGTGAACGCGTTTGAGGTTTGTTTCGTCGCGATGTTCAGCTCCATCGTTCTTCGATTTTTACTTGCGCCATTTCCTCCTTTTCCTCGCGTTTTTGTAGCCGGGTGATTTATAATTCGGGGCAAGAACTCTGGAAAGTAAAATATCGTGAAATAATTAAGCGTGAAAGTTTGAAAATTGGATGGAAACAAAAAGTTTCCGTATCGGACGATTTTACGACATAAGTGAATTTTAGATCGGCTCTCGTAGCCGAGGAAAGAAGTTAGCAATAAGTTTGTTCGTTCACGGCGGGGCAAGATGTCGTGGCCATTAATAACGAAAGTCGTTGCCGAAGTTTACATTCTAAGCTCGGCCCGTTATAGAGTGGTCTTAGTAATCGTTACGCGCAACTGATAATGGAAGGATTATTAATTGCTTCTGTCCACGGACCTGCCGACGTTTAAGCTTACCATATGGCACTGATTAATTACTGTGACCGGTATCGAACCAGCTCACATTCTTCGTGTACTTTGCAGGCTACGATTAAGTTTGCCTTGCCAATACTATGGTGCTAATTGCACGTCTTCGCGATCGCATTCGTAATTCTCCTTTCATCTATCGTTGCGTGTCTCGTCCATCGTTGCTGTGATTTGCATTGCGGCAGTCAAAGTGATATACGTAACGAGTGTTGACGTTAGCCTGGAAAAAAGAGAAAAATGTCCGACGATATTTTCAATTTTCCTTAGGGCTAATTAATTCGTCGTCCTATCGAAGCACGAGAAACGCCTCTTTTTAGAGTGTCCGAGCGAAGCAACGGTCATTAAAGCAGAGTTAATTCGCGAGTTTATCAGTGATTTAGACGGCTGAATCATAATTAGAGACGATCGTATAAAACGTAACCTTTCTCTCGTAGCGGTGTTTCGTCTCGACTTTTTGAGGGGTTACCAGGCTTTGACTGGACGACACGACGCACAGAATGTCCCTGAATCTCCGTTACGTTTCATTATTTTCATTAATTTAATATCCGACGAAAGTCTGCACGTGGCTGCACGTGGTCCCTAACCACGGGAGCGAAAGCACGAGGTCGCAGGGGACATCTGACTTGTTAATTTTTCCCGCATAAATTTCAGCCGGTTTGCAAGCTTTTAATTGATTCGACCGAGTCCTCGACCACGGCCACCGCTGGCAAGACGTTCGTCCGCCTTGGCCATCCAAACGTTAATCGCTTCCCTCATGCCCGGGTTCGTTTCATCCAGTCATCGTGATCAAATGATTATTCTTGCCGATAATTTTGTTCTATAACGTATATGGTACTCCGTAGTGGAACTCCTTCTCAGAGTTTGTGGTGTCAAGGTTCATAACGGGCGAACAGATCTTTCATCGTTTATTACGAGTTTAGTCGACTCTTCTTCGATAATGGAAACTTGATAAAAACATGGCTATGTTGAGAGTACCATCGTGGTGATGCTTCTATTCGTATCTTTCAAGTACTAATTCTTTGTAGGATATATTTTTAAGATCATTCGATCATTATCGTGTCAAAGTTTAAAAACCGTTAAAAACCACGATCTTTTAAGAAGGAAGGGAACCGCTTCGATGGAACTATCAATTACTCACAGTCCCCACGGAAGCAAGAGACGATTTTCGATTTCAATTCCGGATTATCCGCCGGTTTGCGGAATTCTCGCAGTCGAAAGGAAGAACTGGGTGGCGACGCTCGTGGGTAAGCTTCGTTAGTGCAATCACAAACTTTAATCCGACTGATTTCGACCAGCACTGCGCGCAACCGACCTCTTTTCTCCTTTTTTTTCTCTCCTTTCTTTTTTCTCCTTTCTCCACCGATGGCATTTCTTCGACGACCGCCCGAGGGTGGAGCACGGTGCCAGAAGAACTCTTCAGACTGTGCCAGAGTACACGGAGAGGGTCCAGGTCGCCTAATTAGACGCGGTACCCGGTGCTAAGAGGGTGAAACGAAGGGTAGCTGAGGGGAGAAACAAGAAAACGAAGAAGAGACCTGAAATGTGAACGTGCAAGCCGACGGTGCACACGAAGCAATGCCACGCGCCTTTCTTTCGTTCCGCTGAACTTTCGAACTGTCTCTGACAGCTGGAAAAAGCGCGGGGTTACCAGGGAACCGCGGCAAACGCGACTGCCTCCCTCTTCTTCCTTTTTTCCTTTCGTTGATGACGTCTGTCGCAGCCGACCCTCTCGTAGACACCTCCAGAACCGCAGACCGTTTTCGTGCGTTTGTGCGGAAACCCCACCTTTATCCTGAGTTCGCCTTGCCTCGACCCTGCCGCGCGTTTTCATGCGCAAAAATAGAACTTTATTCGGTTCCTTGTACTCGCCCCCGCTTGTCTCCTTCGCCAGGATGAAGATCCCTGTTTGTTCATAGCCACGCATCGATGGCTACCGTCTCACGCGTAAATTTAGTCTTCCGATCCGGCTCTGCGACGCGTGATATGTTTGTCAAGTGTTTCGAGAAGTACCTAATACAACAATTTTTAACGAAGATGCGCTCACGTAGCGAAGATTTTACGATTCTTGCATTTATTTCACGACAATCTGACGCAACGATTTACAGTACATTCAACCTTTTAAAACATTCAATAGCTACCAATTAAAAAGGGACATTGAAATTTTCTCTTTGGACAATGAAAAGATTGACAGTGGTCAAAACAACGATAGCCATCCGGTGTGTAGATGCCGTGCATTGAACCAAATGTAATATATATTTTGGTTTCCGCAGAATTTTATCAATTACTTTATGCTTGCCGTGGCGTGGAAAAAGGTCGAAAATCGCATATCCGATGCGTCATTCATCCATTCATTCTCTTGAAATCTAGTGCGAGATCGTCGATTGGGTCATTTTTTTCCAAGAAATCGTCACAGAGCAACGAGTGCATACATTACACGCAACGCATTCCCTTGCATAAACCGTGTCTTTGCTCTCTGATATTTCTTTGCCGCACTCTTAATTTATGCAACGATTGCAATATCGATTTCTCGTCGGTTAAACAGCTACGATTAATATCGCTACTCGTTAGCGATGGAAAGTGAGGTGTCGAACTCTCTGGCAGTCGCTAATGAAAAGAAATTGCCCATTACTTGCACCGCTCTCCATTCGCGCCTATGTTAGTCCTGGTGGCAGAACGACGGGACAAGATGAAGGATACCGGCACGGCAGGATGATGTAAATTTGTGCGTTACGGCAGCATCGAAGTTACCAAAGGGAATGGGTAATGAAAACGAATTACCCTCTTTCCTACCTTTTCTTCGTCCCCAACTTCAGCTGCTCTTCCTTTCTCGAGTTCCGTTGATGCCGCTGGACAGGTGGCAGACATCAAGGAAAAACGGTTCGATCCATCCCTTTGGAAAAACGACATTTCGCTAACCACGAAATGTACAGCTGTTCTCATTGTTGTTCCTACTATGTGTTCGAAATTGTAAACCACGCTATAGTATCGCTAGATAATGTGTCACGATAGTATAGACACATATACACGCAGATACAGTGGCTTAAAAGCGAAAGTATCATACGCGAACGCTTACCACAGAAAATTTGTATGGCTGTATCGTACGCGTTATACAAAGTATGTTGGAGATTCATTAACACTATAACGAGACACGACTGTGATGATTAGATATTATGTTAGATATTATATTAGATATTAGATTAGTTCAGGCTTGTCAATATAATAGATATATGGACTGCTTAAATACTACAGTGAAATATGAAATATGAAATACTCGTACCAAATATCCTGTAATCTCTATATACCGATATAATCATGATAGTCCGATTTCATATACAGTGC
The DNA here is from genome assembly GCF_024542735.1 of Bombus huntii. Lineage (NCBI taxonomy): Eukaryota > Metazoa > Arthropoda > Insecta > Hymenoptera > Apidae > Bombus > Bombus huntii. The sequence continues at coordinate 4,220,092 of NC_066255.1, read as the reverse complement.
TAACAAAGTTTCAAAGTGTTTCTTGTAACACAGGTAACTTATTCATAAAAGGTGTCTACAAGTGTACAAATACTTCCATGAACTTTGTACAGATGATCGCACAAGATATGTGATATATATGGCAATAAGTGTTGAGATCAACGTAGAAACATAGCAGAAAATCTAATATATATTTGGTGGATACCGTGAGTCGTTAAAATCGTCTGGCGAAAAAACAGGAAGATAACGACGACCCTCGTTTGACGCGTTGAACACCTTGCCGAGCGGTAAAATCGTCCGACGACTACGCGATTCCCTAATTGTCTTGCTCGGCGTGTAAGCCCTCGGGAAGCGAAAACACGACGAAGCTCCTCGACGAGTTGGTGCGTACCGGTGTCTACCTGAGCACCGAAAGACCCTCGTGTCTCGCTTCATCCGAGTGTGGTTACGTTCGGGGTAAAAATGGGGGGTGAGCCGTGGAAGAAGAACGATTCGTTTTCATTAGCGGAGCCACGGAGCAAGTTTCAGTCGGCTTCGGTCGTGGGGAGAACGGCTGTGAAAATGAAGGGTTGACTCGGTTCACGAGAGAATTCCACTTGGCGAGAAAGCACGAGCGAAAGCAGCCGTGAGCTGCGGATATCGACGGAGTTCCGGCGAGGATCGCGTCTCCTAGGATGTTGAGCTTCGAGCCAGGCCGAGGGATGGTTTTAGCCCCGTGGATTACCGCGTCGACCAGTGGATTTCATATTTTCAGTTATTCGCGAATCGATCGAGAAGACACGGAGACTCGCTGCATCGCTCGCTAAGGGATGTTTGCTGCGTGCACAGCCCCCGAAAAAGGTCAGCCCCTTAATTGGAATTTAATAGCGGCAGTTATAAAATTAAGCCGCGTCGCTTCGGAAAATTAATGAAATATTTTCCGGAATATCTTGCCATTGTGACGTCGTGGCATGTACGTGCGCAAAATTCAATATGGTACATTGATAGAGTTACTAATACGAGTGTCGCGCTGTGTAACGTTCGAGCAATTCGCATAATTGTATAAATATTGACCGAAGCAGAAATCATCGAGGCATGCTGCCGCGATTCGAAGTGGGTCATTTACGTTTGAATTATTTAAATTCTATTTGCTTTTTGACCGATCGTAAATGCTTCGCATACACTTAAATATATTATTATGTAACTTATTTCTACGATTTTTGTATGTGTGTGTGTGTGTGTGTGTGTTGTCTGCACTGAAATTCCTTTGAACTTGAGTACATAACCTCCGAGAGATTTTGTCTAAATAATTTATTTTTCCAATGTCGAAAATTAAATACGGTAATATCAGATATTATTTGTTAATTTATTAATTCGACAGTTTTGTAAAAATTTTCAAACGTTCAACCTTCCAAATTTAAATTTTCGAGTTTTCAGCTGAAGCTTTAGAAATCTGTAAACGGATTTCTTTGTCTCTTAGGGCCAGTATTCGTTAATTATAAAGAGCCGACCTACAATTATCACTTGATACTTCAAATCTTGTTGAACATCGATAGGCGAGTATAACGCGTCGCGTATAAATATTAATAAAGTCGGTAAAGTTCATCTTGAAAGCCACTGGTATGCGCGGTGGTAGCTGCAGTTTAGACGTACTTCTGCCAGTCATACAGTCCGACCGTTACCTAGAGGCGGACCGGAGGTCGAGGGTTGCCAGTCACGGGGGTGTAAGTGCTGTTTCGTGTACGGCCAGCTCCACCACCCGTTTTCGATCCCGTGCTCCCTTCGTCTCGTTCTCTCTCGTTCTCTTGCTTGCTCATTTACTCTGTCTCTCTGGGGAGAGACAGGAGTAAAACGCCCACGCGTACTCCCTTCAACCGTCAGTTCCACGGGCTGGATGCGTACCAGAATTAGTTCGCTGGAAACCTTGGCTTCCTTCTTAAAGTACTGTACGAACAGGCGTGTTTCTTTTTTCCCGACTTTTATTCCGTGGTAAATTTCGTGCATTTTTATCGATAACCTTCCTAAGCGTAACCTTCCAATAGGCATGGGCCATAAGTTCAAGGATGATTTTGCAACCAATCAGGACACTCTTTGTAGTAAGCCAGTAATTTTTGTCGTTTGCTTTATTCACGCCGAAATGTTCGCCGCTGATATTCAACCTCGTGCAACGTGATGGATATACTGGCCAGTTTCGAACGTACAGGGAATAAATAACATTGTATAACGCGAATCTCTGTAAATCAAATAATATATCATGTCATTCTTGAAACCATGATAACGATCATTTTCTCGGTCCGTCAGAAACTTTTAAATTGAACGAACACTAGCTCGACTAAAACTTCCGCCGCACCATCTTAACCCTAGTGTGACCAAGCAGGTACCCAAATATCCATTTCAGTACGCGTTTCAACAGCTTTTTCTTCTAATGTGCCGCTCTGAATTCGCACTCTTTGGATATCTTTTATGTCGAAATTTATATTTAAAGCATCAAACTTACTTTTGGATCTTGCACTTCTTGGATAGATATGACATTCTGGTTAACTGGATAAGACTCGACAATAACATATCAACGATATCTGACGACAAATATCGAGATAAAAGTTCCATCATATTCGTCAGAGAAGATTATTTCTCGTTCTCGATCCTGTCAACGAAATTCTGGTCAAAATTAATTGCAAAACACGTATCTGTTAAAACAAATCATAAAGCAGCATTGGTTGTGTTCCTCGAGCTGTAAAACACAGGTCGAACAACCGATTCGCTTTCCTAAAGAAACTTGGGGCGGAGCGAGGAACGCGAACGTAATCCCAGCTCGATGGGGAGTAACTTTCGAGGCTGACCAGCTTCTGTAAATGGCAGTAAACCAGGGAATCAATTCGTAGTCGAGTTAATAGCAGGTTACAGTGGTCAGAGCATTTCTACGTAAGAGAGGGCGAGAAAACGTGGTCATGGCGAACGGTGAACACGCTGCAGTCCGAACTCCAAGACGAGAGACTCGGTACGGCCGGTGAATCGGTGCCGCTCTACCGGGTGTTCATCCTGGATAAGTTTCCCGGCAGTCATCGATATCCAAAGTTCAAGGGACATGGCCCCCTCCCCCCCCCCCCCCCTTGATATCTGGAACGTGATAAACTTGATAGTATCTGTCGGGGAAAGCGAGACGACAGCTTGCCGTTGTTGATGACAGACATAATTAACGTAGGGACACGTTATGATGTTGCGAAGTCAGTTCAAGCTTACCGGATGCCGCTCATTCCTTCTTTCCATCGCTGGAATGTCGTTATAGTAAATAGAACTCCATGTATTGGAACGGAATTTTGGCTAACGCCCGATTAAATGAACTGGAGACTAAATCCAGTTATCTAACGCGATATAATGATAAACGTGACCATGGCACGTCGTCGGACAATCTGTTCGTAAACTCATTTACATGAAAAGAGTTGCTTGCTACGATCGCAGGGGAACGTGATTTGTGTTTCGATGATACGATGTGAAAGAACGAGCATTCGCTCGCTTGATCTAAACACACCTTTATATAAAGTCATCGTTAAGTATCGGTATTGTATGGACCACTTGCCCTCAAATGGGTTCAAATAAATGGAATTCTACTATATATATACAAGTGAACTACGAGTGAATATGCACGCCAATTCGAACCACCAGATTTCAATTTTTAACGGAATATGAGTGAGCAAATAGAAATTTTGTCACTCTATTGTCAATTGTCAATTTATTGTAACATAGAATAATACAAATTAGCGTTAAACAAAACTCTTCCGCTTTCCGCGAATTTTTTTATTCGATCCATCTGATGCATTTAGTCAATTAGGATACAACTTTTGGCCCGTTATCTGCACACCGATGACCCGGAAACTGTCCGGTTAGTGTATCACTGTTTGTCCACACAATATTGTACCGTTCTACGTAACAATGTTCTACGTTGGTTTACATATCTGCTATAACCTCTACAGCTCTAATTTGCAACTCAGTTGACCTTTGTCGAGGTAGCGGAACTACTCGAATAAAGTGGTATCGATTCTGCAGTGTTGGAAACGACGGGAAAAGTTTCATCTCGATTATATGTATATGTCCTTTGGAAAAATTAATCTTTTACTTAGAAATTAATTTACATCTTGAAATTGATTTTAAGCTACAACAAATGGATCTTGTCTACATTGAGAGAAATGTTTAAAATGTTTCGAGCTCATGCTCCAGCATATTTCCCCGTTTCTGTTACACGGTAATTACATTTTATTTCCACGGCGAAGATCATCGGCGAGAATTATTTCTCGACCCGGTTGTTAATCGAATCTCAAAGTCGGGCTCGATAGCCGGTCGAAAGATCGTTTATTCTCGAAACGAACGAAATTAAATAAACACGTGGAGGAGTGTAAACGAAGAATTTCCAATCGGAGTTCCAGATGAGAAACGAGTTTTCTATTCGACCTTTCCTTCGGCGACCGCGTCCCGAAATTACGTACCTCGCAAATGAATCTTCCTTCCATCGACAGCGAAATTTTCTGCTCGACTATATCGGGGGCAGATCTGTTTTATTCCCTTCCGTTCTCCTCTGTCGTTACTCCTTTTTTCCTTCGTTTCAACGGGCACACGACTTCGTGGCTTCATGGAGTCTGGTCCGCAGAAAGAAGAAAGGGAATTTCTTGAATGTCGAGGCGGAGGAACGGGGGAAGAAACGAAGGTGAACGATCGCCAAAGGTTTTAACAGAAGTTAAATCGCCTAATTACAGGTTAAAAATTTAATCAACGAATGCGTTTAATACAGTAGAGTTTTCCGAGGCGCGCATTAAAACGTGATTGAAGCTTTTTAATTATGGAGCAACAACCTTTTGGCTCGTTTGTCGAATAAACCCATGTTGAATGCTGTCTGTGCCTTCGGCTCGTTTAATTGAACGTCACGCAGCTTTTATGCGCGTCTATCGGCCGCAACTTTGGCACCAAATTTTTAACGAGTCGTATGCAGCAAACTCATTAAACTTCTTTCGAATGATGTTCCCTTTATGAATTCTCGATTTTGCCTGGTTATGCAACGTCGCGCTGATTATGATATAATCGTTCCGTGAATGAGGCGTTACCTTCCGGGAACAAACGCCAGACGGCAGATAATTTATTCAATTTGAATAAATATCGATAGGTATAGGATAATTCGTCTATGCCTCGTCATCGTCCGTCCTTATCCACTTTTATTTGATACCCTAACTTTCTTCAGCCTCTGTATAACGTGATATGCACACGATCGTCGAATGAATTGCACAGAAGATACGGTATTCGTCTGAAATTCTAATCCCAGCTAGTGGTGCGTGTATCTGAGATCGAGTAGTTTAGAGATCCCTCGGGGCACCTTCGAACGACTGTGTATCGCATTTGTTCGTCGTTTCTCCGACTTCCTTCTCGGTCTTTCGTCGTCGTCGTCGTCGTCGTCGTCGTCGTCGTCGTCGTCGTCGAAAGCGGTCGATGGAGGCTCATGAAAAATTTCCAATCGCCGAGTGCCGCTCGCCTTATTAATGATCCGCCATCGTAACGGGGTCACCGGTCGATCACAATGAACTCCCGCTTTTCACCGAGACTCGGCGATTCTACGAGGGTTAGACGTCCATTCTTCGTGAAGCTATCGCAACGACGACGGCGACGAAAGAAAAAGGAATTGGTGGCGAGAACCGCTAAGAAAGCTCTTAATCCTGACTCATTAGTCCGGTCGGCGACGATCGAGTAGACATCGATCAGAAGGTTTAAGTCGCAGTCGGTTAAAAGGCTGGCAGTGGCAAGCAACGGTGTGGAACGGGGCACAGCCGGCAGATTAGGTTGGGTTCGGTGATAAGTGATCGCGGTTCCCGGACTGAAACTCTAATTAATACCTCGACGCTTCGTTTGAGCCGGTGACTTACGGGGCTGTCGGCCGGGCGCAGAATTACGCTGAAACTGCCGGCACAGCGGCGTTGTCCTTCAGGGGCGGTACGACCATTTGTTATCGAGGGGGGACTCGAAACAGAGAGCGGCCGATCGTCGACCACCAACCGCTTTACACCACCTGCAATCGTTGTTCTCGACGTTCTCCGCCGCGGATGCGATGCAATCGCTATCCCCTCTCGATGCTCTCAATGCCTTTACGTTCGATTTAACGAGCCACGATACCTCGTCACCGACGATGAAACATGAAACCCGGTATCGAACCTCGAATTGATTTTAGTTTGTTCTTCAACTTTCAGTCATCGTCTTTGTCGTTCACTAAGGAATACGAAGGAACGGGACGCGGTAATGGGCTGCTTTGCCACGAATCGATGAAAAATATGATTAATGGGTCGGTCCACCCGGAAAGAATAATTCTTTTTCTGCGTCTCTGTTCTTCTTTTCTTTTTCCTTTTTTTTTTCTTTTTTTTCTTTTTTTTTTTTTTAACGTGTCTCGATTCAAGTTGAACTGATCGATGGCTTCCCAATGAGAACGGAGGAATTGTGAAAACGCATGTTTCGGAGATAATCTCGTTAGTTACGTGCTATAGTCGTTTTAAAAAATGTTCTTCCCTATAAGGTACCAACGCGGACAGAAACGATTTATCTCTCATGGGAGTCCATGAAACGTAAGCGAGGCGTCACGGTCGAGCGTACTCTCGAATTCAGGTTTCTTTTCACGATTCGTCACGAATCGACGCCGATGGAGTAGGCGAGCCGCCGTCGCGTCGTTTTCCTTTCGTTCTTTCGAAAAGGGCGTTCCTTTCTCTCACTTCGGTTTGCAACTTGGTCTTAGCCTATCTATCGCCCGCTCGGTATTATGCGGTTTAGTGCATCGTCGCGACACTGTGTGTATGACTCGGTCTCATAAACGAGCGAAAATCTCAGGCGAAAGGAAAGGAAAAGACGCAAGAAGATTCTTCCGCTTGTTTTCTTCCCGTCGTTTAATCAGCGTTGTTCCTCCAAATTTTTCTAGAATGGTCGTTTTGATCGGACAGCCAGGTGAATCTGCGATATTCGTTAATTCGAATTATCCACTGATCATCCATCCTCCTGTCGCATCACCGTTTCTGCTTTTTACTTTTCACTAGTACAGTAAAAATTGAAACGACCGGAGGAACGTCAACAGCTCTAGCAAGTTAAAGAAATTTATATATCACGTGAATCTGTCTTGAATTAGAAATCTCCAACATTTGCTGGGAAATCTCCGTAATAGGGAAAATGCAGAAGCGCGAGATATTTTCGAGCATGCGTGCCGGGGACTGAATACAACATGGCTTGCGAAAGTAATTGCAAGAAGAATAATCAGACTTGGCGTAACGTTAGGAGCGAGTTTCCAAAAAGCAGGGCAAAAATAAGGCGAACGTCAACCCGTACCTTCAGCTGCAGACAAATTCCAGCTGACAGAGTGTTCGTACGGTAGTATATAGTAGACTATAAGGGTTACGTCATGGGGCAGGAAGCACACTCTATAAATGACCCAGGGAAAAAATATCGAGCAGAAGAAAGTAAAGGAGCGGTCAAGAGTGAACGGCGAAGACGAAGAGGGAGATAGGCTGGGTCACGCGTTTCCTGAGCCACCAGCGATGTGACGAAGTGCATTTTACAAAGGTACGCGGTCACCCTTCCGTCGTTTTCCCTCGCTTCTTATCTCTTCGTCGTTCCACTTCTACACACGCTTTTTCGCCGAAGACAATTTGTCGCCGGTCGCGATACTCGAGTTGAAGAAAACGCTGCCTGCGGAGGACGGGAGGAAGTGGAGGGAGTGTAAACTCGCGAGTCTTGGAATAAGATGCTTTTGGCGACACGAAACGAACGGAAAAGTGGAGTTTTCAAATGGTAAAAGACGATTCGAGAGAATAAGTAGACAAATTGTCGATGACTAATTTCTATCGAAGGGGAATAGAGGGAAAAGATAGAAATCCAATTAAATCTATGAATGGAACGAAGAGGGACACGCGGGTAAGATTTCCAAAGAAGCTCGGTCAAAGTTCCATGACCCTTTTCTTCTTCTTTCTCCTTTCGCCGACCCTTCTCTTTTACTATGTCGCGTCATTCCTACTACTTTCGTCTCAGTCGGTTTCGTAGCTGGTCTCCGCTTTTCTTCGATTTTTCTCTGCTCTTTGTAAAGCAGAAAACTTTCGCTCGATTGAACGGACAATCAACGACGATATACCGCGTCTCGCTAACTTTTATAAATAACTTATGGCCATTGAAAAGGATAAACAGCGAGTGGGTGGGGTAGAGCGAAAAATAGAACGAGAAGAACCGGCTGTTTTAACAGGGTAAGAATAAATTGATTTTTACGATAATTCGCCCTCTCGACCGAACGAAAATCATAAATAAAACATGGGAAATTGTAAAAGCTTAACTTGACAATTTTCCGTAACAGAAAATAAATAACAATTTCTCCTTCTTTGTGTTTAGGTAAGTCTATGGTGGAGCGGAAAACCTTATTGCCCTGGAAGCTGGCTAATATCATCTCTGTAGAAACGTGAGTAATGTTTTAGTAGAAAAATTCATGATATTAGTACATGATAAGTACGATCGATCGGACAGACATTGCTCGATCGTTTATCGCCTCCAAACTACATGCTCTATCTCGGCTTTATTAGATTACGGTCGACCCATGATTCACCCGAAACCGCAATTGGAATATTTCATACACGTGCAGACAACAGGCTGGATTTGTCATTTTCTTCCATACGCGTACGACTATTCCCCACTTATTTATTCCCTAAAAGCTGACCGATCTCGAGGAGAGGGTGGGAAAGGAACGAGCCCTCGGCATAGGTTTTGCCGTCAGGTTAGGTTCCTTGGGTGCAGCAAGGTCGGTTTCCAACCCTTACCGCCTTGAAACCCGAGGGGTTAGAGATGGCGGTTAGATGCGGCCAGCCGATTAAGACGTCGATAAATAATATTAATTGTCGGCCAACTCCCGTGCCAAAAGCACCGTCTCTCCCTCACGGGGAGACGCGGTCGAGAGCCGGTCGAAGGGTGGGATGCGTTGCGTTTAATCAATACCCACGTAATGCTGCTGCGGATGGATGATGGCGATGCTAGAGTGCGGGAAAGACGGTGTTGATGGAAGTAGAGCGTCTGTGTCGATGGCGGTTGCGGCGGTAACGGCAGTGGTGATAGTAGTAGTGGTGGTGGTGGTGGCGGTGGTGGTGGTGGTGGTGGTGGTGGTGGTGGTGGTGGTGGTGGTGGTGGTGGTGGTGGTGGCGGCGGCGACGGTGGTACCGATGCTGTTGCTGTAAGTTTATTACGTAAGCCGGGGCCTCCTCGACGCGTTGAACGCAACCTCGAGTTGTGTAATTAAAATTAATAATTCCGCGGCCTCGATGCAGCCTTGTCAGACGAGTCTATTTGCCGTGTTGCTTGCTTGCTTGCTCGTTCCGCGCCTCGCCTCGCCTTGCCTCGCTCTTCGCGTCTTCCGCACCTTCTTCTTAATGCTCCCCGATACCGATTCCACCTCCGGTTTCTCGCACGCTCGTCGCGCCGCTCGACAATGGTGCTCGTAATCGCGCGAAAGTGCCTCGCTCGTCGAACGTTGCATGCCCGAGGAACTTTGCTACTCGCGCGTCGTAGAAAGCTGAACACGTCTGTCGCTTGGAAATTTCTACTCCACTGGCATGTATTTTTTACGTTGGGAACTTTGGTTTCGTTGAAGGCCAGGTTCGGGAAGGCGCGCGCGGTTGCCCTGTCAAGGCGCGAATAAAAAATTCACGCTCGCCTCTTTGGTTCATTCCACGTGTGTTTTCTTAACGAGACGTCTGACACGACGTTTCCGGCGCGAAGTTCGTGTCGTAACACCGTAGATCTTTCGGGCGACGTTAAACGATCGATTTTACATTAAACCCTCGGTATATTTAGTTTTGGTTATTTCCTAAACAATTTTCAGTCTCCGCTTTTTGCCCATTTTATCGCATCTGAATCTATTTTTGTTAATTCATTGTAAATTAATAACCATTCACCGTGCCGGAGTTTCAACGGATAGTTTTAACTTGGAAAAGCTCACGAATTCGCTTGGCGGCGTAGTTGGTCTACTATTCTCGTCACAGAGTCGTCAACCGACTACATCCCCAGGATACGTACACGCGAGTCACGTTTTCGGAACTGAAGGATCGCCGCGCTGGAGAGACGGTATAGGTGCTTGAGACGAACACTCGACCCACGCAGGTGCTTGGTGCGAGCGTTCGCACACTCGAAAGCACTCGCGCGAATGCTCTCATTTTTCAACGCCGTCACACTGCTGTCGCCGCCGCCGTAATCGCCGCCAACCATAGCGACAATGAGCGCTCTAATGCAGTAACGATTACTCCGAGGGCCGGGGGTTAGATTTTAAGGTGTGCGTGTCGAGTACAGCGCCGTCGGTCGACGGCAATACTCGAGCCATATGCGCGCGCTATCACAACCACTGTAATTTCTTTTGGTCGTTGCGAATATTTTCCAAGCCGTTCCGTTCGTTGTTTGTTTCGATGAAGATGTTTTTCGTGGCAATCTTGACCAGTTGCCAGATGAGTTTCGACGAAACGTATGTACATATAACGTACATATAAAACGTATGTACATAAATTCGTGGTACAAACGAAGCGAAGGAGATTCCATTGTCCAAAATAGGACGAAACTAAGAAATAACGAAATTACGTTGTTCTATTGGTTATCTATTCCCATCTGTCTGTAAATTTGGACCGCGCTGTAAATGTCGCATACGATAATATCTTTATCGTGTTTGACATTGATCGTGGAAAATATGAAATATGGTACAGAGTATAAGGGTTGTAATATAGTTCTTTGCAAGACATATGGGGTTATAAGTAAAACATACAGGCAAGAGAGAAGTGGTCTTGATTTCGAATCCGTGCCCCTATGTACCCTGACTGCCGAGGCCCAGGCTGTCATAGCGAGGTTACCTCCTTATGAATTTTGCATCGACCTTTCCTCCGTTCTTACACGCTATAGTTAGGCTTGACAGGCTCGAGAATAGGTCGAATCTTCTAGAACCTGTCGTATCAAGGTCAATACCCCTTTCGTGTGTAGTGTTGCGCGAGCGGAGGTCGTGTAACGCAGAAATCGTTGAGTTATGCTATCGTGGATGGGTTTCCCCGCTTCTCCTGCGATCTCCTTTCTTTTTTCTTTTTTCTCTTTTTTTTTCTTTTTTTATCTGTTGTCACTAATCGATCGAAATAAATTCTACGATGAAATTATCCATGGTATCTCGTTAAATTTCAGCTTCTCTTCGTCTAATGCTTTGAAGAAGGAAAAGATCATCTTGTGTAATGCTTGATTTCCACTTAAACGGCTAAAAATAGCAGGAAACTAGTAAAATGATGCAACAGCGCCAGCTTGGGGAGCACCGTTGGCTGGTCGCATAAGGTCGCGATATTGCACGGGTCCCATAAAAGCAATAACACCCGACATGGTAATAAGATTCTCTCTCCCTTTTGTGTGGAGCTCTCGTCAATTGTGACTATGGCCCGTTATAATAACAGAGCGAATTGTAACACGGCAACGATCGCTGATATCGGGTCTTCTATTTAAATTACTAAATGTCGCAGATCCGAGCTGCAACGGCCAAATTCACTGGGTATTATCGCGTAAGACAAACGGGCTCGATGAAAGTTTGATCGCACGCGACACCGGAATATCTAATCCGCGAAACACCGGTGCATCGGAAAAACCGTTTGGCCTCGCGTCGTTTTTTCGGCAATTTGCGAACGGCCTTGTGTCAGAATAATTTTCATGCTCGATGAGTCGCAATTTCGCAGCGCAACGTGCACACGTGATATAGATATAATTCCGCTTACACTTCGTTAATGCGATGCAAATTTATAAGCAAATTTCAGCATAACCGCGCACACGGTGCGCAACAGTTTGTACGCTGGCCCTTTATTATGCACGGTTACGGTTTAACGGTGTTTAAGCTCGCCGTAATCAATTTTATTGGGGCTCTGGACCGAAAACCCCGACGATAAATCTATCGAAACGGATTTTTCGGCGCCAGCTGCGCCGTGTCATTCGCCATTCTCGCGATGCTCGACACAAACGTTCACAAACGGCGCGTTCTTGAGCAGCGAAATATCGCCGCGAAACAATCATAACGATGGACAAACTCTCTTTCGATTGGGAATGCTTTGTCGAATCACTTGCCTAAAGTGTATCGTTATAGAGTTAATTTGCCATAATCGAGAACATTCAAGAGCGAAAGGATCAATTTCCACGAGGAGGCTGAAAGCGGCGGGGTTAAGTGGCAAGTTTCTTTTAACGCAATTACCATAACGCCGTTGTCGATATTCTCGATCGGAGGCCGGCCGGTCGTCGTTCGATCGGATAACCGTCGGAAAGTACGCGAAGCAAACAGACATCGAGACGACTTTAAGCTTTTCAAGTGCTTGCGGTTGCCGGTTCTTGAAACTGACCAGCTCTTTCTCGCTTACGTCGCCAGCCAATGCCGTTATAACAAGCTCAAGTAAACGAGTGAAACGAAGAACCGTGGATCGGACGCGAGAAGAAAATTATTTTCGCGAAATTTACCACGATACTTGATCGATACAATGGCGAATGGCGGCTACTTGAAACGTCGAAGCAACGGTTATATAGGGAGTGCGGGGGGGGGGGGGGGAGAAAGTTTTTAAAGTGGCCCGACGGAGCTGTTCGATGTAATTGACGAAAAAACTTAACGATACTTTCGATATCGGCCCTCTACTACTTTCCATCGTGCCGTCGACGAAAACGATTGCCTTAATTGCCTTGCCTCGCCACTCTATTCGCTCGCACGGCAATTAATCCTGGCCGATTGATCGATAGCCGGTGCTTGTTCTTTGAGAAATTTTCGGCCGTTTTAGAGCGGCGTAATCGACACCGGTGTTTTCGATTTATTTATGCATGCCAGCGACTCGGAAGAGTCTCTGTTCGAGCGGACAACCGAAAAGTTTCTCGTCGAGCGAAACCGGAAAACAGATATTACGAGGTTGATGTTACGGTTATGCGCTCTTCTAAAAAGTAGGAAATCCAATTTAAAACGGACAAGGATACGAGAGGAAAGGCACGGGGATTAAAAAACGTAGACGAGTTTGAAACGCAAGTAGATTGCACGGCAGCGAGATCTTGCGTAATCGGCATGCGCGAACTCGCGATACACACCTTTCCACCAGTTCTACCCTTACAAAGGAATAACATTGTATTTGTGCTCGCATGTGCTCAGTCCTGTTATTTCTATTGGCGTGATTAGGATCGATCTCAATGACGATCCCTTTGCTTTCTTTTTCAACCGATTAAAATACGTCGACTCTTTTACGCTCGCCATCAGAACTATTCTTCTCTTGGCCAATTCTTGCGAATATTTGTTCTATTATCCGTTTCCACGCGTACCTATAACTTCCAACGTAAAACCATCTAACAATACAGCAAAGTGAGTTACAAGTTATTGATTTAGGTAGACTACCCTGTATTCTGTAAGATTACAAAATTTGATTCCTTTCGCTGCCAAGCTTGTCATACTACTGTTCATATAAGTGTGTGTATTTATCGTTACCGATAATAACTTGTAACTTTGACAAATTTTACCAATAATATTAGTCGCCGACTTTGCCAATTTCTTATTGCCCTTGCTTTCCTTACATCGCCACCCACGCTATAAAGCTTTTCCGTTCACCCGCTACTATTTTAATTTTAATTTTAAATAATCAAACGTTCCACCAGATACTACAAAGTTTGATATTCACGTGAAAGTGCTCTCAAACTGGTAGCTTCATTCAGCTTTCCAGTATGAAAATTTTACTGGGAAAGAACGATCGGTGAATGGTCCGTGAGTCGTGAGCAAAAATTCAAATTGAAATATTAATTGGTCTCCGGAGTTGGATCCTTCGTGGCCGCGTGCAGTCGCCGCGAATTTATGTATGCATTTATATATGCAGCCATCCACTGACATGCGTATGCATTTATGTATGTAGCTACGTCTCGACAGTACAAGGCGTGCCACTTATTCTGACCGCTGCGCTGCAAATAACTTTGCCCGTTGTTTGCATATCCAAACTCTTTCCTCGGCGAAATTGTTCCCTGCGCGAGAACAGCGGCTGACTCGTGGGCCCTGCACATGCACATGTTTCAGAATTACGAGTACAAACGTGACATCGTTCAGATGGCCAAACAGAGAAGAAAGGACATTTTGACAAACGTGGCCCATCGTCTAGTTGATACTTTTAACGCATTGACTGATGCAGTTCCATGTCAGTTGCACATCTGTAGCTGTGTATATCGATAGCATTATTTTGTGTTATTTTATACAATATTTAAAGGCAATACGGACTCGTTCTATCAACGTAATCCTATAGCTTAGTGTGATATTGCCAGTATCGTAATACCATAACGAATGTGTGTCCGAAATCCATAAGGTGATCATACACGTAAATATTCTAATGCTGTGAAATTAAGAATCGCTATGTCCTATGCGTTGTTGTTTCTCCGTACATCTTCTGTAGCAGAAAACTAGGAGCTGTTGATGTTGATACGAGCAGCTACAAAATTTCTATGCTTCGCAAACCGAGTTCCGTTGTCCTTTTCGATGCCATTTAACCAGAACGTACGCGCGCGCCTTGATTTAATTGTTATCGAAAATGAAAGGCGCGTTGTTAACCGGAGACAAAGGAACGCGGAGGCCACGGGAGGACGAGAGGAATGATTTATTATGTTCCCGTGGCTCGATGCCACTGACACGAGGAGAGAGCACACGGAGCTGCGTGCTCGCGGCACGAAGTGGAAGAATAATTTGCAAAAATGGAATTCTGTCGGTGGTCGACGTTGACGAGCGAGCGTCGCGGTGCGTACGTGCGCGCGCCCGCTGAAATACATAAGGCGGGGAATAATTGTGATTCGTTGTATGGCGTGCTTGACGAATGAAATTCTGCGGTCGAAATAAAATTGCAACGTCGCTCGGCACTCGTGCCAAAGCCTCCGCCGTTGGTCAGTGATTTAATTATTCCGTTGCTCGCTGGTTTCGATAGACACACGGTCCGCGCTCGATAATGCGTTCCTCGCTTGACGATCGGCGAATTTTTCTTATTCGATTAGAACACGCGCTCGCTTTAGCTGGCCGGCTGCCTCAAGTATTCAATTTACGTAGAAGGCAATACGAGTAAGGCAAATACGTTTGAAAATAAATCGTGCGACTCGTTATTTATTAGTAGCGTGATGAGCGTTGAAATATATCGTTTACATGAATAGCTCGACGATCATAGTTTTCTATTGGGATTTCTATTGGGATTTCCATTCGTCAAGAAGTGAAAAGTTTGTTCAATCGATGTACCTCCTCCTCGCTGACTCAAATAGCCCTATCGCAATGTTATTTGGGTCATTTTCTGGTTTTTGCTATTTTTCCTTGCTGCACTTAAAGACGAATTACCACTCACAATGTGTGGTAAATTTGATTACTTTATGCAAAGTTCAAAGTGGAGCTTTGAAACATCGAAGGCTAGGTGACCCTAATAACACGACCTCGATAAAATCGATCGGACCAATATTTGAAAGCAAAAGATACGGTCGAGTCGCGTTTGTATCAAGTTTAGTCGTGGCAATTATCTGGATCGACGTTAAGCAACTACGCAACTTCTAGAAGGAGTAATACAATTAGCGAGCATTGTTTGCGGTGTTCTACAAATTCTCCGTTGCGTCGTAATTTTGATCTGTATTTCACGTAGCGTCGGTAGAAACGTGCAGACGCTAAAGGCACGGTTCGGTATGCGTCATCATCCGCAGCTTATTAATTCAAGTCGTAGAGTGGCTCTAACTGAGCGATAACAGAGAAATCGCACGGAGTCAGCCACGCAACATCGTTAACTGATTCGAACATCGTAATTTCTATCGATCGCCAGGCGCAGGTTGAGGTTCCAAGAGGTCTCGATTACCGGAGCCAGAAGCGTGCACAGCCGAATTCGATTCTGTTACGAGTTGCGGAGTTTACAGCCGTAGGAGATACGTACGTACACGTGTATCGAGGTAGACCGATAACGGACCGATTTAAACCAGGCAGGAAAGAGGCTAGGAATGCAGGAATCAGATTCAACTTGCGATAATTCGAGCAGCCGTTCAACAGCCGGAGTGCGCTTCGAGTCTCGAACTGGAATTGCTATTGCCGTTAGACGCTTGACGTTAACGATGTTTATTAATAGACTCGAAGCTTCGAGTACGGCCTGTTTGTTATCCTTTTATCGTGTTAACTTTCAGGTAAATTTTGTCTATCGACGCTTGCATCTAAATGTTCAATCGGTAACCAGAATTCAATTCGGCATTAGAACTATTAATTATCTTTTAACACGTGCAATGTTACTGTTTTATCGCGATTCCCTTTCCAGCGGAATGCCCGCGATTCCCGCTGTAATTTGAGGTCAATATGCAGTAAGCACGTGTAAAGGTTCTAGTTGGAGAATGAGAAAAAGAAAATACGAGAAAAATGGAAAACGAAAGGACGAGAAAAACTGCCGCGCCATTAAATCAGCAACGGGCCTTTAAAATCATTAGCGTTAATAACCGGAGGCTCGGAAAGGTACACCGTCTACCGATATTCAATTACGCCTGTGCGGCTTGCACGCGACGAAGGTGAGACAGCTATCTCTGCTATTGACATTTCGTTTTGTTCGTTGCGGCGCCCATAAAAACCATCGTTACCAATAGGCGCTTTGTCGAAACAAGATCTTTGGACTTGTTTTTCTTGTAAATACGTCTTCGATCATTCTCCGTGACAAACTGTTACATTCGTCCGTCATTCCATTTCCATTTCCATTTCCATCGTGAAATAATAATCGTGAAACGAACGAATACGTAACTTGAGCAGCCGGTTCTCTTTTAAGAATCATCGCCATAGATAATTCGCGTAAATAGGAAATGCTCGTTAACGATGCGAAGCCAGTCACGTACAAAGACGAAATGTTAATGTGATTTCTGCATCTATCGTTTTCCGTCGGACTGTTGCGAGCGAGATTTTAATTCGTCGAATTAACAATAACGGAAAGGAGAACGCGAGATGACACCCGCGCTAATGGCGAATCCGATTTCCCGGATAAAATCATCCGAACGACAATCGGCGGCACGACCAGGTCATCCTCGCGCGATCGATTAACCCTTTAACTGAGGCAAGAGGTTGTGAACCGGCGGTAACTCGGCGTAGAACGAATGTTAAATTTGATTTCCTTGAATATCTCTATAACCTCGTTACGCGGTCGAGTCTCTGAGTCGAATAACCGTTCCGAGGCGTATATATATCACAGTGTCAAGGGGTTGAAGTCGGAGTACGGACGTAATTTCATACTTTACGACGCCACGTTGCAGGTTACCGCGTCGAAATTCATTTCGTGCTTTACGCTACCGGATGTCGACCGGGAGAATGTGTAGTAAAATGAAAAATTCCTCGTCCCTCGTAAGAGGTACGCACTCTTAAAGACCGTATAGCGCTGTGCAGCGCCACTTTTATCGCGGCGAAATTTTTCCCAACGCTAATTTCATATCTGCTATATTCCGTATCCGTTCGAGAATGTTAACGTTCTATTCGAAGAAACGTTAAGAACCACAACACGAAACTGCGACGAAGCATGCGAAACACGTCGTCGTTTACGCGTTGCTAGGTACAGGCTCGATAGTACGAACCGTGAGAAGTTGGAAGTACGCGCGGTGGCGGCACCGGCGTAGCTCTTTGCTTCCGGAATAATTAATCTCGACGAGAGCGAACGCGAGACCTGCAGAGTTTCCTGCGAGATCCCCCGACGCGACAATGTCACCGGAGGCAGCCAGTTACTTCTTTCCGAATAACTTGCCAAGGAAAATCCCAATACTACTCGTTACCTGGCTCGCGTTGCCATTTCCTGCCGAGACACCCGCCGAACAACTTTCTTCTCGCGCTGCCATTGCGCTCGATTTTCCACGCGGATCGGCCATTGTTAATAAGTCTGTGAATGGGCCGCGCCGCGGCAAACTTTGTCCTTTTCAGCCGTATACGGTGTGACGACGCTTCAGCCGCGAACATTCCAGACGTGAGTAATTAGCGACTATGGCTGCGACACACCTATAAAACCAATGAATAAGAAAAACGTCGATCTCTGTTTCAGTTGTTTGAGAAATTGCCGGTGGAACGTATGCCGGATGCTCGTTATTGGGGAACTTTTTATTAATGAAAAATTTCCTTCTGTTTCGAAGAAAACGAGGCAAGGGAGCAATATTAATTGTTCGTGAATCATTCGGATATAAGATACCTAAAAAGGGTAATTGGAAATGTCGTTTGAAACTAGAGCACTTTGCAAGCGCCACTCGATATCAATTTCGAGCAGGTTTGAAGGCGAAAGATGTAGCGGATTTAGTCGACGCAAGGGGAAACGTAAAATATGCTCGACGTACCGGTTGGCTCGCGTGAGCAAGATAAAACGTTCCTTCCGGAACGCGATTTCTCGTTCTGGAGGAAATTTCGAGGCAACCCAGCAGCGATTACACCGGCGCATGACAAATTTCGACAATTAATTACGCGTCGAAGACACGAATAGCAATTAATACCGACCCGGGGCGCAATGAAAGGATACGAGCAAGATGGTAAACGCGCGCGACCCACGCGTCTCGGCACAGCCAAGACACAAGCCGCGCGCAACCCCTCGCTTCGTGAACTTATAGCACGGAAGGACGTGTAATTTCCTGGCTGGTAAAGCGACTTCGAGGTCCCGCCACCCCCGATATCCTCCGCCGCGACAGCAAAACCGGCCGACGAACCAAGTTATCCGGCTAAAGGTGCGTTTCCAACGATTCGACCTGCGATGCGAAATACGTTTCCCACCTCTTCGTCTCGTCGTCTCGTCGTCTCGTCGTCTTCGTCGTCTCGTCGCTTCGCGCCGTGTCGAGTCGCGTCTGCTGGCTTGGGTCTCGACAGACGACGTTCAGAACTAATTGCCACCGAGTCAGACCGATTAACCCGCTAAGCGAGTATTTCTTGATTGAAAACTACCCTTCCGTGGGGAATTAAGAAGAACGGGTAGCGTAAATACAGCGATAGTCAAAGGAGCTGGATGATTCGACCGGAGAGAATCTTTAGACGAATTGAAGAATTATAAATTTGGACGATGCATGGTAATCCTTGTACCGTCCTTGTTTTGCTTTATTCGACTTAAAATACGTGGTTATTATTTCATAATAGCTTGTATCGAGTATTTTATTTTATATGTCTGGTGTATAAATTTACTTGAAATGTAGAATCGTTCGCAGCTCGATAAAATAATAACGTCTAAATATAACGTGTAGAATGTAAGAATTCAAATATGACACTATCATCTGTATGAATCAGAATCGAGCCAACCTTCGTCGCCCGACGATTAATGTATCGCGTTAATTGATCGCTAATTATCGTTAATTATCTGTGTTCGGACAGATATCACGACATCACTTTGGTTCTCTTCGACTAGAAGCGAAGAGTTTTGAGAACCCGACGAAAACATAATTCTCGAAGGATTAACGCGCGTCCTAAACGCGCCTTTATCGTCACGATCGTCGGACACGCACTCGTTCTCTTTTTCCAGCACCCAAGGGGATGTTTCTTCGAGAAGCAACGAGCTTATTAAGCGGTCGAGTGTGCACATCCGCGCGCGCGTGTCGCTGTTCCGTCTGGCGACGCGTTGAGTCTCGTTTCCTTTAAATTAATGGTCCTCGTGAATCAGACGCGACGTTCGTGCGAGTTGGTCGCGGAACACATGGCGTGTCGGTACAAAATCATAGTTTCTTTAAGCCGAGGAAAAAAAGCTTCCTTCGTATGTCGGAACGTCTGGAATGTTTCGTTTCGCCGTCGTTCTGATCTCGATATATCTACAACATGTGACAACAAGAACGTACACGTGTCTCGCGTATAGTAGAGCAATTCGCGCCTCAGTTTCGATGAAATTTGGTAACACTTGAAAATTAGCCGATGATTCACCAGCAGAAAGACAGCAGAAGGATCGTGAAGCGAGGAAGGAAATCGTTTTAAGATGGACTGCGGGAACATGTGGCGGGAAAAAAGGAATTAGAGGAAAAGAAGGGCGGCGAGATTCACGGCGCCATTTGTTTCTCCTTCCGGCTCCGTTTGTCAAGTCTACGATCCACCACCCCGGCCACTATCGCCAAACTTTCGACCTTAAAGTTTGCGCCGCGAGACTAACGTCTTCCGCCTCTATAAATAGACGTCATAATCGATACGTCGCGCAGTGTTTTAAATACTTTTAAAACGGTTGTCCCATCACACCGCCGCCAGTCGATCGGACACTCTGCAGGCTGACGTTTGCGATGCTTATTTACGTTCCTGATTGTCCTGTATATTTATTTTTTCACGTAGAATTGAATTCTTACGAAACGTCGTTCTGCATACCGCGGAATTAGATAAGAATTAGATGAGAATCACATAATAGAAATTGATCAGTGAGTTATAACATTTTCGTAATCGGACAGTTTACATACTGTATGCGTATGGAATATCACCGTATTTTCACGTCTTTCTTTTTTCTTCGCGGGACGAGAGCTTTGCAAAACGACTATTTGCAAAACGAGCAGCAATCTGGTTCGTAGGAAGCCCCGAGTAAACAGTTCGAACCTCGGAGGACATAGAACTATGCTAAGTCTAGATCGAGCTCGGTGTCGTCGCTGCTCTTCCTACAAGTTTTCGGGTTGGGAGACTGCCAGAATGTTACGAATTCTTCTTCCAACGCGCTAGAAACCTAGCTTTGGTAACTTCTCCATTAAACCTGAAAGATGCTACGTATTTACGAAACATCGAAACACCGAGAATTCCGAAAATTCAACAGTTTTATCAACGTATAAAAACTGCAAGAAAATTTATTTTTGCCAGCTTTCATGTTGTCTTTGGTCGCTCTTTTCTCGTTGGATCTAACGAAGTGATTATAAAAGAAAAATGGGAGCAAAAGTATCCGTGAGAAAGGAACTGTCGTAGAAAGATACGAGGAGAAACGATACAAGAGGAATTGGCCTGCGTTTGTGTACATTGGTATACGATCCAGAGATCGAGATTCAAGTGGCGAAACACTCGTTCACGCTAGTTGGACGTTCGACTTGCTACTAATCAACGTAATTCCTAACTTGTAAAACACACAAGCTAGTTCTGTGGTCCTTAACGAGATTATCCCTTGTTAAGCATCGAACCCTTGCCGGATACTCTGGTTGGCTACTCGCAAAAACTCGAACCAGTGTGCGATCGCACGTATCATTCGCTTACGAGAACTATCTCGTGTTCTTTTATTCCCCTTCGTAAAAATTCAATGCTAAAAATTGATCAGAGTGGCTTCCTAATTCAAAGTGTCAAAAAGAAACTGCTCGATTCTGTATCCAATTTGATTGTATGACGACAAATCATTGCCATCAGCGGAGGATAGGTGGCGGTTGAAAATTAATATCGCGAAACTATCTGTAGCGTATTACTCGTCTAATTTCGTAACTTTTCGCTTTCTCTCTGGCAACGATTTCCTGATAATTGGAACGAAAAATCGCCGCGATAAAAAGAGACAAGAACGTAACACCGGTTAGTTTCAGGACAAGTTATTTAATTCGCGGGCGAAACATTTTTAATCAGGTCGCCAAGAAGCGAGGGACACGCGCTCTCTAGGGGTCAGAGGATACGGCGAGCAAAGGGGGACGCGAGCTAATCCGAGTTTAAGAAGGAACTAACGAGACAGTGGAAGAACGTGAGCGAAAGTATGACCGGGTGCAATTAAGTTCGCACTCCTGGGTACGATTTCTCCGGCTGCTCGACGTCCCTCCCTACAGATTGAGCAGTTTTCTGGTAAAAGGGAAAAACCAGTCGCACGTTTATCCCCGGGGGCACGAGAGACCACCGCGACTCCGGCATATCGAGTCGATTTCCCTCGTTTTGCGGGGCCAACGGAAGAGAAACGGCGAAGAAGAAGGAAAAAAGGGGAAGGCAGAACGCGCATCTTTTTCCCGTTTGTTTGTCGAACGGGTGGAAAAGGAGTTAGAAGGGCTAGAGGGACAGGCCCGGCGGCCTGCATAATTGCGGCGAATTAAATTTGTCTCTCGTGGCTCCGCCGGAAATCATTTCTCCTCGCTCCGCTCCTACGGCATTATTTTCTGCGAGCTGCACTTTGTGCAACGCCTTTCAGAGTTTACGTACTTGTCGTACTCGTGCGCGTACAGGCCCGCCGCCGCTGGCTTCGTTAACGAACTTTGCCGGGTTCATTGGCTTTTTGTTAACGAGCCTCGGAATGGATCTGCTTTCAGGTAAAAACTTTCGCCGGATCTCTCCATTATCTTTGCATAACAACGAGCCAGTAGCGTTCGCGCGAATCTTCGCGCGATCGTACGTGCCGCGAATTATTATTTTATTTTATTCTATTCGTACGGCTCGAAAAGCGCCATCGTTCGCGAGTCCCTCGTTCAACCACGATCTTATTTAAGGCGCCTTTCGGAGACCGTTTCACGGTTAAAACGGGTCAAATCGCTGTTCATGTTGGACCAATTCCGTCGCCGATACAGAACCGTTCCTGTTCCCGTTCCCTCGATGCGAGGACCTACAGGCAACCGCAATGACCTCGGCGATGCCGAATCGCAACGTAACGCCGCGCAAGTCCGCTATTTGCGAGTTCTGGATAATCTTGGTCACCAGATTTAGTGGTATTCGACTCTGATGGTGCGCGCTATATTCTATTATACTTTGAATATATAAGACTATGATTATAGCGAATGTGTCTTCCGACGAGCTGTTGTTCTGAAAAATAATATATTGGAAGATCGAAATTTTTCGTCAGAACCTTTCGATGTATAACGTTTGAATCTTCAAACGGAACCCATTGCCCTTCGATCCTTTTCTTTGTCTTCTCTGGCAGGCGACCCTCACTACGCTCGGATCACGCCACCGTTCGCGCCTTCTTTGTGCGTATTGTCTTTGTGCGTGTAACGGACCGAAGGCGAGTCGACGTTTCTAGAACTATACGCTTGTCGCTACATTGTATATTTTGTCGGTCAGATAAGACGATCCGTCTGCGACACCGTGGTACCACGAGCGACGATTAGGAATACAGCCTATGGTAAGCCTCGTGGCGTAGTAACATTCCGTAATACTTCTAATCGTATCCGAAACATTAAAAACCCTGACACTTTCCGACAAAACATTAACTTTTCCTTCTAACTTTCGAATCACTTGTCCGTCAAAATCTCGAAGATTTTTCTTAAGCAGAATTCCAAAGCCTCCATCATGCGAGACTTTCTTCATCTGAAATTTCTCGGGAGAGACGAGGAAATGGGTGTTGCAGACTTTCGCGTAGAAAGATTACCACGTAACTTTGTGCAAAGTTGGTCATTGTAGGCATGATCCTGCGATCTTCATAGATAGCTTTCCCAAAAATGAATTCAGGAGCGGCGGATCCCTCCAATTTAGAAATGCACCGACAGAAAACGTGATTGTGTCGCGTTGAACTTTGCTTCGTGAACTATAAGAGAAGTTCGTATTACAAGTTGGAGAGTTGCTCTATACTGTAATAAAAAAAAGTTATTTCTGTTAAAGGAGAAAAGAGAAAAGAAATTTTTATGGATTTCTTTATGTTTTACGCGATTATTCTTTTTGTATCTGCGAACGTAATCAGACGCAAAATTGCGATATTCTAGCTCGCAAGAAAAACGCGTTTACGGACTTTGAATGGTGAAACTTCCGACGCGACGCATTATGTCGATCCCCGGACATTCGAACGATTAAACTGCGATAATCAGCAACGCGAAACGAGAAATAGGTCAATTTTCTCGGCAACTGGAAGCTCGTTCGAGTAGCGTCTTCTCTCTGAACGCTGTCACGCGAAAACATTGTTCGCCGCGCGAACCTCCGAGTTTCCCGGTTCTCGATCCTCGGTCTCAAACGGTGCGAAGGTGATCTCCGTAAAATGTATAGCTATACTCGGACTGTAAAACGCGGTGTCAGATTCGTTCGAAATATCCCTATCGTCGTAATCGAAGTAGGGAATTGACTGATTCATAGTGTCGATACCAATCGAGACGAGAATTTACGGCTCTCGTTGATATCGACGACGCCTCATATATCGATGTATGTATTCCAAGAAGACCAAGCGCGAACGACTAAAGTTGTTTGTTTATAGCTGATTTCATCCTTCGTCACCAGTCGCCCTTTCTTCTTTCTTCTTTCACAGTTATGTCTCGCATCGAGATCCATGCTGATCAAATTCTCGTCCATTGGAACTCGGGGAACCGATGGAGAAAGTTGCCTGCATCCAGCAGACCTCCCCGATCTTTTCTTTTGCGACTCGCCGAGTCGCAGCCCGGCTAAGACCTTGCCAGACGCGAACTTTGCCTTCTCACTTCGGAAACGAAGTTAGAGGTCTTATCACGGTCGACTAACGCCGGATTTCACTTTCCTCTTCCTCTTCCCCTTCCTCTTCTTTTTTCGCCTTCTTGGTCCTTTTCCTTTCGGTCCATCGGGGTCTTCTTTATGGAGCCTCGAAGGTCGACCGATTACTTCGATTAAGTGGCGCGTTCGTTCGAAATCGTTGCTATTGAATCGACGCTTTTTTCTTTTTTTTTTTTTTTTTTACCATGCTTTGTTCGTTAACTGGAACCGCGTTCCTCCCTCATTGGGCATTATATGTTCGTTTTGTCGCCGTTGGTAATTATCTTTGTGCGAAACCGGCCCTGATTTATCGTTCTTCTGTTAATTCAGCGTAGCGTGCCGCCGCTGTTACAAAGCAACCGACGAAAATACACCGCGGGAATTGATTTAAACGTTGCGGCGCGAAACGAAAAAGAACAACGCGCGAGTCCGCAGAGCGGAAAGGGTTAACGAAGTTGGCGAAAGCGCCGCTCAAAATGATTCCCCTGGCACGAAATTACCGGTTCGCGTTCCGTCGCCGCTCTTTTATACGCTACCGGAGATTAACGTAAAGCCGAAAACTCGATTTTCAACGATGCACTCCTCCTTTTGTAGTTTCAATCGGCCACCGTTATAGATTTGATATCCACGGTTCGGGCCGCGACGATTTCGCTTATCAACCTGGATCGTTCGATTCTATCTGCTCGTTCGTTTTCACAAACACCAAACCAATCGGTTTTTCGCGGTAAAACCGCATCTCCGCGATTGCCTCTGTTGCGTCTGATGTGTGCGCGATCTTGCCGCTTTGTCAACCTTAGAGCAATCGAGTTTCCTTTCGAGTTTTGCACCGCCGAAGGGGATTAATTTTATCCGTTCGATCGGTAGTCAGTGGAAAGGTGTGCGAGGAGAAAAAAAAATGTTAATCGAAGCGAAAATCGAAAGTAAAATCCACCTCGTTGCTCGTTTTCCTTTTAGCAGCTCGAGAATCGAGCGATATCCCTCTAAGCGGCTCCAACCTCCGAACCCTTTCGTGAAATTCCTGAAATTCTTTGGATGGTCCACTCTCCTCTGTTTTTAAAGAAACAAAAACCACCTCAGCCTCTTGTTGTACGTTTCTTTATACGCGTCGTCGTACACCTGGTTTCTTTATACGAAGAAGGTAAAGCGACGAACGAGGCGCGAAACGAGGGAGGCGGAATGGACTAGCAGCGGAATGAACTGGAGTAAGAGAGAAAGAGAGCCAGGCAATAATCTCGCGCGACAAACGGACACACGCTCGACTGGCGACTGGCGTATCTAGAATTACGAGTGGACCGGGATCCTTCGATGCCGGCTCGCGCGAAACGAAATTAAATTTAAACCAGCGTTCGGATTTTAAAGTGCAACGAAGTGGCGGATAAAATTCGATGTTTCATGGAGCGTAAGACGGTGGCGCGGTGTCGTTGGCCGGGATACAGCAGTCGAGTTTGCAGGGTGTCAGCGGTCGGTTCAACGGGTTCCGAGAGGGGTGGATAGGGTATTCCCCGTGGAAAAAGCCCATAAAATCGGCTTACTCCGCCGCGACGCACGCCCGTTTCCTACGACGCTGGAGGACACCCGTTCCCCGAAGCTACACACCTCCGAGAGTCCTGGGATTTCGCTTCGTGAAACAGTAACATCGCGGTCGATGGCCCGACAAGAAGCGACAGTCGAAGGATCGCCGTGTATATATTCCTCTCTGCCGCAAGAATTTCAATCTCGATAATCTGCTGCCTCGATAATGGGACAACGCGGCAATTGCCGGCGATCCCGGCGAATATTTTTTCCTGCGACGATTCGATTAACCGTGGCTGGCTCTCGTCCCGATGCACCGACGCGGCTGCGAACAATAGCGGGGAAGTTGTCGACTCGAAGCTGTTGCTCGATAAATTCCAGTTCACTGATCCGTGTTCGGTTCACTCTTCTTCTCTCTCGCTATTTCCCGGTATACATATTTCAACGGGGAAACATCCAGTGTACCAGATCGATATCCGTCTGCTAAGAAATCTTAATTTTTCACGCGTCACCGCGCTTAATTCCCAAGAGCCTTTTTCCCACGTCCTCGCGGTTTCTTCGTTTCGGTCGTCACAATGTGTCCCTTCTTCGAAGCGAGAGGAAAAGGCGAGAAAAAAGAACGATCTTTCTGGTAAACGGTGGCGTGCTCGAGAACGCTTTGTGCCACTTTGGCAAAAGGGATGGCGGAGAAGATGGCGGAGAAGGTATCGGAGATGCGGGAGTATCGGCAAATCGGCTTAGCCAGCTACTCCCGATGCGCCAATCCGCCGGTTCTCTTTCCCGAGGGCGAGCAAAGCTCCGTCCGTGATTTGGTGGATTGCCGGGTGCACGGCTCGGCGACCGCAGTTCTGACCGCGGCTAAGGGCCGAAAGGACCGAGGACGCGAACGGAAAGGATCGAGGAGGCGCGCGGTCTGGTTTGTGGTCCTGGGATGAACCTGCAAAGAATATCCGGCCCCTGCGGTCGCCCGGGATCGATGAAACCGCTACGCGAAGTTGGCGCGTCAGAAAAACCGTCGACGACCCTCGGGCTGCCCTGTTGTCGCCGCTAATGGCAGATCGAAATCATTCGCGATCTCGCGTGCCGGTAATTGCGCGGGGCCAAACGTGCACGCTTCCCGAACTACCCGTTCCTCGAAATCATCGTGGCGACGGGCTAATGGCCGAGTACCGGTTACGCGTTTACTCGATGCTCTGGTATGCGGCAAAGGTGTGTCGTAGCGTATCCAAGATACGCTATGAATTTTGTTGCTTAAATTTTGCCCAAGTCTAATTATATAATTGAAGTTACTGGTTCTTATTTACGCCTTTTGCAATTAGATCGTACGCGGATTATCGTAAAGGCGATAGTTCCGTATTTGTACTTTCCTTTCAACAACTTTTCCATATATATTCTTGTGAAAATATCGTGGAGACGACCTAGATTCCCCTCGTTCTTTGGGTTTCTTTCGCAGGAATGGATTCGTGGTTGTGGAATCTAATGAATTCTTACACCGACAATCGAGTGGCCGGATGTCTAGTCTAGCTTCGTGTAGTCTCGAGTCATTATTTTGCGCCAGTCGTTTGGAATAGCATTCGATAAATTGATGGCAAAAACAGAATGTTGATAGTTAGGGAAAAATACGAAGGCGAGATAATAAGAAGTATTTCTAAAATGAAAAGAGGCGATACATACGCAAATATTACATCTTACGATGCTCGTTGGATAATCACCAGCAGAGACCGTTAGGTATTCCTACGCTGCTAACAAGCCCTTAAAATTTGTGGAGAAGCTGGAATTATTCGCAGACGGATTACAGAGTGGTCGATTGGCCTAGGGCTCGGCAATCGTCGGCGAAACGACTGAATCGCGAGTTTTCGCCGCGAGAAATGGCACGATGGCCGTTTGTCGTTGGCACTTAGCGGCGCTATTAACGCCAGGATTGACGCGACCGGTAATTAATTTCCAGAAGCATAGATACTCGCGATTCTCGCAGCTTACCGTCCTTAGCCGCGGTTGGCCGGCTTTTCTCCGTTTCTTTCCGTTATCCGGCTTTGTCGACCGCCTCGGGACACCCGACGAATCGCCCCGTCCACTTAATTAAACGTCAGCTGTGGAATTGCGGGCCACGGGTCAGAATCGCCGGAAGAAAGAGGCACGAGACGTTCGACCGAGCTAGTCGAAGAACACAGACTCTCTCGGCCGACACTATTCGCTCTGCAATTAAAAACTACGCCGATTACAATTTATTATTATCCAACGGTTTTTAAACCGACGTACTACGCATATACATATATGTATATTGGTTGCTATGTAATTGTCTGATAATTCCCGGTACCCTCTTCCATGTTACGTTGAATTTCGTTAATACGGTCGGTAGCATAATACGTTCGTAGGTATGCAGCTATAGGAACAATTGGGAAACGTTTTACGTAATTAAAATGTTCCGCCGGTGCAATAATGTTAAAGCTTTCAGAAATCTGGCTTTCGAACATAACAATTTTTCCGATACAATGGATTCGATGAATTTACGTAGCGGCTTACAACGGGAACCGCGATGAACAGCATTTAAATACTTTTTCGAGAAACGAACGATTATAATAAAAGGGGCTCGTTCAATACGTTCAATCCGTTCAATCGCAATCCACGTCGGCACTGTTTGGCCACGCGCATTGTATCTTTTAATTTATCATTATTTATGGAAATAGGGATTGGGAAGGGCGGGTGCTCGACGCGCTCGGTAAATCGTATTGAAACGTTCGCTCGAAAGCGACGCAACAATCCGAAGACACGTTCGTTCGAGAAAACTCGGCGGAAATACGTCAAAACCAACGAACTGTACAGCTTGAGAGGTTCTTTGTTTGTTGGATACAGTCTCGCAAATGACTTTTATAAAAGGATTGTTTCGCAATACTCGCCACCTGACGCTGAATAATTTAAAAGAAAAACTCCCGACCGCGCCAAGTACTACACTCATTCCGAACCACAATAAGATTTTTCTCTCGCGACATGAATTATGCAAAAAACCGTCCTGCGCCGTTGCACGATGATTCGATTTACTTTCAATCGCATACAGAAATATTCTCTCTCTCTCTCTCTCTCTCTCTCTTTCTCTCTCCTTTGTCCCTTTTTCTTTTACAATGATAAATTCGCTCGATGAGAAATGCAACTTACTCCGAGGATCTTCTTCGCTGACAAAAGGCGCAACAATCTTGCCATTTCAATTCTTCGGTCGTATTTCCACAGAGAGTTTCCCTCCGTCGTAATACGTACGGCCTCTTTAATCGTCGGTTGTACACGAGAACAATCGTGACGAAAGATAAACGACCGCATTAAGAGGGCATCGAGGTATCATCGAGTAGCCATAAAGGATCCATTAATTTCGAGTCCCCCTTTCTTCGAGGGATCCGCGAGCGTGTAAACGTGTAACGATCGAGGCGGGTTTGCTACAAGGGTCGGTCGAAACTGAATCTCGCACGCGTCGAATGGTCGCGATCGTAATTCGCAAACCTGTCACTGTATTCCAATCCGTTCGAAATACGAGCAACTGGATCGAGCGTAGCAAGATACGTGGCTTCGGTCGCTACGAAAAAAAAAGAGAAAAAAAAGAAAAAAAAGAAAAAAAAGAAAAAAAAGAAAAAAAAAGGATGGGGAGCGGGTAGAATAGAAAGATGAAGCGAGAACTCGCTCGGCATCCAAACAGCGAAATCAGCTTACCCCTATGGCAACAAATCTGACTTTGCAGATCGCGATGCCGCGCGATTCGTCGATTTACAGGGAATATTCGCCAAGTGGCTACTTTCGCGAATATTTCGGCCATTGGAAAATCACCACCTCATATGGGCGGAGCTTTCGAATGCATCGAAAGTATTTTCATCAGGCCGTGCGAATCGGCCCAGCCATCGAACATCCCTTAATTTCAGATGGAAATATCGGTTCCGTAGTCGCGGATCGTTGAAATGTGATTTCGAGCAGGGCGAGCGGTTTTTATCGCGGCCAGTTCGCGTGGAAATTGCACGATCTACGTCTGCGTTTTACTGCGCAGATTTGGCCGTCAGCCGCTAGGGAAAAAAACTACGAGGAAGCTCGGCGCAAACGACCCCCGTTTCCTGTCGTAAATTCGTGTTCTTTAATCGCTTAACTTAACCTTCTAAATCGAGCATTTCTATCGCGAACAGGATGCAAGGAAATGGTAACTAACCGGTAAGGTTTCTTTGTAACAGACAGATTCCTTGAAACTGGATGAATGAAAAAGGGGAATGTATCGGCGAAGGAAGAAACGCGACGAATAACAGCGAATAACGTTGAGAACGTGAAAATCCGCGACAGCCGGAAGGAGCGTATAATGTCGGCCCATTTTATTTCACAGGAAATAAAGTCGAAATAGAATTTAACGGTACCCGGGATCATTATAAAACGAAGAAAGCAGAGGGGCAGGAGCACCGGTGAAAACGGCGAGGCGCAGGGCTAGGCGGACAGAGGGAAGAAGCGAATCTGGTTTGTGGGACAGCGGACGCGACGGTTGCGACGCAAAAGGATGAAACAAGAAAGATCGAATAAGCGGGAAGTAAGGCGCGAAAGCGAGTCGTCGGAAAAAGCCGCAGGCGAAACAGAGTGGCGGCTAAAATAATTTAATAAGTCTTTTCGGTGACGCTTAAAACGAAAACAAAGACGCCGTGACGAGTCTTCCTTCGAGGAAAGATTTTTCTTGTTTGCGGGAAAGTCGTGTTAATATCCCGCGTAACGGACCCTCCGGACAGTCGCGGCTAAATTTCAATTTCAGAATACTATTCGGTTCCTACGAATCGATTATTTGAAAAAAACACTCCAGTTCGGATTAGACGCTTGCAAAGTTTCGCCGAAAGTAAACGGTATTAGTTCAATTATATACGTAAGAGAATATTGGGTATAAAATCACGTGGCATCGCGTGACAAAAGATAAAAGAATAAAGGATTCTTCCTTTTTCACTATCTAAAAGATCGCTTTTCTGAGCGACAAACAATACGTTTGTTACTATCGTTCGTTTTACGTATAAACGATCCCATCGTTTATAACTCTTCCAATATATCATCGATCTTTCGATCTTAATTTCAACAGCTTAGGAATAACAAGAAATTGGAAATAAATCAGCCAGCAACGGCGTTCGCTCGGTGTCCTCGGACACTGGGATTGGACGCGCCGTCCACGGGCTCTTTATTTAGACGTGGTTCATCGTAGTTCATCATGGCTTATTGAATTTCCGTGCCAATCGATAGCGCAAACCCTTGACCGGCGTTGCCGAGACAATGCCAAGAGGAAGGGGACTACCGGTCGCCTCTGGAGAACACCGAAGAAGAGAGAAACAATAACGAAATAGGAGATCTCGAAATAGGAGAAGAGAAAGAATCGAGGCGTGTACACGAAGGACGAGGGGATCGGGCAGAGATAGAGATGGAAGTAAGAGATGGACGGAGGAAAGCAAGCAGATTTATCGAGCACGGTTAAAAAGTTGCGGTGGCGTCGTTTTCGTTGGCGTCGCATCCGTTCGTTCTTCGTCCCCTTGCAGAACATGCTGCGGTCTCGAAACGAGATAACAACGCGCAAAAGGGATTCCCCGAGATTACCCTCCGGACAGATAAGGATTTCGAGCGGCGATAAACCGGTTCGAGACAGCGTCCATCGGTCTTGGACGTTTCGTATCAGTTTCCTCCTGGCAACTGGTCGAAACCACGGCGCCAATGCATTTGTCGATGACTCGCTGAGAGAAAGCCAGCGGAAACGGGGATAGGTTGCTGGGAATGGATCGTGGGAATGAACGTTTAGACATTTGCTACGAGAACGGGCCTCCTTCGCAGTTCTCCGGACGAAACGTTCTCTCGTATCACCGTTCGATCCTCTGGAAAAACGATACAACGTAGAGTTTCAGCGAGTTGGGTGATAAACGGTCGGAAAATATGACTGGGGGTAACAGTTGCGCCTTGATAAAGTCGAGGTGTCAATGGAAACGGGTTTCGATAGAGGGTTGAATAGCAGGATCCACTGGTGCGTGCTAAATCATGTTTAATATCGCTGCAGGATGGCTCGCCGACAAGATAGATTTCGGACATTTTTAGCGGGACGGCCGCCGTTCGCTCTTCTTTTATACATATTTTCTCTCGAACGTGATTTCTGCGAGGAGATTCAATTTCCCGCGTTGACAAGGGTGCTTCTGCTGCTCCTTCGGAAAATTTGTGTGCCCGCTGGAAACGCGATTCCAATTGCGACGTAAACTCCCCGCTCTGTCTGTCGGTCGTTACAAGATCCGGGTAATTGACAACGGGACAGACTCGCCGGAGATAAGGAGAAGCTTCCGCGATCCCTTTTCCTTTTCGAGGACGTTAATGGGATTTGCAAATGCGTCAAACGCGAAGGGTCGCGTTTTCCTGCTCGTCTCCAAATTTAACAGTCGGAAAATGAATATCGCTACGGCGGCTGAGCTTGGTGAATTTCGTTCAAAAAATCGCATACTCGTGAAGGAGCCAGAGACGCGGTGCTGTACGTAGAAGGATGGTGTACGTACGTATGTGTTCGCATTGGTTTCACGTCGGATTAGAGTGGCACAATTTCTGAAGTGTGTACGTTCGGCGAACGAAGGCAGCGCGGAGTTTCGAGCTAGCCAACGCCAAACTCCGTTTCTCCCAATTATTGTAAGGATTTGAGTTTCGCGACAAAGCCGCAATTCGCTTTCGCCGAGAGCTTCGTGCCGTGACACGATCGCCGTACAATATCTACGTTGTCGTTGTTGGCGAAGAACGGACAAAAGGAGAGAGGTCGTGATTTGTTAGCGCCACGAGATACGACAATTGTCCTTCGGATTAACAGCTTGTCGAGTAGTTTTTGTTATCGATCACTCGCCGCCGGCCGGGCATTTATCAGGCTGGAGTAATTCTCGCGTTGCCTATCCACCAGAAGAGTTTCCATCTTGATTTTTGGTGTAAATGTCGCCTCGCCGACCGCGATAACCGTTGATTTATCCCCAGTCGGGTAATAAAGATATCGGGCCGCGGGAAATTACAGCAGTCCCTTGCTGTTTGTTACTGGGAAGTTCGTGCCCTTGCCATTTTTTCTCCTACGGATGAACGATTGTAGCACGGACAAGGGACGAAGGAAAGGTATTACGTAAGAGGTAGGAAATGGAGATCTTGGAAAATTAGAGGCGTAACGGTTCGACGCTAATTTCTGGAAAACATTTGATTAGAAGCAGAGACGCGACTCGTTAAATCGATGTTCGATTTTTACTCCGTGTTACATGCTACGTGGACGATAATAACAAAGTAGTAAGAGTAATAATAAATTGTTAAATAAGTTGTTGGAAAGCCACATCGATCGATTCCATAAATTGAAATGTAGAGAAAAATGAAAAGTTGCGAACATTGTCCTTTTAATCTTAGAATCTACTATTATTTGTGCTGTCGTCTTGTTAGAATAAACGAAAATACGTAAATGCATGGCGATTTATGGGAATCTGTACTTAACAAAATCCGCGCTATACCTCGTCGAACGGATGAGGTGAAACCGCGAGGGAATCGTTGGGACGTACGAAATTACGCAGTCATGGCCGGGCATCGTCTTTTCCACGCACGTAACTGGCGGAAAGTCACAAGAGAGAATGAAAATCCGCGACAGCCGGGATTCGATGAGAGAGACTAGGGCGGTGGAGGAAAGGGACAGAAAGGCGGTTCGAACGATCGAACGGTTGGAAAAGAAGGAAAACGGCCGCCGCGCGTAGCCCGCAATATGGAATCTGACGGAGACGTTTGTTAAATGACTTCGGCGCCGGTGCAGGCAGATGATAGATGAGGACGCGACTGCTTCTCCATCGGCCGGTAACCTGGAAAAACGGCGCCGCCCTTGCACGGAATCCAATAAAACGAGACCGCGTGCCAGCAGCTATACAGGTTCGATCGGCCGCGTAGGAAATAAAGGATCGAGATAAAACCGCCCCCGACGTGCAGTAGCACGTACACTCGACTTGGTCAACGTGAAGCGTCCTTGGAACAATTATTTTTACCGTAGATCCAGGACACGCCAGGGACCGTTTTGATCGTTTATTGTATCCAACTTTTCGAATCGCGGAATTCGCCGAGGATCTAATCGGATTAGCCGATCGATTTCGTTGCCGTTTCAAATTTATTCGTTCGCGTATTCGGTATCGAGTTTGCGAATCAAAGTGACCGGGGATATAAAAGTGCTGTGTAATGGCAGTTTGAAGTGATTCTTCGTACAGATAAGATAGAAATTGACAAAAATATGTAGAAATTGTATTTATCGGGGAACAGCGACAGGATATTTGGTCGAATTTCTTCGGGGTGTGCGCGAACGACGGGCTTTCACGGTTATTCGTTTTGTTTTACCGCGCACGAGAGAGCACATCGGCAGAAAAGGGGGAAGAAAACGATGGTGAGGAATGGCGGCGCGCGGTGTAGCGGCAAGACTGGAGAGCAATTCTCTTGACAATTTGGCCTGGCGGTTCGCCAGCAGAGGCCAGTCGATTCAACTAATCTAAGTTGCTTAGCACGACTTGGTTCGTCTCCTTCCACCATCGCCACCGCCGCCACCAACCCCTGACCACCCTTCGCTACTTCGACTTGTTAGCTAGCTCTACGTCTATCCTTGCTCTCACTCTCTCCCTCTCCCTCTCCCTCTCCCTCTCCCTCTCTTCTCTTCGAGACTTGCTTTTGTTTCACTGTCTCTCATCTCCGCTATCGCCCTTCCCCTCCCCCCATTCCTCCTTCCAGACTACAAGAAACCTCACGGGCTATGAATATAAATGCATCGATAAAAAAGTATTTGCACGCGTGTATCATACTCTGCCGCGGTTTCCCGGTATTTTCTTAGAAAATTACTGTCATTACTTTGCTCTTTCTCGAAGCTGTTTCTCGTTTCTCCACCTTCTTCTTTCGAAGCGTTTTCTTCGTTTATCGATGGAGTATCGATTAATCGACTGTAACGATTAAGTTTACGGTTTCAACGGACGCGTGTTCCGAATCATCAAATGTACGGAATGCGCCGGATCACATTTTTGTCAATTTCAAGGCAATCGAACAGCTAGAAGTCATTGACACGTCGCATGATCAATCTCCTAGGTACTCTTTCAGAAGCATTGTTCGGTTGAAAGGATTCATTCGCGTTTGAAACGTGCATTATGTAAAGGCGAGAAGATAGTTAACATGACAGCGCAAGCAGAATCAACTTTGTTCGTAGATGTGAAACCTCTAGCCAATACTCGTCACTATTTTTACGATTGTATCGAATCTTGTTAAAATAAGTCAACGAGGTCTCCTCTTGCGCAACATTTTTATTCTCTTCTACACGCTGTTTGGACCACTGTTTCGCCATAATATCCAGTACGAGCTGACTCATCCGAGATCGCCGACGTAATTGCCAAAAAAAAGTTCTTACAAAAACATCTGCGGATAATGCTCTCTCGATAGCGCCGTTATCCATCCGATACAGAACACGTAGTAGTTTCTATTAGGTTGTCCCAAAAGCTTCTTTCATTTAATGAGCAAATAATAGATGCACAATATTTTCTTTTTTATATTATTCTATCGAATTACGTATGAACCATTTTACTCTATTTCTGTTATTACGATCATACATAGTGCGATAAAATAATGTGAAACTAAAACTGTAAAAAATGTTACGCATCCATTATTTCCTTATAAAAGGGGGGGGGGGAACTTTTACTTATCAAAGATAATCGATCAAAATGATATTCCTTTGCCTAGTCGTTTTCTCACTTTGTGCAGTATTAATGTCGCAATGGAAACGAATAGTTGGAAATGGAAGTATAAACCGGTACGCGAGAATCGTAATCGGCGAAGCAATTCGCTTTTAATTCGATGAATGTTTGAACAGCGTCAGTCGAAACTCAGGAGACGCGTAAAACAGCGAACGACTAGAGGAAACAGGCTGCAGTTCATTAGGAAGTGAGGGCATTACGACCCTCGACGTGGGCCGGCGCGGCACCGCGCGGCACGGCGGCGTAACCCATATCACCGGCATAGCTAATTGAAAGCAGATTCGCTAGTTAGTGCAGGTGCGTGCTCAAAAGGTGATACGTCGGAGGTATGTCGGCGTAACACGACACCGGGGAAACTCGCTCGGTGTTTCGTAGTCCCTGCGCACTTTAAGGCAACTCCCGTGTCACGAGCCGGGTACCCTGTGCCGCGCCTCGAGTCCCAAGCTACGATGCCCAAGGTGGCTCGCAACTGTTATAACTCGAATAAGTTTGCGACCAAGATCCTTCCGTCGCTCGAGCCACGTCTTACCTCCTCCCGGAGCCCCACACCCGTCGACGCGCCACCGAGAGCTCGTAACTCGCGGCAAAACGCAATTCCTTGAAACGTAATTGGCTGCCGCGTGGAATTGCCCTCGCCTTCTCGTTTCTCTCGCTGCTTGAAGCTTCATCGATTCAAATTCAACTTGGATTCTTTTTCGAATAGCTGTACCGAAGGTATATTCGCCGATTCGCCGATTCGCCATTACCAACGTGATTTTAACGATTCTCAAAGGCGACGATATTAATCGAGAATGGAAGATTGGTCGGTTTGGAGACGGATAGAAAAGAATGTTGCAAATCGTAGTTGGTAGTCGTAGTCTATTAGCAATTCGCGTGCCTCATTTCCGCAGCTTACAGTTTACGAGGGTTTTATTGGCGTGTCGCCAACGGAGCGACTAGATATCTTTTGGCTGTTGCATCATCGATGAGACACGGCGTTGTTATAATGGTATAATGAAAATTTGCATTAATATATTTTAATCGTGTTACTGTTAACCCTTCTTGTTTCGGCGGGCGATATTTTCATCGACGTCGTTCGAACGGAAGACGAATCGGAAATAATGAGAAATTTATAAACGCGTGGAAATACCGCGCGTATTGAATTTTTGCCGGAGAACGCGAGCCCGCTTTAATGGGCCGGCCAGCGCGAAAATATTCGCTGCCGGGGACAAGAGACGGTGCTCGCGTCTCCTTTAATTAACAGCGCTAATGAAAATGCCCGTTGACGGCAGATGTCAGGAATTCCGATAGGTCAACGAACTCGCGTCGGACGGGAGGCAGGCTGTAGCGCCGCGAAATTATTCCGCACGAGGATAAATAATGATCCTAAACGTCTTGCCTAGTCCCGGTTACTGCACTCGATCTCGAACTTGACGAGCAATAATCGGCTCCTCTCGGCCCCCTCCTCTCTTTCCCCGACGTTCGTGCATGCGGAATTCCTAACTGCCGTGGCACACACACGCACTCAAATATCCGAGATACGCGTGCGGCGGGGCTCGGTTTCGCGCCGAACTGTTGGAACCTGAACAGTCGGTCCTGGAATTTCAGGCTGCCGAAGCACTCCGTCGACTCCTCGAACGCAGCTACGCGGACTCGGCTTCGTGGCTACGCAAGCGTATACGGACGTCTCTTCTATCTTCCTAAGCTAGATATCGAAGAGACGATTCGGATAACAAAGAGGTCGAAACGAATTGTCGAAAACCGTGTTATTTTCAATCGATAAAATTACTTTAGCTTAATTGCTTCTTTCGTAACTACAGTCAAACACGATAATACGACCGGTTGCAACGAAAGGATCCCTTAAATTCTAAATAGAAAGGTCACTCGTAAAATTAATAATCAGCCTAAATATTTTATAGATCGACGATTGCATGTTTGAAGGAAAGAAGGGGGAACGAAGTAAAAGGGGGTGGCGTAGGATCGCTGCGTGGATGGCGAACACATAGGAGATGGAACAGGGTTGGCTCGGGCTCGGGCTGACTGGTTATCTCTTCAGCTGGTGGCGGCGCTATCGGCGCGCAAGCACCCTCGTCCCCTGGAAGGAGCTCTCCCGTGTTAACTGCTTGACAAACTAAGTTAACGTTTCTTACGTTGTAATTGGCTCCACGCGGCACACGGAATTGTGTAAGCCACGACGACGACTACGACGACGAGTACGACGACGACTACGATGATGACGAGAACGAAGACGACGACGACGACGACGACTAGGAAGACGATGACGAAGATGAGAGAAGGAGGATGCGGCTGGGACGAGCGAGGGGATGATATTGTTGGCGTTACACCGGTTACCGCGTCGATTCAATTCGAGGAATCTTAAGGGGGGGGGGGATGCTGGAGTCACGGAAAGCGTTGAAGGGAGTTTGACTCTCGATGCGTGTGGCAAATTGTCGTGAATTCGGCTTCGTTGTTCCTCTGTCGCGTTGCTCCCCTACCATCTTCGTCGTCCTCCTCGAATTCCGGTAATTTTGGGAAAGACAACAAAGAGGTATGTTAATTGCTACCGAGAGCGAGGGATGCGATAATTGGTGGCAGATATCAGGGACTACGACGGAACGCTTTTCCAGGCTAGCGTCTCCATGGAAATTCGATCTATGCACGTCCCAACGAGCATCGGATCTTCGCTGATTTCGTCTTTACTCGCGCATTCGCGATTAAACGAATTGGCGAGTCGTCGACTCGATACGGTTTCCAATTTTACTCTGTACTCGTTAAATACATGCATGACGATC
Source organism: Bombus huntii (assembly GCF_024542735.1). NCBI lineage: Eukaryota > Metazoa > Arthropoda > Insecta > Hymenoptera > Apidae > Bombus > Bombus huntii. Next base: position 4,181,783 of record NC_066255.1, on the reverse strand, counting down.
CACTCGCTGGTTAACTTAAAAACGATATCGTTAGTCATTCGTATCGAGAGCAATTGTTCCTTTGATAAAGAAAGTTGAGTGTCACGTTTTGTGCGAATCGATAAGAATCAATGTATCGAGTGAGTAAGCGTCCAAATAGAAGAAAGAAATTTGATGTTTGATATTTTGATATTTATTATATTTTCATACGTTATGTCCATTCTGTGCTAACTCTCGCACAAATGCGTAGAAACTCTACTTGTTGTACATTGACTGGCAGTTAACCAGCAAGAAGATGCCGCTGTTGCCTTGTTCCTGATATACATTTTCTTGGTTTCGGGTTTCCTCGTGCAAAAGGAAAGATCGCCCACGTCGAGGAAACCACTGGCGCCTCATTTCGTTATCCTTTTTCCTCCGTCGTCATCTGTACGCGTTGACGATAATAACCGACGAACCAGCGGAACGGCGCAAATCTTCGATCTCGTTTGGCAAATGGCCGATCTCTGGGCCCCCGGTACGTTTGCCAGTCGGAACAAAAGAAGTCTCTTCGACGTGTGTTCCTAGCCGCGAATCCGTAGAAATGTTCACTCCCCCGTAGTGTGGCCGCATTGTTCCTCAGCCAGGCGTTCCTCTTCCAACATGCTCTTTCTTACATCAGCTTTTTGCTTCTCGTCTTCCGCTTCTTACCGAACCTTCCGAGAACCGTGTTCTCTCCTTCCCGACGAGAAATCGATGCCGGAGCAACTTCATATCTACGGCTTTTACAATTGCTGCTCCTTCTTATTCCGCTGGCTTCGATCGAGACTGTAATCGCAATTTATTCGCTTAGTTTTCGTAATGTCTTAAGAAGCTTGAAGAATAATCAATGGTTTGATTCTTGTATTCGCCGTTTCTTAGTCTGTTATCGGTTTTTATTATTGGTTTACACATAATCTAATAAAATAATCTGATAAATATTAGGGTATAATCTAATTTAATGCTAGTTGCGAAATTTCGTTGACGCGTATCGTGTTTCGTTACCATGACGGATTGCAACAAAATATCTACTACAAATCGTGTTTCGTTTCCTGTGCTGTCTCGCAACATATTTATTAATCCAATATACTTCTGTTATAACTGTCTGGAATTTGTTCCCCTTCTGTATATCAATCACGTCAGTTACAGTCAGATCGTTTCATAAGATAATGTGAAATAAGATAATTCGTAAAAATAAAGTCAAATAGAGTCTGTTCAGTTGACGAATTATAGTCAACGATCAGAAATATTCCGAGTAACGATACGAAATGGTATAGAAGCGGAACGGAATGACGAATGTCAGGGTAAGAAAGACTTCTTCTAAGAAAGAAATTAAAATATATAATAGTATATAACAACAGAGCATTTAAGTTGTAATGTAGACAGGACTTGTTATATACCGATAGAATCAATAAATTTACATGTAAATTAATCTGCAAGTGTTACCCGCGCGTGACATCGATAGAAAACATGTTAAACGTCAACCTGGAACATCGGAACTCGTTGTGTCCATCTGTCCGGCTGTTTTCGCAATCCGTAACTCATGATTTTTCTACGGTGTTCTCCGTGCTGTTCGAGGCCACCCGCTCTATTTCCTACTTCGCTCCGCCATTCGACATTACATTTCACTTGGCCTGGCTAGAGGAGCGTCTTCCATTTCCCACTCCTTCCACGGTGTAACCAGTTTTCCTTTCCATTCGAAAACGATTTACCGAGCCACCGGTATCCTGCCAGCTCGGCGACTGGCCCACCTCGAGATTCCGCGATATTACGAAATATGACGGGAACACCGGGAACCATGGATGGTGCGGGGGATGCAGGGCAACGGGTCGGGGGTGTAATTTGACAGGATCACCGAGCAGCGACACGCTGGAAAATTTTTCACCAAGTAGAATTCCATTGTTTGCGGCCGAGCGTTCCTCGTTCTCGTTGTCCCTTCTCTACGATCACCTTCGTCTCTATTTTCCACCATCCCCTTCTTCCCCTTCCCCCTCTTTTCACCTTCTTGCGAGCAGAATACGCGTAGAGTTTCGACTCGACAATCTCGTTTGATAAATTCTCCGTCACCCAGGATAGGATGGGCCGCTCATAACTTGCATGGCGCGGACATTTTTTCGGAAATTAAACGGCATTGTTCGATGCTCTTCCTCCTTTTGCCGCTTCTCTTTCCATCTGTTTCGCGCGTTGCTGTCCCCGGGCTGGAATAATCGTTTCCTTTTTTCATGAAAATTTCTACTTAATGGATGAAAATTTTATTACGATAAAATAGTGCGATTTGGAGAATGAGAATATGTTCGAGAGTGTCGATGCGTTGTGAAATTCGACGTATTAAAGACACGGAAATATATTTTTCTGGCCTGCGCTACTAATAGGGAGGGATGGTGCGGAAAAGGGCATAGCTCAGTCGGGGAAAACCTTTTAACGGTACGCTGTAGAAGACGCATCAAACACTATACACTGTTCTGTTGCGGATTATTCAGCTTAATGCGAATTATATACCTTGTACTTTGGATATGCATCGCTGATTATTTATCCATAGCGAATATGAAAGTATGTGAAAGATGAAAGTTTGAATATTTACACTAGTCGAATTCACCTCGCTAGTTTTTAAAATATCGCTAGTTCGCTATTGTGTGACTCTTAGAATTGAGCTAATAGATTTAGCCGTTGCAGAAGAATCTTAAACAGTTATTCGCTTGTTCTATACAAGATGAAGATTCGTCATCAACGCCTTTCACTACCGATGAATCCGTAATTCGCGTCTAAAGTGTAGAATCTAAATTCGCCATAACAACTGATTAAAAGAAAATCCAACGGAATATGCGAACTCTATTCATTCCTCTAGACTTTGGACCGATAAGAGATCTCGTGATAACGAAAAACAGGAACCTTTTAATAATTCACGTTCGCGGTTGGGCCCCATTCGCCCCAACGATTCGTTCTTCCCTTTCGCTGGTTGGTCGTTCCTCTCGTTTCCGACAGATACAAGCGAGATGAGTTTCGCGCTAATTCGAAAGACGAGATACGCCCCGAGGCCGCTCTAATCTCGTTCGTGCCGCGTTCGCAGTATTGCGATGAAAGGCGTACCTTAATTTTCGCCGTTCGTTCACGGCACGGAAACGTCGACGACGGGAAAAAATCTCTGTTGAAATACGATGGATGGTAATGAGTCCGGCGTTCCGTGGCGACGCTTCGAACTCCACGGATTTCCAAAGTTATTCGAGAATTTTCTTTGTTCGACCTCCATCAACCGTTCCTCTCTCGCCAAACGGGATCGCCTTACAATTCCGCGAGCTCCGTCTTTGATTCCTTGGCCCTCGGAATAATACCTTAATTGAGACGTCCGTTCGCCGTCTTTCGCCGATGCAAATACCGGATTGATACATTTTGCCAGGAAAATTACCATTTTCTATGTCGTATTGTCAGTAATGCGATGTTATTGTGTTACCGTGTAGAGATTCTCACGCGATGGGTTGAAGATCGTAGCGGTGTAAGTTAACGTCTCGAGAATTTGATTTTAATCAAGTACTTCGATGCTTACAAGTACCATTTTTTCCACTTTCATGACTCGAAAAGATATAATGAAATTTTTATAATACTACACGTAGAACACCGTATTACGAAAACTGACAATGGTCTGACTATTGTGACATATACTATATATTTCAAAAATTTTACACAGATCTTATAAAGATATCCCCTCCCCCCAAAAAAAAGAAAAAAATGGGGATGCATCGTTTATTCTTTTCTCCTTTTGTTCCACTAGAAAGTAAAAGCAATAACAAAAAAAGGAGCGAAGACTCGAAAATCAGATTTAAAGGGAAAAATTAATTATATCTCGTCCTAACTGGGGGAAAGAAGCGTTCATAGATTTTCCATTTGATAGTCGGTAAAATTAACTTGCGCGCAAAGTTTTCAGTTGCTAATAGAGATTCAATATTTATACTTTGTAAAGTTTTGGAAGAACTGCGCTAGAATCATGGTTCGAATCGATGTGTTCGTCCGCGTCTCGACTGGTATCTCGCATTTCCGCTGCATTTCGCATCGGAGAAGTTCGAAAACCTTCTTCGAGACTGTCCGCGATAGGGCCGACGCCTGGATAAAAGTGCGCGGTTAGTTTGTCCACGGTCGCCACCTCGTCGACCTTTCACCGTTTCACGTCCAGTCTTCGCAGAATCGCGCGGAACAAAGAGACGAAAAGCTGCTGTGAATTTCGAGACCGCCCGAGCTTTGAAACGCGTTTGTCAGTCGCAGCCAAGGTCCGTGTCGCGATGGAAACCTAGACGCTCTACTTTTGGTCGATCGACGACGGATGATTCGACGGAGAAATCGTTTCCGGCGAGACGAGCGTCGCCAGGGGAGCAGCGAGGTCTCGAGCGTCTTTGGCTGCGATCAAAATTCACCAGGAGCTCTTCACCGTAATTCACCGTGACGACTGGAAGGCCTGGCTCACGCGAAGAAAACCTGAGAAAATCATCGTCGAGGACGTGCTCCTCGGCAAAAAGCTCAAATGTCAGGCGAATCCTTTTGTTCGCATACGTGTGCAGATAGCGGCGCACGCCGGCGACACGGTGCTGCGGGTTCATTTGTGCCGTGACAAGAAAGCCGGAGGAAGAGAGCAACGTACAGCTCGTTCAATAAGACTGGTACTGTTTGCAGGTTCGCTGTTAGGTAGTTTGCGGAAAGAAATTTTTCCAAGATGATTTTCCACCCTCGAATGTGCTCTCTATTGCTCTTAGATATTACGCTATAATTGGGAAGAAGGCTAGGGGGACTCGCGTTTATAAGAAGTTAATTTTTTTTAAGCAAAATTTCACTCTTTATATATCCTATTAAATGAATTCTTAATAACTGGGTTCATTTATCATTTATCTGAACGTCAACTACTATTGTTACCCTGCGAATGTTTATGCACTTACGGAAAATTTACATGTGCAATACGTGTAGATCGCACATGATCTACCGACATACGCAACATTTTCCAAGTAAGATACTCGTAATGATATCCAAAGAACGAGGCGAATCTCTATTCAGATTCCATATCTTCGCTTGCTTGCATAAAAATGTAAATTTTCATAAAAATCCACGATCTATGTATCATATGAAAAAAATGATAGGTAGTAGGGAAAAAACGGTAAATTCTTCCTATATGCACTACTCTTGTCGCTTGACAGATTCATATGAACGAAATTTTACCATATGCGCTTGCTCCACTTTATCACGTGACACGATCAGTAGCTGTGGCCATCTAATAATTAATGTAGAATCGAAAATGCATGTGAGATTGATAATCCATTACAATCGATCGAACGTTTCTCCCAGTTTTGTGTGGCACGTCTTATCCGTGTGGCGACACGGACCATGGAACTTTCCAACGGCTCCGTGATACAAAGCGCTACGCCGTTAAAGCGCAACACGACGTACTGTCGATCTGTCATCGATATCTTCACGCTCATTCCGCCGAATTTCTCGGAAGAGCATACACGCGCCAGCCGCGGCGGCACATCTAATGAACGCACGCTAGTGGGGATATCGATGGGCAACGAAGGGAAGAATCAGTTCGATCGGAAAAATAAGGCCCACGACCACCAGCCTCCCCCTGGATCGCCCGGGACCTGTCGCCGTCCTATCGATACCTCAACCTGTCGCCGTCCTATCGATACCGATCCGCCACATCCGTATTTACGACTAGCAACGAGTGTTACGCCACGAGGCTAATCGTCGCTCGTGGTACTACAGTGTCGCAGACAGATCGTGTTATGGGATCGGCGAAATGTATACAATATAGCGACATAGCGGCATAGTTGTCGTCAAGCAGCGAGTTCTAGAAACGTCGATTCGCCTCCGGTCCGTTATTTTATCTACACAAAGAAGCTGGCATACGTGATCATAGGCGCGAACGGTGGCGTGACCCGAGCGTGGTGGGGTCGTCTCCCAGAGAAGACAGAAGAAAAAATCGAAGGGACAATCAGTATCATTTGAGGATTCGAACGGAACGCGTCGAGAGATTCTGACGAATAAAATTAAAGTCGCTTAGTCTAACGAATACATCGAGAGATACGATAAAGTCGGGTCGAATTATTGCAACAAACTAATTGTACTCGTCGTGTTAAATCATTTGTGACGTTTTCGTGGCAATATTAAATATCGTTAAATATACAAGTTTACGTTGATCCTGTCAATTCAGTGTTAAACTCGTTTGAACTACCGCTACCTATCTTAATCGAAACAGGGGAACGACTAATTCGCGGCGTCGATTATCAGAATCGTAGCGAGAATTTACGCCTCTCGCTGACGCGTTTTCCTCGCGACCGCGCCTTTCCGCGAACGGTCGTAACAACGAGCGAGAGGAAACAGAGGAAGGGCTGGTTGGAAAAACAGTGTTTTGGCTCGAGGAATCCCTGGACGGCCCGTGAAACAGCCTGTAGCAAGAGGCAAGGAAAAAGAGAGGCAGGAATCGGACGATGGGGTGAGTCCGGTGGTGAAGGCGGTCGCAGAGAACGAGAGAATTTAATTTCTCGGTAACATTACACCTTAGGAGCCTTATTCCAGCGGCTTTGTGCGCCTCCAGGGGTGGCACAGAGAGACACTCGATCGCAGGACTCCATTTGCGGTTTAGCATAATGGAAATCCAACGCGCCCTCGGGGCCAACTCTCTTCTTGTTCTCTTTCCGCTTTCTGCAGTGTCGAGCGAGCTACGCTTCCCGGCCAAGCTCTGTCTTCCGCGGAAAAATAAATAAGTTGGAGCAAACACCGACGCCCGACGACGCTTGATCTGTCTCGTGGACTCTCGAGATTACGATGGACCTGGTTTCTCCAGGCGCGTACAACGTTCGTCGATGGAGGGACGACGAGTGGCTCGCGAAATTAGGGTCAGGTAATCGTGGACCGTTTTCTTCTCCTTTTTCAAACAATTGCCCGTTATATTTGTATGAATGAGTTTTACACGAGGAAGTTTCGAGCGTTGTTTAGTGCGGAGTTACGGTACAACGTGAGTGTAAAACCCCTTTATTCGTCGTGCTAAAAGATTAAATAGAAAATTCCAAAATTCCAAAATTCCATCGGAGAGGTTTCTAAATCTTTTCGATACTATCGCTACTATGATGAATCGGAATTATTCGAAGCAGTTGATTCTTCTGATAATACATCGTTCGTAGCACGACATCGCGTTGTCTGCTGCGTCGCTTCCTTCCTTCGTTTCAGCTCATCGTGCAGACGCTATACAATCGCTATTATGATGTTTTTTTTTTTTATTATTACATCATTATCGTTCTATTGTATTATTATCATCTACTTTTATCGATATCTAATGTCCGACTAATAGAATAAATTTGACCGTAAGTACGTAACATTTATTCCTATTGTCGGTTTCACGCACTTATGCCTTTGATATTTACGAATTTCCTTTTTACGCGGTCTTTTAGTAACAGACACGCAAGCTTCCTTCCTTCGTAACCGGCGTCGTTAAGGTCGACATTTTAATTTTAACAGCGACGAAGCCGCAATTGGCTCGGAGGGTCACTGTCGACGTTTCTCCCCGTTGCTGGAGCTTAATGACCCCTAATGATGAGTTAAAAATACCCGATCCCCGACCAAGATCGAAGCAGGTCGAGGCCGTGACGAATACAGGGGAAAGGTAACTGGTGAAAAATCAGCAGAGTATCGTCGTCGTGTGGAATCACGAGAAATGGTATTGAGGATTGCGAGAACGGTTTGCCATTGAAATTTGCGTGAAATGGCAGTAATTTATGGAGTAATGTTCATTACGCGAAATAAACGATCGCAATCGTTGATCGAAACAGAACTTTATTATATTTTAATTCGAATGACGATAATAACGGAGAAATTGCGACAGACGATTACTCGTCGTCGAAATATAACAAACAACCAACGAATATTCCGAGTTAATTGCTATTTAATTAATATGCAAATCACCGCGTGGCGAATCGGTCGTCTAGCAAGAGTTAACATTCGGTGTCGAAGGGAAAGAGAATGAACGGCGAATGCTCGAGCGAAGCGTGAATTTTTATGTCAGATCGTAGGAACTTTATATTTTATTATCGCACCATTTCCAACTTCAACGTGATCGATTTATCGTCGCTGTATTATATCGCCGTATCATAGGAATCGTTAATTGGAGTTAGTTGTAGTGATTTAGACGAGAGAAACCCTTAACTTCTAAATGACATATCCTTTAATTTTTTTCCGAGCTGTGTTGGGGAGACCGAAAGTTCTATGACAGATAACACGTGAGGTAGGTCTATGGTACGAATGGTCCACGTTCAAAGAGACGAAACGATTCATGAAGAAACGAGTGGTAGTATATTGGTCGCGTTCGTTGGCCATTTATTGGCGACGATTGCCGGGATCTTCCAACGATACGCAGGTAAAAGCGGGATGCTTTATTCTGCAGCGCGACCGAGATAACAAATTTTGATGCCTTAATGAACGCCGGATTAAATGTTCCGGCCTCATTAACTCGGCGGATCGGCGCGAAAAGCGAAGAAAAAGAGCTGGCCGTCTCGCCCGTAGGATATCGCCGGCTGAAAAAGAATTACACGGGTAATCACCTTGCAGCGCGGATAATTGCAATTGACGAACGGCACAAAGGGTTAACTTTCGCTTTGTCGGCGTCGAGAAAGCACGGCGCATAATGCACTGAAATTTGTTTCGATAACTCGCTTCCATTAGCAGGCAAATGGCTATGATGTACCTGTAGATACATAGTTGTCATTGTGGGTTCGATCGAAGAACAATTACAATCCCATTAGAGTAAAATAGTTTGGATTGGTTGCGCAGCGAAATAAGAACGCGTGCAAAATAAACTAAAGATAGCATCTTTTATTTGGAAATGAAATTAAACCGAGAACGATATTGGCGTTCTATTTTATTCAATTTAAGATTTAATCGACACACAGAAGCTTGATAAATTCGTCGATGGTATCGACCGGTGTTTGAATAAAATAGGATCTCATTTTCGAAATCGCAGCTTTTAGAACCATCCGACATGCATTTCGCTCGATGCTTCGTAACAAAATCAAGAGGTAATGGTTTTAGAACCATGATTATGACCATGAGTTAGAGAGTATCAAATATTTATCATTTAATCTACTCCAGTAGTAACCGTAATCAGGAATATCTAATCTAATTTGCAATTACATATGCGATTGTCATCTTAATATCGTTTATCGGTACATCGAATTATCTCTCTGTCTTAACTCTTGGCGAAATCTTTACATCGTTATTGTTTGATTTTTCAGTAGATATACATGGGATCGGCTTAAACGACGCAACGAGTCGTCCGACCAATTCTCGTCGACAATTTCTTATCATTCATCTTCCCCTTTCTTTTCTCTTTTTCCAGGGAGGCTGTGATGAGGGAAGCCGGTTAAAGGACCCTGTGTCGCGCAGGCGCCGGTAGGAGTACAGGAAAGATGCTGCCTTCCTCGAGAGCTTTATTAAGCCCGCTGCTGCTTCTAATCATCGCTGGAAGCACCGGTGCCTTCAGCTCCCGACAAGGAGGTAAGAAAACTCCGTTGGAAGATGTTTTGTCCTGAACAGCGGCAACAGCGATGGCGACGACGACGACGACGACGACGACGACGACGACGACGACGACGACGACGACGACGAGGACGTCGTCGCCGACGTCCCGCGTCCTTCGTCAATTTTCTGAAAGTTTCCCGGGTAAATCTGGTTAAGTCGTTGACCGAGTTTCCCCGTGGACCCCGGCTATCCTCGTTTCGACGAAGCAGTCGTCGTTCTCATCTCGCTCGAATTCTAGGCGTTTAACCATCCCGGCGTCGTTGAACGTTTCGCAACCGTCCGACCGGGATACTTGGAACGAAGATCGAGAACCTGTTGGATGACGACCCAGTTAGTCTCGTTTTTAAATTATGCGAGGCAAAAGGACGACGACCGTCGAGCCAAGTTCTCGGAATAATGGACGTCTACCCGTTTCCTGTTGCGTTATCCCTAGGCGACGACCTCTTACCGCGCAATAAATATTCGCGCAACCAAGTGGCGACTGTTAAAAGAATGACAAGCCAAAGTTTGCCTTCTAGAATCATTCGTTCGTCGTCAGTTTTGTCGTTGTTAAAATGCTCGTGCAAATATCGAGCGAATCTGTTGTGCATGGAATTTCGTTACGTGCTGTTTCCTCCGTCTGTTGTAACGCTCTTCTTTCCTTTTTGTTTGTAGAGGAAAATTTCAACGACTTATCGGCAACTTCTGTCCCAAATGCAAGATTTCTTCCACTTTCTGCGTGGAAGATCCACGCAGATCCGCGAACGATAATTTCGAAACGTGTAAAAGCGAGCTACATTTTAATTCGCTGTCGCGTACGCGAAGCTAAGTAGAATCCGGCGGACGCATAACCGTTTCATAACCGATTCGCAAGACAACGGTGGCGCAGCCTTAATGCAAAGTGGCGCCCTTTCTCGGAATTACCGAGGGGGACGGACCTGCTGCTGAATTTACACGACCTTATTTCGGAAAAGCTCGCGCAACGCGTGCCTCCTCTCTGATAAAGTACATTAACGGAACGCGCGCGTGCTCCACGCACCTCCATGCAACGTTTCCGTGTCTTGTGCTATTCGCGATCCCTTTTCATCCGCTGCTTCTCCGTTCGTTTTCTATTTCCTTTTGCTGTGCCCCTCTGTCTGACTTCTTCGTCCTGTCGCGTGACCGCTGTTATCCTCTGTCTCCCCAGTCGTTTGTCCGCGTTTCGCTTTGCTTACTCTCGCACAGAGAACACCTCTTAGTGACCATTTCCTAGATTAAGGTCACCTGGAGAGCAAATAGTTGTTAGAGGTAGAAAGAGGAACTCGTAGTTCCGGCTAACGTTCAACTTCCGCTGTATGAACCCGTGTATGTGTGTATGTGTGGAAAACTACGCGCGAAACACCATCGCATTTCAGAGATACCGAAGAGATACGGCTTCTCTCGCGACCAGGCAACCGGGAATTTCTGCGACCTCCCTCTCCATGTAAACCTCGTTGTTTTCCTTCTCTCTCTTCTTTGTACTCTGTTCGCTTTCCTCGTTCTCTCTCCCTTTGTCGGTGTCAGCTTTCGAAATGAGGGTGAGATACGTTTTCTAGCGTCACGAATGCCCGTTTCTGCCCGGAGACAAATTCGGTCATGTTTGGATCTCTCCTCTCCGCTTAAAAGGATTTCCAATTCAGATTGATTCTGTCGGATCATTTTATCGTATTTATACAAAGAATAGGAAAATGTTTGTTACAATGGAAGTCTATATCGTTAATGTTCGAACGACAGAAGAGAATCGACCGTGTGACGGAACTGTATGTGAAATTATTTCTGCAACTCTACCTATTTAGAATCGTGAGACTGTCTGGCAGCCTAGGTGAATGAGTCTGTCCTTAGACCAGCTAGCGGTGCAATAAAAGTACAGGTCACCGAGAGTGATGCTACTGCACTTACGTACCAAAGGTATTGTGTTCGTGTATCGTGCATATTATCGTCGAAACTCTGACAAATCTCATAATAGTATCGAACATCCAGCAACATAGTAGCGCGTCCTTCGAAATAAGTGCTTAAACTATGGTTTAAAAAAAGGATCTAGACTTCTCGATGAGAACTCTTGTATTACGTTCCAGCTTTCCTCTCGAGTATTCCGCGCAATGACCCTTGTAGTATCGTACACGAGCGATAAGCGAGTTTTTCGTTATATTTTCCTGTATCGGAACGAGCGGGGAAACGGAGGAAGAAGAAGAAAATCGTGAGCGACCGGTGTACGTGTCCTTACAGTTAACTATCGCCCAAGCTCCCTCGGTGACAATTTTCACAATTTTCTTCACAATTTTCCCCGCATCTGAAAATATCTTTCAATCGCAACGTGCAATTCGTACCGTTGCCGGATTACAGCTGCGCCCGCTGCCTCGTCGTGATTTTATTTCCGCGTGCGGCTCGCCCGAAAATGACGCCACTACCGTAACCCTTTAGACTCTACTAGGAGATGGCAGTTGCAGCCGCCCATTGACCCAGATCCCCGGCGGTGCACGAGCGGAATTTCGCGAAAAAATTCTCGCCGGGGCAAGACCTCGACCCCTTCGTGAATTAGGGTCGTTGAAAAGGGTGGTAACGTTTTTCAGTCACGCTCGAAACCTTTTTCTTCGACTATACTCGAGGAAAGTCGATGGTTGATCGACTCTAAATTTGCATCTGCGTTTCTCTCGTGACTCGACGTTAGAAGGTTGGCAGACCGCCAGATATATATCCAGTAGAGTAAAACGATCGGCCTAATCGCCGGGCAAATAACGTTATTAGATCTGTCTTGCGCGATTTTATAAGCCACAAATCGAGAATTCGTTAGTTTTTCTTTCCTATATTTTCTCAAAGCGATGGTAATAGGTTTGGTAAAGATTTCCCCCTTGATTCGCCAGTGAATTCAATCGCATGCTTTTTACCTAAATCGTAAAACGAATTCTTACGTGGAAATAGTGTCCTTACCGATCACCGTTCTGTGTTTGAAAATACACATTGTACGACGAGTAGACGATTTCAAGTATGTATATTTCAAGAACAAAGGGGGAAATTTTAGAAACAAAAGGGAAAGATTTTTACGAGCTAACAATAAGAGGTTCAGTGCCATCTGCGAGGTCGTGCGAGCTGTCCTCGGCGTCTAATATAGAACCGACAATGGATATACCAGGAATACTCGGTTCAGCGAGTCGTTGTTTCGAGAGCTAGTGGCGCGATGACTCCTGACGTGTAGTGTCGGAAGGTTTTCGTTTTCCTTTAATCCTGTTCACTTGTACTGCGTCTGCCAAATTGCGCGAACGAAGACACGAGCATTAACCCTTGTTACGCAATAGTATGTGCAAATGTCGTTGGAGCCGAAGATATTCGCGTAGCTTCTATTTGAAAAAAAAAAAAAAAAAAGAAAGAATGTACAACGAACGTTAAGATGCAGTGAAAATAAAAACGAAATCTCTACTAGGAGGAACATTGCGTGGAAGAGGTTTCTAATTGATCCTTTAAATATGACTGTCGTTGATTCGAGACATGAGAATAGTTCATTGATGATTCTATTTGACGTTGTATTTAGCTTTGTAAATCTTCTTTCTATTTGGCATAGGAAATTTACAAAAACTTGCCCGTACTTAAGGGCTGAGTCGAGAAAATGGACGAATCTCGCGAAATGCGTCGCAGAGAGAGAGAGAGAGAGAGAGCGAGAGAGAGAGAGAGAGAGAGAGATAGTCAATGACCCGAGTTCAGTCCGGAAAAACCAGTTTAAATTGATTTTCTTTTTCCCCCCCTTTTTTTTTATAAATGTATTGGATGATACTGCAGAATAAATTTCCATTCAGCGGTGGTTTCAGGGATGGTTGCTCGTTACGGTATTTTTGATCGGTTGATGATTGTTAAATTACACAGAGAGAGATCGGTGATGGTCGAGAACCGGATACGATAATAAATAAAACCCACGTTGAAAAGTTATTTACTCTTTTCATTTTGAATCCGTTTTCATCTTTTATGCGTTTTCATACTTTATTGGAAAAATCGGATTCTGCCACCATAATTCTACCGTTATACTAGAACGTTCAACTAATTGAATACTTATATCGCTGTCAATTTATTAAACTAATATATCGCCGTAAATAGCTACCGCGTAATTCATATCGGAGTACATATATAGTGCAGTTTAAGCTTCAAAAGTAAACTGAATTCATTGCCCGTGGCGTGTTTAATATTAGTAGGCGATCGCGTTACACCGCTTTTCACACAATAGAAGTATGTAAATACATATATTCCCGTGACCCACTCATTCGTTTTTGTATCTTTCTACTCGCGGTCGCTTCGAAATCTCACAGTGCGATGGATCGCTGTATTTACTTTCATACAGATTATAATATCGCGATACGTGTGCAAAGAAAGAAAAGTGTTTACGATATTAGAGTACTGTTTAAGACGATTTTGCAAGAAATGTCCCTTATCGGCAGACGCATCCAAATTTCTCTTAGTAACTTTGCCTTACAGTAAAATGCGAACCGATTTTGCCGTTGAAAAAATGAAACGTCCTCGTCATCGTAACCAAAATGTCGCACAGATATCTTACTGCTTCGAAAGCATCGAGCGAAACGAAAAATACGGCCGAAACGACTCGATGAATTGGCGCATGGGTCATAAAGCGATCCCTCTCGAAACGCAGCGTCTCCCTGTTTGAGTGCTAATCAACGTTCCCGTTTAAATTCAGGGCTGTCATGTGCGAAACGGCTGAACGCGCAGTTTCGATTCATCGACTCGGCCTCGATCGGGTCGCGGGGGCGGAGATCCCTTGAATTCCGGTCGAGCGTCGAAAAAGGGCGGGAAATGGAAACGCACGGAAAAGTAGACCGATGCCTGGCGACACGTGCTAAACGGCAATAAGGCTGCGTTTCTGTCGATCGCGCGATACCGTTTGCGTATCGTAAATCCCGTATTATGCTGGCCGATTAAGGCAATTACCGAGAAACAGGATTGTGGAACAATGAACCTCGCCGATTGCTCTATCGTGCCGACATGCTCCACACGCCATTCCGTGAAAATTTGTCGCGTTTGTCTGCTAAATTTCCGCCGAGTGTAATAACGTTGTGTACTTGAAAACGGTGTTTGAGACTGCTATTAGATCACGTTTACGATATTATCGGGAATAGTCGGTTAGTTTTGAAAAACAGAATTCGACGTTCTGACCGACTCTGCGACTAAATTTCATCGTCTTTGCTTTCGTTTACTATATTATCTTTTGATACGTTTAATCATCGCACAGCGATAAAATATGCAAAGTATTCGATGCTCGCGATAACGATGATCCAGCCGCCGGTGAACGAGGGTCAATAGTAGTTAATAGCGTTATTAACCTCGGAATTTTCAAAGAATATATGCATGACGATGACCAGAGTTTAACGAATAGGCGAAGGTTTTTTCAGAATCTGTTTACAAAATTCAGAGAAAATGTTCAAGTAGCGCTTTGATCTCTGACATCCAAAACGAACAGGTACCGATTGGAACGATTGATTCACGAGAACGAGTTTGCCCGATTTCGCTTCGAGATTCGTTTCGGTGACAAATAAAGTTTTTATCGAGTTTTCGCGACGATAAAGCTTGCCGGTATCGGACACTCGGGTGCATTTATTGGAAAGTTGTCGCGTGCGATGCGTGTTGCGATCGCGAAACATATCAAGGTTTTTGATGTCTTGGTTCGGGGCCTTATTCATGCGTCTGTTAAATAGAAGACGCTCTACGAAATAGAGTTAACAACTCTACCGTACCGTTCAGAAACTACGTTAATCGATTTCATAAATCGAAGAGTACGGAAAAGTGTTTTGAAGTACGTAATTTGTTCCTCGAGGATTGTACGTCAAACGCGCAGGTACCAATGAAATAAAGAAACTGATAAAACTTGGACTTGGTCACTTTACGTTCCAAGAGGCTGTTATTTTCGTGAAATTTCTACCAGCGTACGTTACACGCATGCGCTTCTCCATGGTTAAACCAACTCCAAGTAGTCCAATGCGTTAAACGGCATCAGGTTGCGAATAAAATAGCGACAGGTTAGAAATACATCGACGAAAGTTTCCACGGTTCTAATCTGGACGATGCCTTGTCCGAAAGGCAAGACACAGTGCGAAACCGTTCTAAGCCGTGGGGACCAGCTTTTGTCAATTTAAACCGTTTAAGCTGCAAGAACTCGGGACGCGAAAGGCGACACAACGAAACGAGCCGAGGCTTGCAATTACCACGCTCGTTTACGTCGGCGTACGCTTTAATAAAGCGAAGTATAATCGCGACGTACTGCGAGGTAAACCCGGCGAGGAACGAAAAAGAGAGAACAGAGGACAGACGTGTCGGGCCGAGTCACAGAAGTGGCCTCGTTCGAAAAGGATTCGTAATTAAGCGGCGGAGTACGACGGTTGTCCACGCGTCACGACGCATCGTCCACCGTTTGTTCGCGCTTTGATCTTGACTGACGACGCGCGAGACGCACCCTGTCGAGAGATCGTGTTTATTCCCCACATAATTCCTTTTCGCGCTTATTGACCGACCACGGTTGAAAACGCGCCCGCTTAGCCGGCAAATCCGGAAAATACTCAACCTCTACGCAGCACCGGTTTCAAGTATCAAACAACCAATGTACTGTACGTGCCATCATTGTGCAATATAGTGTACGTATGTATGTACGTACGGTTTTATCCACTCTATCGACTAAAATTGGAAAAAGAAGTGTTTGTTTTAATGCCAATTTGATTCCTATGTTTGCACCTTTCAATTCTATTTTCATTATATCGCGTTCTCTATACGCAATTTGTTTAGTAACTTAAGAAACCATACTGTTCAACTATGCGTAATATATTAGGTGCAATTTTCATTTTGATTAGGCGCAGTATTGTTCAGAAAGTCAGTAATAGAGATTTACTGTCTTTGGACATGACTTTGATATGTGAACCAATGGCTGAAGTTAAAGATCGCGTCAAGTTACCAAGAATGGTAAAATTCTTTGTCGAATATTGCATTTCTTCGCAGTTGAGCGGTATAGACGTTGAATACACGGTTTTATACGTGTTAAAATTATTATTTTTTCTTAACAAAGAAGGAAGACGCTCGAAATATCGAATCAATATTATTTGTTCCATGTGCTCTATGCAGTTTCTGTAATTCCACTACATATACCTTGAACAAAGTTCGATTACAAAGTTATCCGTGTCGAATTTTAAAGTCCCGAGCGGCGAGAATAAAAAAGAGAAAAAGAAAACACAAAGTCGCTTCTGGCAACACGTCTCGAAGCGATCTCTGGCGATCTCACGGGCTACAGGGCTTTTTCCGCGTTTCGTTTTCGACTTCTTGTTCCTCGCTTCTCTGGCCGCTCTTCCAACAACTTGCTGCCGCTGTTCGCGCAAGTGGCCGTCAGATAAAACTCGTCGAACTGAAGTCCCCGGACACGGTAACTTCTGGCGAGAAGTCTAGAGGAGCGATAAGGGTCGCGCGGCGTGAAAATTCCACGAGGCTGCGAGACGGCGCGCGAGCACCGTGCGTTTTCCCTTTATGTTTTAGTTTCAGTCTGATAAATTGTTTACTCGTCCAGGAAAAGTTTCAAAGTGACCTCGCCATCCCCTTGTCTCTTGGCGACATCATAATGACCGGCGCGATGCTCTTTTTCTCCCGCGTCGGACAGCCGCGACCGTGTCGTTTGGTCGAGAAACTCCGTTCCAGTTTCCTGGAAAAAAAAAAGAACGAGAAATTTGCGGCGGAAAGTTTCCGCCGTGAAAGGTACCGTTAAGCAAATCCTCTGGTAGAACTGGGCCAATTTGCTGCGGTTATACGTAATACCCGTGCTTGTGGGTCGAACTGCCTTCGTAAGTATACCGTCCAGAAAACGAATACGAACAATGGAAAAGGGATCTGTCACTTTCCATTTACCGGTGCAAAGTTATCCATCGCAAGATTAGCTACATTCGGATAGTACGCGAGGGTGAGAGGAGAAGGCGGATAAGCGGATGAGTGTGGCTTTATCTTATTTCTCATAGATACGGTACGGTACAATTACAATCGTAGCCACGACTATCGGTCGAAAGTTTCATAGCTAAACTCATCCTCGCAAATAGGATCACATTATATTAGTAACACGCGACGATAAGTGAGAAAGAGAAGTAGTTTCCTAATAACTATTTTCTAATCTTCGCAAAGTATTACTTCATGCTCGTGGTACTTAACTGTCGGCACTAGCTAACGTTTGACAGAAATAAAAAGTCAGGCGTGTTGCTTGGCTATAAAATCTAACGGAAGATTGGCGATTGGCAAAGAGGAAAATCGTGGCGAAGCGTTATGGGCAGTCGCGACTGCAAGGACGAGATATCGGGACGGAGAGAAATACAGAGGCCGACAGAATTAATATTTCATACGTAGAAAAACAATAACGCGAATGGCAACGTGAACCCGGTCGGATCGAGCAGATTTAATTCCTTAAAAGCTAGTGCATTTCGAGATCCTGCTTTTACCCGGCATGTCGAGCGTACATTTGCTTTGCGCGGATACGCGAGAGGAGCCGTCGCGAATGAAAGATAACGAGAGGCAGAGCAGCGCAGGCCACGGAATAAATTTTCCTAATAAAAATTTGTCGGTCCACGCTTCACCAGCGCGGATCCTAGCGCCGTCGCGATTCTGAACGTTTCGAGAGAAAGTTGAAAAACTGTCTCGAGAAGCTCTTTGTTTAAAGAAACGGAGCTCGAGTACGAACTGGTACGAGGAAAATAGCCATTGACTCTTTTCAGTCTCCTTCCTTTTATTTAATTTATTTTATTTTATTGATTTCGAATAAATATAATTTCGGACTATCGATAGCGCGCGTACACAGACGTTGATTAATTTTTCAATGCACGTTATCGCGCCGTTAAAAAATTGAACAGATGCATCTTCTTTGGTGGTGAGTATAAATAATAAGTGTGATCGTTTACGAGGCCGCCGTGCGAATCGTTATTAATGGACTTTCGGTAAAAGCAACGCTCTTTTTATATCACCGTGATATAAATCGCTTTATTCCCGCTATGAGGGCTATAAGCTATAAATAATTTGGTGGCCGAGGTTTTTCAACCCCCTCTACGTACGCTGGCTGGCTGGTAATCCTCCATATTTAAGCTCTATCTATCGGGTCAATGAGAACCCATCGACTAATGATTCTATCACGAGCTCGAGCGGACAGTCGCACAAATTTATTCCTTATCTAGACGCGCTACTCGAGGAATCGAGTAAAACGTGGGATCAATTAATTCGGATATTCCTTGCCTTTCTAGTGAAATCGTGGGCGAAACGAAATACTTCAATGGTATTACCTCGTTAATAGACGTATGTTCTGGGACTACGACTATTAACGACGTAGATATTCCGAGAATTGCCGGCTATTATGTCTGTTTCTAAATCCATGCACCTCGGGAATTTGATTAAAGTAATACAATGTTCCTGTGCTCTTGAAAATATTCTGTCATCGGCATTTGTACATTTTTCGAGACACGACGCTGATTGAAATATTTAAAGTTACTCGCGATATTTTTACCTCTTTAAGTAAGGTTGTATCGAACAATCTGTTGCAATTAGACGAAGAGAAAGAAAGATGACGCAAAGAAAGTGATAAAAAGAATTTCAGTTTTCTTGGATTTCAAGATGGTAACCAGGACATTTTAAGTAGGGAGGATAGAATTGCGAAGCGAAAGATATAATCTTTCTATTTTGAGGACTCGCTGCTAACCGAGACAGTAACGAAAGTAGCTTTCGGGCGAGAATGACAGAGTTTCGCACGCCAGATCTCTGTCTGTGCAGTTACCGGTCGTGTCTACCGCACCACGGATGAAGGATCGTGGCGCGGCGCGTAAATAATAGAAAGAGCTGGTTGACAAAAATTCCTGGGAACTGCCGAAACGAGCGACGCTCTCGTTCCGGAGAAAAACGTGGCTGCGCACCAAGTTCTCGCGGCCATGGCGATCGCCGTATAAAATGACACCGACCGTGGCGATGCGCTCTGATGAAACATACAATATACGTATACGTGTGCATAGCGTGTATAGATGCGTTCGGCGAAGAGAGAGAGCACGCGGCAGAAACATTTAATTCTGTTTGCGGCGAGCGTAGAACAACGCCGGTGCCAGAATAGAAGATCGGAGACAAATGGTCGCGCATACTTAGCGAGCACTTGACTGTGACAAACTACTCCGCATATACACAGTGGGAGAGGACTCGGTGGAAACGTGGCCTCATACCGAAGCCCGCAACTTGCGACAACGACAGACCCAACCGAACTCCGAACAGGGCGAAAGAGAAAGAGAGTGTAGCGTTGTTCGTAAATTGTGCTCCGCGGAATGCCGAGTCGTCGTCGGGCTTCCGCGCCGTGGTTTAAACCCTTGCGGATTGCCAGGATGAGAACGAAGAGGAGAACGTGACGGCAACGTTCGACGACGACGACGACGACGACGGCCAACGCGCCGGAGTAAATGAGAATTTTATTACTTCGATATTTGCTGACGCTCACATTATTTTTTTCTACTAGATTACCACTGATCACGGTTATACGTTGATACATCGGATGACGGTCCTTAGGTTTTGTGTCGTGCCTGATGTTTCATCCGAGTTTGAAAGATAGGGTTCTCTGTCTTGTCGTAAGGAGAGCGCGGGTATTCGTGTGTTTATGAGAAATTGAAATATGCAAAATATATACGATCTAGCCCTTGCAATATTTAGTAGACGAGATAAGTCTCTGTCTATATTCCATTTATTTAGTCATATTCATAAGAATATAACTTTTTATAAATAAACATCCATGATTTAGTTATATGTATATGCAGTTGGAATTTTTATCCATTTATTCATTTGAAAGTTATACTGAGGCGTATAATTGTCTTTGTTTCAGGTAGGTGGACATTCGCATCGAGTAACAATTACTTGGAGTAAGTAATCCAGATCTCGATTATCCGTAAAAAGATAGACGCGACTACTTTTGAATATTTAGAACTACACGGTGTTCTAATTTTCTCTGGAAGATTAATTATCCAATATAAAAAGAATTACGCGAATCTAATCGTTCCGATTAGCGGCGATAATCGTAGTCTAATGCTCGGCGATCACGAGCAGATCATGCGAAACGCAAACAATTTCGCGGCGTGTTGCGCGTTTACATCGATGCCAGGGATCGATGGTAGGGAAAAGGAAGAAGACGCGAACGGTTCATGAATATTCCGCGGGACTCGACTGTTCTTTCGTGCTCGGCCATTTTTCAAACGGTCGAGACAAAGTATTTTGGTACGATGCCAGGTGGATGGAGAGGAACCGAGCTACGTGCTTATCCTTCGAGGATCTCCGATTTCTCGCTCATTATCGACGTGTAGTTTGTTAGTCCCTTTGATTCCCTGTCCACAAGAGGAACGAAGATGAATCGCGAATTAGGATAGAACCGTATCTACCATTTTCGAGCGTAAAGGATGTTGGTTTGAGAAAAAGCAGAAAATCTCCTTATCCCATTGGCAATCGGTTACCCATTTTCATTTCTACTTTAATAATTTTTTATATCGTTAAAACATGGCGAAGTTTCTCTGATTCTCCATCTTTCATTTTCTATCGCTCTTTATTTCTATTGCTATCGCTATATAACCCTTTCGCATAGAGTTTGCTTACAAATCCTTCGCGGGTGACAAAATAAAATCGTACGGAGAAAATTTTAGTTTTCACCTAGGATACCCATTTGTTCTAAGCGTTCTTGGATAAATCAAACATAGCGCGATAGTTTCATTTCTATTCAATCTTCTATTAAAATCCTCGATCTGCCATTTTTATCTCCTATCAAGCGCTATTATAAATAATTACTCCTAAGGATTATTTGAAACCACTATTACTATAGTGACTGTGCGTATCGGATTATCAACGTGAAAAGCTTAACGATCTCTATTGTTCGTCTGTTGCCCCGTAGAATCGAATTAGGGGAAAGGGTCTACTCAATATGAAACTAAATAAAACATCATAGAGATTCAAAAACAATTTACGATCCAATCTATAAGAATTATGCTTGACATGCCAGGCACAGTGGTTTTCGAAGCGACAAATGGAAGCAGAGTGAATCGCATGATGTTTTCAAGCAGAGGGATGCAGTCGATGAGTACCGGTGATTTCGTTTCACTGATGGCAATTTTCCACGAACGACAACGTTCGTTACATTTTCACGTTTTTGTTACGTTCTTCGTTACGTTTTAACAAAACGTGACGGGCTGTTATTCGCAATATCCTGACTGTTAAATTGAACATAGTGATCCGTTTCCTCCTTTGATTCGTTGAAAGATTTATGGAATAATGTTTAGAACGATTTGCATAGATCACAATTGAACAATCGTATGTCAGAATTAACCATTTCTGTAATCGGAATTGTAATTTTATTATTATCGTGCAGGATATCACGCGAATTTCACGGATTCGCTTCTAAACGATGTAGCGTTCAATGGCCGAAGAGGGTTAATCGTTCGTTGGAAAAGCGTTGAAAAGCCGGTGACCGAATTAGTCGTTACACGTCATTAAATATCAGAGTTGGCGCAGCAGCGATCCCGTACAGCTACGTCTATCACAAAATACGTGTTTCGCAAAGTAACAATGCCTGTTAAGCCCAATTTGTTATAACGTTTCTTGATTGCATGTTCAACCTGCACTTTACGAGAAATTAATCTTCGTTTAGTCAGAACTTTGGAAGATCCTTCAATTTATATAAATATTTCAGATTCCAGGTGGAAAGTTGAAAATTTCTAATCGAGAAATACATACGGATAATTTCATGGTCGAAATTTGCAAACTCTCAGAGTGAAAGGTTTGAAAATCGACGTGAATATTCTGTTTATTAAATCTAATTCCAATTTCGAGCGGCAATTTGCAGGAGCGCGGGACAACCGGTCGTTCGTTAATCGTTTGACAGACGGGGCCTCTGATTATTATTATTATATTTATCGCGCAGCTTGGCCGGACGACGAGTTTTTAATTCGCGCATCCGATTCACCGGCATTGTGTTCGCCACGGCACTGGCTCCGTGGTTGGGATTTTTGTTTTTGTTTCCCTTCCCCTGGTCACTCTCTTTGCCCTGCTATTTTTATGCACGGCCATTTAGCGAGGAAATTTGTCGGACGGTGAAATATCTCTTTTGTCCTGGCGGTGCGACAGGCGGCTCTCGATTATTTTGCCATCGCCCCGCCAGCGATGCTCGCACAGCGAAAATCTCTCTGATCCGCGTCGCTCGGGTCTCTCTTCCTTTCCGCGCTTTCCGTTCATCGCCTCAGCCGCGCGTTTTTCCACGGCCCACTGAAAAACTCCGCTTGCCTGTTTCGGGAACGCGAGAGCGCGGCCGAGCCTCGCAGTTGCCTCTGCTTGCCCCGTGTTTTTCTCTGCGTAGGATCGGCTTTCCAATTAACTCGCGCCACTCCAATATAATATTCATTTTTGTCGATTAATATCGCTCCGCGTCAAAAATATTGTATCGATGTCTTCTTATTATCCTTCTTTTAGAGAGACAAGCGTAGTTGTTTCGAGAAGAGTGACACAGGGCTAAGTTTGCACGGAGCAATTCAATTTATGTGATATTAAGAGACACTATTAGGTTTTAATACGGTGATAAAAGAATGAGAAGATATCGTGTACTTTAGGTGGCAGGAAAATATGCCAGAAAAGAGGAAATTCGCAGGGATATCGTGCAATCGAACTTAACTCTTATCCTTTGGTAATGATTGTCGCAAATAATTGTGCTTGCCAGCTCTATCAATATTTCTTATCTATTAACTAACCACGAAGCAGGTCTCGAATTGGATGGGAAAACGCCGGTTCTCTTAGTGGAGCGCGCTTAATTCCGCTGTTTATATTCGGCACGGTTGGCTCGTTTATTTATATTCATCCCTCTTAAGGCAGCGTTGTTGCAGCCGCTAATAAATTTATATCGATCGCAGGTCGGTCGAGGTCGTCGGAGGCCTCGGCAAAGGCGAGGGAAGTGGGAATTCGCAGGTTACAGGGAACGCTACGTTCCACGTGGCCGGATCAATCTAAATTCGCATTATTGCCGAGAAGCTAGGTGCGATACACCGTACGATCCGACACCTAATACGGGTAATTCCGGTTTATTAGGCCGAACCGCATTAGGTTTCCGGTTTATTAGCTCGGAACCGAGCCTCCGCGCGTCCATCGTTCTCAACGGCAGCTCGTTCTCGCGCACTCACGTTCATCGATTCGGCTACCTCCGCTTCCCGCGGCCGCGTTGTCCCGGTTTACTTCATTAATTCGATCGTTCTAGTTTCGAACGCCCTTCTCCGTCGTCTTCGCCTCCGTATCCGCCTCCTCCGACTCCGCTTCCGCGGGCTCAAGTGCTCCTTTGAAACCGAGACAAATCGGATTCCGCGGCGGGACACCGGTAGTTGGTGAACTTTTGCAGCATCGCCTCACCGAGCACACGCGCTCTTTCCCGTTTCCTGTTAGGCTGCCGTGTCGCGGTATTTTCGCCATCAGGCGCCGCGACATGTGCAGTTTCGCGGCGCCATCATCAGAGCGCCCGTGTTTATCGTTCGTGGCAGGCTTATACTGCTGCAACCGTCTATAAATGCGTAAGGGGCAAAACCATAGAGGAAAGGAGTACGCGTTCCGTGTCGGTTATGTCGCGTTTCCATCCGACAGCGACAGTGTATTTAACGGCAGAATTTTCTTGTTCGAGCAGCTTTATACTCGCGTAAATTTACCTTTACCTTCGCGTAAAGTGTCGATAGATACTTTCATCGCTTTTAGATACCAGTGCATCTTTCTTTGTTTGACTCGTCAGCTCAGCGGGCACTGGAATAGATTATTTTATAGCGAAGGCCGAATGTTCTTACCTCTGTGTGATGATTGAATCGAGATAAGAGGTAAAATCATTCGCTACTAGGGACAAAACATCGATAATTAACGAACGTCACGTGTGAAACTAGGTGAAAGACGTTTCTTCCTTTCTATTGCTCTTTTCTGACTCGTTCTCTGTTCTCTTTCTCCTCCCAAATTACATGCAACAGCGTGTTTATATTTCAAGGCGAGCTCTTTTCTTTTTCTCGCCTATCCTCGTTTTAGTCCGATGAATTTTTCAATTAACTCAAGGCGGCCGGTCGAAATCGAAGGCGAAGAAGCCGAGGCGCACGATGAATCGGATATTAACCGGAAATCGAACGCGTCCGCCGCCTCGGAGCAACAACATTTCCTTGGGATTTCTTATTTTAATTATCGCGAGGTAACGTTCTTCTCGCGTGTAGACTCGTTCAATAGTTTCAGCGAACACGAAACATGGCACGATTGGTGCGCGTTCGAGCGTGACAGAAGATCGGCGTGTCGACGAGCTTCCAACGAGGGGGCGTGAACCCCTGTTTTGATTATACGTTGAAAAATGAGTTATCACAGCGGACGCTGCATCTTGACGGTTAAATAAATTGAGTGAACCAAATTTTCGCTTAAAAATTATTTCCATGATCTTGGAATTTATTTAAAACTTGGAGCTGGAACGAACGACGCGACTACGCGAATACCTTGCCCGAATTCCTTAACGCGATATAAGAAGGGAAAAAATTCAAAGTTAGGAAATGACAAGGTTTACCGTGAAACGGGTGCTCTGGTGCAGCCAGCACGATACACGAAATAAGACGCGCGAGGCGGCCGACTTTGAATTTTCCGTAGGACGGCCGACGATTCGGTGGAGCCTTTGATCGCAGAACGGAGACGTCCCTTTCTTCTTCCAGAACAGCAGAGCGATTTAGGCCCTCGAGCGTTCCCGAAATTCCAGAAGGAATTGCTCGTCTCCTCCCGTTCCTCCTCCTTCTGCCTCGTTTCTTCCCGGTAACTCATAACGAAATGACAGAGTGACTCGTCACCAGCGATTCTCCTCTTCTCCCTTTACCGCTCAGTTCGTCTTTCTGCCTCCTTATTTCACTCTCGTTTCATTCTTCGCCTACCCTCTCCTCCTCTTATCTTTTCTGCATCCGTCCTTCTGTCTCTCTCTCTCTCTCTCTCTCTCTCTCTCTCTCTCTCTCGTTTTCTCCTCAATCAAGAGAAACCTAATGCTCGAAACGCGGCGCAAGTCTCAAGAATCGTACAAAGGCGTCGGCCGTTGAGAGAACGATTCTTCGCTCGGGCCGCAATTTACGTCGCGAGAAGTAATTGCGAACAGCCGAAGAACTTAGTATCAATGTCTAGCTACTGGTCTTCGTTGGAGAAAGTACTTACTTACATGGTCGGATCCATGGCGCACATTTATTCGCGTTGCTCGTGCGCTTTTCCGCTCTTCGATAGCTGCGAACTCACGATTGCGCCAAGTCCAAGGGAACTCATAAGCCACCGAAATCCTTCACCTTGTCAGCTTTGTCAGTTTCGTTCACCTAGAAATCCAGCGATATTTCTCGTCGGTTGAAGGCTCCCCGACCCAAGTTACGCCGTCGAGCGAGATCGACAAATTGCAACGAATTGTGCAACTCCGTTTCGAAGAAGGAGCAACCGGTCAACCCGAGTTTCTTAAGCGCAACGAATTTGCTCGACTAAACGAACTTTCGACAAGTGAGTGCTGCAACAGTTGCTTTATAACTGTGGAATTAACGCTTTTTCCACGCCTGTGTGTCATCTTTAACGATGATGCGTTGTCGTTCGTTTTCCTTTCGAAACTAATGTTTTATTACGTCTTCCCACAGACGTTAGACAGCAATTCGATTTCCAAGGATTAATTTGGTTAACGATCAAGTGGATTATACTTGCTTTCTAGCCGCACTAGTCGAAATTAAATCAACGCGCGATAATTACGTCGTTTCTTCGGTCGCGGCGAGCTTTTAAATCGACTTACGATAGCAGTCTTTGTTTTATGCAAATCTTTCCGTTCACATTTAATTTGACGTGGGATATATTTAACCGTTATCCCGGCGCTTCCAGCGACCCTCCTTAAAATAAGAATGGTGACGTGCGATTAATTCTGTTTTCCAAGCAGTCGGTGAACGTCCCGCTCCCGCTCACTAAATTTACCAAACGTTCTCGTCTTCCTTTCGTCGTGTTTTTTCGGACAGCCGATATTTTTAGCCCTGGTAACAATAACCAGCGTTGACCGTTTTTCGTTTAGGGAACCTTAATCTTAAACGTCAAACCGGGTTTAAAATACCATGCGTGATTTATTTCCGGCAATGTTCGTTTCTCTATTTGAGTCACTCTACCGATGGTAATATTTTGGATAATTTAAACCCTTAATCACCGTATTTTCTTCTTTTTCTCCGAGCGTTAGTGATTTAACAGTTATTCCTGCTGCTGCTGCTGCTGCTGCTGCTGCTGCTGCTGCTGAAAGCTTGTTGTTCTTTCTCAATTAGGCTAAACCTACCGCAAACCTTGGAAGAAAAGTCACGTTTCAAAGAGAGGAAATAGCTTAAAAGAGTCTGTACATGAAATAGACCTCCGACCAACGTAATCTTCCCCTTCTGTTTTTCAATGTCCCATTTCTCCATTACTTTTTGCTCTTTATTTCCATTCTCGGTACTTGCTACCTCATACGATCGCTGCTTTTGAGCACTTTGGTCCTGTCACCCCTTAACAACCGTAACTCTCTGCCTGCTTCGAAACAACGTCCCATTCTTCGTTCTACTTAAAACTCGTGTACGTGCGCCGTCTACGTTCGGTTCAGGTAACCAACATCGTACACTTTTTTCTCTTTGCGTTTTCCTCGTCGCGTACAAACGCGAAAATTGCACGAGACGCTGGTACGCCGTAAAAGTCCGCAAAAGTAAACGTCGCAGTCGTTCTCGAATTGCGAAATCACGGCCCTCTGGTGCACATTTTGTTGATGTGAAAAACGTTGAAAAATCACGAATCGAATACCGATGAGATACCAGAGATAGAAACTTGCTTTTGAAACGAGATCGACGTAAGAAAATAAAGGAAGCGGCGATGATCATATTTTAGCTAATCGCGGGGACGCAGTAAAGTCTCTGGCACTCGAACGTTACGATAGCGAGGTTTTGCGATTATTGGACAATCTGTAGGACGCGTTTACAACACAGTCAAGTACAACAAAAGCTACTAAAGTTCGGAACAAGAACGTTAACCGGGAAAGGAAGATCGCGATGGCGCCCAGGCGAACGAGATAGTCGGGGCCAAAATGGCCCCTTCGTGGCGAAATCGGAACAAGATGGTCGAACATATCTCCACCGGTTAACAGGAGGCGAGCTGGTCGTTTTGGTAGCTTTAACGCAGAGACTCGAGTATTCGTCGCCGCGGCGCTTTCCCCTTGCTATTTCTGGCCGCCAAAAACAATGCGATTTATCGTATCGTCAGGCGCCGAGACACGTTTCGAATTCTCAGACGCGTCTTTTTCTCTTCCGTGCATCTTGCTTTTACCGTGACCGTTGGAATTTGGCATAAGCAACGACCAGCGATAAATCGTATTTTCCGTTTCAACGTTGTTAGAAACGAACGTGACGTTTACAAACGATCGATCGATGGATTATTCGCAGATTCTTCGTTTCTTTTTCTTTTTTCTTTTTTTTAACAGGAAGAATCTTTGTACTAGTTATACCGCTTGTTTGTATTTGGTACACAGAGAGGAATGGAATTAGCCGAATGGCTAACTGAGAATCGTAGTTTACCAGGAGATTGCTCTAATCGCTTGAGTTATGGGCATTGCTTCCTCACGAGGGATTCTTTCTCCCTGGGCCTAATAATCCAAACAATCGCCGCCTACGAATGCCTCTAGTTTTCTCAACTAAGATTTATGGACGTCGAGGGAGCGAAAGAAGGACAAGTTTCGAAAGAATGTAACCGGATGATACGAATGGAAAACAAAATTCGGCCTACGGAACGGCGGTTAGAGCACGGAAGGTTCTGCGATCGTTCCTCGCAAGAGAAGCGAGAGAACAGTTTATGTATCGATGGTGCGAGAGGATTGAAACATTCACGGACGGCACAAGAATCACGAGGTGGTCGGGCGTTATCGGGAGGCTATCTGGAAATTCGAACACGGCCGGTGAATATTTCAATCGAATACCGAATATCCTTCGCCTCGATTTACCGTGCGATCCGTGTACGCGTTCCTGAAGGAATTTTAAAAATTCAGAGGACGTGCCGCCCCGCTGGGGCCGCTGCAGGGAAGGGGCAGAGCTCGTCGCTTTTCAAGCTGCCCTCTCGACCGGGTCTCGAGTATCGATTCGACGAGGGCGCCGGTGGGAACGAGCGCTTTAATTAGGCTGTTACGTGATCAACGATGAAGAACATGCGAAGATGCCTGCTTAAAACGCGAAACCAAGTTTCACTGTCGAAGCGCCAGCCACTTGCCAGCCTGCGCGCTCTCGTGCTCTTCGTTTACAAACGGTCTACCTTAAATTGCCGAATCGCGCCAACTTTCAGCCAAAGATTTTCTTACTATGCCGACCGTGTTTCACGGTTTACCGATCATGCTTAACTTACGTATCTACATAATCGTGCGTTCGATGAGCGCTTTCATTGCAATTCCCCTCCCCCATTTCTTATACGCGTATTTATCGTTACGTTCGTAGGAAAATGGGGAAACTTGGAATAAAGCGAACCTCCGTTTAATCTGATTTTCCTGTACCAGTTCGCTGGCATTCGTCATCGCAACAAGATATAACAAGATAAGAGATAAACTGATAAAGAGATAAAGAGATAAAGGCTCGTAAGCGTACGTCGGAGATCGATCGATAATTGATTAGGAAGGGAGCGTTTCTAATTGATGCGTGGATCGAACGTGAGACTTCACGGCGGAGATTGCGTTGTCAGCGTTGTTCCAAGACAGACGATCGTGTTTTTCACGGTGGTCCACGTGCGGAGTCAGTCTCTGGGCTACCGGCTAGAAAGACGTACGACGTGGGTCGAGCCAGGACTATACGGGCGTCCGCGCCTCTCCGAGTCACTATTATTAGTCCTAATAGACCGTATGTCACAGGGAATACCTCGCCGCGCTGCTCTCTTGTTCGCGGTGCCGCCCGGAACGACCGTTTTAAGGAGGAGCACTGCGAGAGAAATAACTACGCTCCGGGCTCTAATAAATCGGGCCGCGAGCACCCTCCGTGAAATACCGACGAAACGCCGTAAACTCAAAGACGCGCACGGAGATTCCAAAGAATTTAACCTGTTCATCCTCGAGATGTAATCTTGAATCGGGCATTAACAATTTTTAACAGTTGGAGGCTCGTGCGAATTTTGTTTTAATGGACCTGTGAGTGAACGCAACGGGAACGTTACTATTTGTTGCCATTGCAAGCAATAATTTTCCGTACCTGGTAAGGAAAAAGTATAATGGGAAATTATACAATTCCATTTGATTAATTTGGTTAATTCTCGAGTTTATAAAGGCTATGGTGCGATAAATTTTCACCCGTGATGATCTCTAGAGATTAATGTAATCTAGAACTAGTAGAAATCAACAGTTATTAATTTAATAGTAACATTTTGTGAAGATCGATACGTACACATAGGCAATAACTGTTCTATTATATCTTAGAGATATTTACATAGATCGTACGGGATAGGCCGCGAGATATTTCGTTAAAGTGCCGTGTCGCGTTAACGTCGATCGATGTTTCTCAACGTATTCCTAACTCCATTAAAGCGTCTCGGTGTTCTTTGAAAGTGCTTTGCATAAAGTAGAAGTCGTCCCTCGTAATGATGATCGGCATTACCAAGCGTCCTACCAAGAATTTCGTGAAGTTATATTTGATTTAATTAGCGGATATGAGGTTATAAATCGTGGAAACGAGAAACGTCGGCCTTAATAAGTGCCTGTATTAAGTAAGTGCCACGGTATTATTCAGCGTCCTTTCTTCGCATCCGTGAACCGCGTCAGACAATGCCCGGGAGATCGTTTGTAAAGTAAATTCCATGTAAAATAGGCATTCGGTCGATCCACGATCGACTGATCGAATAATCGCGCAAAACGCGATCAGACCTTGAAAACAATCGAACGCGAGATTTTACGCCTTATATTTAAATGTGCCGCGACCGCTTGGAAAATCAGCGAGAAATCGTTTTACGGAGAAACGATAGCAACAACCGACATCGATAAAGTGCAAGAACCTTCGAGGGGCGAACGAAAGCGTGTTTAATGCTATCGAGATTATCGACGTACGTAATCGATCGGCGACTTTAATAAGAAAAACCTCGATATCCCCGAGTAGCGACTCCTACTTTCCATTATCTCGTAGTTCGGGGTCGCAAATCACGATTTAAATTATTCCCGCGTATCATTACGCTCGTAGGAGCGGAACCGTTGCAATTTCTCACGTCTTGAGATTAGTCTAGGTGCCAGGCCCGGCCAAGTCGAATCTTCTTGGGCAAAACACGATTGTTAATCTGGAAGCGACGAGACCGCGACATCCCCGTCGCGAATCTCGTATCCGGCACGTTCTCGTTGCCCCTCTCCTTCCTTCCGTCCCTCGCACCAGCGATTCGTCATCGAAATCAGCTCTTCTTGAACTCGTGATAATTCCAAAACGGCGTGGTTCGTGCCGGTCTAGGTGTCGCGACTGGCCGCCCCGCGTACCGCCGGAACGTCGTCGTGGACACACCGCGAGTCCGACATTATCGTTGCATGATTTACGCGGCTCCGTTTCACGGTTCGCCGCCAGCACCGTTTTCGTGGAAATTTAATGGGAGGGCGAGCGGCGGTCTAATAAGGGCGGGCGGATAACTTACACGTGCCGCTGAGCATTCCGTGCACGCGACCGCGGAAATAGATACGCGTACGCGCGAAAACGCTCACGAACGTTCGTGGAGCCGCCACGCGAATACCGATAACTGCACACGTGCACAGGACGTTGCAACGATTACGCTGCAGCCTCCGAACGTGTTCGTGTATCGCGTTTCCTCTACGTCTACGACACGAGCCGTCCTTACGGTGTACGGCGGTACCGTCGATCGTGGAACAAGTGCGTACCGCGCAGAGTCTGGATGGAGGTTCGTTTAGTTTAGTGCACCCTCTTAAGGTTAATGACGTCTCCCTTTGTTAAAAAGGCACATAAAGGAGCCAGAAAGTTCCTAAGTCGGCTAAATATAACTTTACCGACTTCACGACCAACACGAGGCTTCAATCCGACGGGCGACTCTTCTTTCAGTCGCGTTACGAGCACCATCTCCCTTGGCTTTTTCAATTTTACTGCCTTCGAGTCGACGCGCTTCTGATATTTTTGCTTTGCGTACAACGCGAGTGATGGGACGCTTTGTTACATTGTGTCTCATTGTTAGCGGATGGCCAAAAGTCGTACTGGAATCCTTCGGGAGGGGTCTCAGACGACGAAGGCCCGGGCCTAATTCGGGAACGAACAATTTTCAAACAGCTTGTGCGAGCAGACGTTCAATATGTAAATGAGAAGACGGGGCGGAAGACGAAGGGGACGCGCGTGTCCCCGTGTCTCATAACGATAGATTTCGGGCTGCGAGTCGTCGCTCCCCATCTTCTTCTTCCGCCCTTCTCCGTTAAACGCCTAACCACAACGCGACGTAGCCGCTACACGGGATTACAACGTGTAAGAGGGTGGCTGGGAAGCCCTCGTGAAAGCTCGACGGGTGATAAATAATCAGATTAATGAAAAATATTTCTTCGCCGCATCTCGCGACCCTTCGCCGAGCGAAGAAGCCGTCGCGCCGGGTTCCGATCTACACCTGATCCTCGAGGGAGCGTGTTTACGTTCGCTCCGGCGGCTAAGAGCTTTGTCGTTTTAGCGATTCACGACGATGCGACGCTTGAAATTCCCTCTCGAAAGACGGATGCGTTCTCGGACGAGAATGGTTCGCCACCGTGACGAATCGCGAAACGATTTATGAAATAGGAATTAACGACGCAATATACCGCTAATTCCAAGAATCGGACGGCAATTCTCCTTTCGACGTCTAATTCTACGAAGTTATTTTCCACTTTGCTTCGTCGTATCTTCTTACAAGCGACCAGAGATATTTAATAATAATACGATGACCTACAGCTAGCTAGCTGGCAGAGAAGCCTTCAGCGCTATTTCGTACGACGCGAAAAACCAAACTGGTCGGTTGATTCTTCGAAATAGAACGCTGGCGATGACCGAAATTTACGGCGGTCGATCGCATCCGATGGCCACACGTGCCACTCGAAAATAATTCATTGACACGAATTTTCCTCTGTGTCAAAATACCTACGCCGCTGGTTCCCGACTTTGATAATTTTGCGCGATGCTGCGTTCGAGCGACTATGATCAGATGACAGATTCCAATTTTTTCACTCGTCTCTACTCTCCTCTTGCTCTCCTGTTAAACTCGTTTTTTTTTTTTTTTAATATCATCGATTTCGCGCGTCCCTCGGTTCTCCCGTTTCGACGAGAAGTCGGTCCGAACTCGCGAGACGAATTCGCCGAGCTCTTTTATCTCGTTACGGCCGATGCATTCCCGCATAATCGGAATCGCGAATGGATAATTTGAAACGAACCGAATCTTTAATTCCGCGTTGTTTTCCCCCTCTCTATC
Organism: Bombus huntii; assembly: GCF_024542735.1. Taxonomy (NCBI): domain Eukaryota; kingdom Metazoa; phylum Arthropoda; class Insecta; order Hymenoptera; family Apidae; genus Bombus; species Bombus huntii. The sequence goes on along the minus strand of NC_066255.1, from coordinate 4,148,804 downwards.
GGGGAACGAGTTTTGGGGGATTTCCTATAAACGTCAAACGCATTGGTACTTGAGCGACAGAGAGGCGCATGTTCCTAACACGAGGTATACAGTGGCTCACGAAGATGTGTGTGTGTGAACACTTGCAGGATCTTTTCCTGAATACATTTCGAAGCTTGGTCAAGCGACAGTGAACGATTTAAAAAATTTTAAATTTTCGACAAAGTTCATGCTCGCGGTGAATATACGTTACGCGTTGCAAATTTTATATACATTTCAATTCTGTTTCGATTCTATTTGGCTTTCAAATTTTATGCTATTTTAATCGTGATAGTCGTATCTCATTATAGCCTGGTTCATAAAAATTGTCCGTGGCAAGTGTTGAAATATTTTCACGAGTCGCTGCAACACCACCTCTGGATGTACGCATTTGACGCTTATAGAAAATTCTATCTGTTTACGGATACTACGTCTAGTCGAAAATAACGAACGCATACGCCCGCACGTTTACAGGAAATCTCGTATTTAGAAGTATCGACGTGAACGGTTGCATTGTGCGCGCGACTCATTTGCGCGGTCTCGAGTTCAACAGCATCGAGGAAAGGGAAAAAGGTTGTGACAAGTGGTCGGCAGAGTAGCATTCTGCGTGCACAGAGCGTATCCACGTTCGCGAAGTGTGTTCCAAATTACGCGACAAGCGTCCCAGTCGAGAGGATCCGCTTTTTCACCCGTCCGGAGAGGCACAAACCACTTTTAACCCGTTCGCAGAATTTTGTCGGCCACTCGGCAGCCACTTGTCCCGCATATCCCGAACTTTCTTTCCGCAGTAATTGCACTTTATCCCTCGAAACACTGAGAAATCGAGGCAACAGACGCTGCGATCTTTTTTTTTTTTCTTTGCGCCGTCTTTTCCTGCGTTTCCTTTCGGTTGGTCCCGCGGTCTCGAGCAATTCTTGGCCATCCGTATCGATCGCAGCTTCGCATCGTATTCCATCGCTCGACGCAATTAGAAAGTAGAGGAACCAGTTATTGAAAACAAACAAGTATCATGCAGAGAACAAAGTCATGTCAGATACGAAACAAAGCTTCCTGTATGCCGGAGCAGTCTTACGTAGTTGGAATCAACAAAGCGTCAAATTGCAATAGGAAATGGTTCGTGTTTTCTTTGATTCCTTCTATAGACGAACAAAATTCCGTAGTTATCCAACGACTGCATAAGTGATAATCGAAGCTGTGATATTTAGGATCGCCGTATAGATTTCAACGTAAAAATAAAAGAGGAGCCGACCTATCGATTAGAGATCGTTAAGATCTCGTCAATTCCGAGCAATGGTATTTTCGCTAAAGAGAAAAAACGATCGTTAAAAGAAATATAAAAGTGACCAAGGACTGTTACGATCGTAAGTAGTTTTCAAAGGAAAGCAAGCCTAAGGATCGTCGATATCGTTGAAAACGTCAAAGGACTCGTACATTTCCCTCACGGTTTCGCTGTCAGCTGCCTTAAATTTCGTTGAAATTTTGTTAAGCCGGTCGAGCTGTCGCACACGAGCTGTTGCTTAATATTTCAGAGCAATTAGGTGGCGATACACATCCAGCGCGAGCTGAATTATTTAGCAAAAGTCTCGAGTGAAAATAAACCGTGGCCGGGCTGGATCATCCATTACTTAGCGTGCGTTAACGCGTTTCGCCTGTAAAACGCGCGCCCCTCGTGCACGCCCTCGTCATCGGCCTTAATCGAACGTATACACGGCCCGGGTTCTGGATCCCGGAACCTGTGGGAATATCTGACGAGACTGCGAGCCGCGGGTCTAGCTGCGTTGCTAATTTCACTGTGCTCCATTCGCGATCTAGCAACTGCGCGATTACCCCCAAGCGGCAGTCGTTCGATCGTTCTGGATGGTGAACTCGATTAGAAGCTGTCTGTTTCGAACGACGCGCGCGTTCACCCGAGACTGTGAACGTTGTTGGATGTCTAGACGCGTGTGTAGTTCCATATCGAACGTCAGACTGAACTACGCGCTTTAGCGGCAACCGAATATGCGACTTTGTTTCTTCTTGATTCTTCGCGATCGTGATGTACAACGATGTGCTATAGATGTATAGCAACCTTTTCTTTGTACGAATATACGCTACCGCGTCTCATCGTGTAGAATAAAACCTAAAAATCGGCAAACGCTGTGAAATCATCAAGTTCACAAGCTGAAAACTTTATCTTCGAATAGATAGAATCCAGAAAACCGCGTAAAGTCGCATTTCACTATCTTCTTTGCTTTGAAAGTACAGTTTGATCCCCTCGATTCCTTGGCCAGTAATGTTGGTGGCACGCTTAATGAGAAAAAATACACCAGAGACCCGAATCACGAAATTTTCATTAGGACGACGCTCCTTTGGAAGAAGCGCGACAGGACGGTCGCATTATTCCTCGTGATCTATCACTTAGCGAACTCCCTTTGGGACTCGACTCGAAGACACTTTCGCGTGCTCTCTTTGCTCGTTACTCGACTTCGCTCTTCGAAAATCTCTCCAACTTTTTAATTTTGTTTCGCAATGCATCCCCCTCAACTCTCGTTGATCATCCTGTCAAAGGAATAAAAATCGGTTGTATGGAAGTTGTCTGGAAAAACAGGGCAGCTAACTTCTGCCAAAATGTTTGGAGGAAATTTACGCAGACTTGGATAGATCAAAATTCGATATGTTTAAAGCAGAATCTTTTATATCGTAACTTCTATTTCTAGTCGACTGACAATGGAATAATTGTGTCAAAGCTCATCTGTAACCCATCTGTAACCCATCTCACTGTATTATTTTAAAAATTACTTTGTATCTCGTATACGCGTCGTTTCCTTTCTTCTTTTTACTGATCTTCTATCAAGAAGTAAATAATAGTATCGGTTTGAGTAATAATAATAGCTCGCTCGTGTTCTCTTGACAGAGGAAACAAACGTTGTCTCTTTCTTCGCGGCAAGTGTTGTTACTTTCGTACAAGATTTATCCGTATAATCGAGCAGGTAAATATATGTGTTTCACCAAAGATAAATGTTCGTCTAATATTTTTTAATGTTCTTCGAAATGTATAGATTAGCGAGAGGAAACAAATGTATCGCTCGGTCTAACAATAATCGACCAATTTGTCATTTCGAAAACGTTAAATTTCGACGGTACTGTTTCGTGACTTCGTGTTGGAATTGTTTCAGAATTCGCCATGAACGCACTCGTAAAATCATGAAAGATAACAATAAACTATTAGAAAAACCGGGGGAAAAAACGGATGAAAAAGGTATATAAAAATTGTGAGAGTCGCCCCGACGGCAAGCCAGCTCGCGATCTATCACTTAGCACGAGCGAGAGGGAACGAGGTACGTTGGCGAGGTACGTGGCATGTCACTGTTTCATCCCCTCGGGACTTTCACAATCGGGACATTTTTCTCCGTCCTCCCCGTTTCTTCTCGTCAACGACGCAAACTGATGTATGGCTCGTGATTGGAGTGACTGTACATACACGAAGGGAATTCTCGTTCCCCGGAGGGGAAGGCCAGTCGCCGCGACATCCCGTGGGAAAAACTCTACAGCTTCGCTCCGGAAAACTGTACACGGTGTGTCACCGAATTCTGCCGCGCCTGCTCGCTAATTGATTTCTCTGCTAGCTCTGTTCCTGCCGCGGGACTCGAGACTTTCGCCTCCGCGTCTGCTATCTTCTCTTTGCCTTCGTTTCCGCTTGGGTCGATCGTCTTCGTTTTGTGGGACTCGTGACAATTTTTCTTGGCTCGATAGAGTCTCCTTCCGTAGAGTATAAAACTTCTTGTAATTCGAAATATTACGGTAAAGGGAATTCGGAATCTTCGGTCTGTAAGTATAAAACCGGAATTTGCCTATAGATGTCCCTAGCTGATAATGCAGTTATCGCTAAACTGCGTCATCGATGCCAAAAGTCTTTGTTGACATCTCACAAACATTTTTCGACTCGGAACAATACAAGTTTCATACAACGGCATAGTTTGTAATAGCGTTGAACATGTCAAACTTTGTGCCTGGAAATACAATCTTTATTTCGGGCAGTATAGACACGAGGAGAACAGGAAGGTTAAAATAATAAATGAAAACCAAATGAAAATCAACGTTTTAATGTTTTTAATTTTTTGTTGTCGAGAAACGGGAAGATTATTCGCTCGTGAATCGTTGGAGCCAAGTCAAAAAATTCCGTAGAAATAGAAAATGTATCTGTGATAAACGTAGAGGAAGAACAGATGTATCCCTTTTTCTGGACGACTGCCTCGTTCAGAGTCGATGTATCAATTTCATCGAACGGTAACCAGCATCGAAGTTCTCCATACTACCCCTGGGAGTCACGGCGATAGAGTCGACAAGTGAAAAGGGACGGGCGAAACGAAAGAAAGGGCAAGTCGGACGTTAACGAGGTTATTACTGGTTTCGATTGCACCCTCTACTTGTGTAACTGTAAATAAGGGAGCATCGGAGTGGTCGGAGGAACGATGTTGGCCTACACGAGCAAGACGGGCAATCGCTTTAAATCTCGTGCTCAACGCGATCAGGTTCAGCGATATCGATATGATTCATCGATTTCCGTCAACTTGTCGTGTGCCTTGTAACGATAATTTGAACGACCAAGCGATAAGTAATCGCTATCTTGCAAATCTTTGGTCGTTGCACCGTTTCCACTTGGTCTGTCGTCGATATTCCAACCTAGCGCTGCTAATTTAGTTTCCGTCCGGCGCAGGTTTCCGAACTGCAGAATGTTTTGCCAGATCTTATCTCGAGATATACTTGTTTCTCTGTACGATTAATTAGTACCGTAACGGCGGTGCAAGAAGCTGGCGCGAGACCGGCTATTTAGATTGTGCTCCGTGTAACAAATTTCGAGCGTTTAGCTGCGATAAGGTTAACAAACGCGTTGTGTGCGAAACCCACGCGGTCGATGATGAATTGCCGTGTTCGGTCCTTCCGCTTGAATTTCGCTTCAACGACGGCTTCGACTTTTTGCTGGTGCCGGGTGAATAGGCAAAATAAAGGAGGGAAATCGTGGAGAATATATACGCTGCTGGCCATGCTCATTCGGACATTTATTTGTTACATTTAATGGTATAAAATGACGAATTTATAAGAAAATAATTCGAGAGAATAAAAGCAACGAAATTTCAACTTGTACTAAATGTCAGCGGCACTCTTTTATGCAATTATTTAATATGCAATTCGTAATATCGGAGAATCGAAAAGTTCCAAGTTATGTATTTATTATCGTTATAATCATAAATGTATTTATAGTACCTCGTTTATGTTACTGCCAGACGTCTTGTTATGTAAGAGAATTTATTGCTCGTATAACTTAATAACTTGTGACTCGTAAAATTTCCAAAGTCATTCAGAAATCAAACTTATCAGTTCCATCGAACTTTATAGAATTAATCAATCATATATTCTAGCGTATAGGATAAAGGTACTGTCAGAAAATCAGTAGAGCAGGTCAATTCGACCCCTAGATCGGCCATACGTGGTATATACGGTAGTACACATCTTCTGAATAGATGCAAGCGAAAGTCACACTTAACCATCGTCTTGAAAAATAGAAGAGAAAAGAAGAGAAGAGAAGAGAAGAGAAGAGAAAAGAAAAGAAATCTTTGCATAAAACCTTCGTGTATCGAATTGCCGGAAATGCAGGGATCTAGGAACGATACGTTCCACGAGCCTAATGATTGTATTAGCGTGTCGGGTCACGTAGGCGGATGGCTAAGTCGAGATAATTAGCCGCTTTAATTATTTAATTAATCCCGACGACGTTTTCAGTGTTTTATCTGAAAGCTCGTTAAACTGGACCGGGCATGCGATCCTCGACGCGCACCGACGCTCGTTTCCACGTGAATGTGTCGGATGGAATCTGTGTGCAGGACTCTTGTCCACGGTCGGAACGGCTCGTAGATACGAACGAACAAATGAAGTCGTTCGTTTTCAAAACGGCATTTATCCATTCGATCAAATTGCACGCCGCGCGGCCTGTTCACTATGGCCCTTAATCTATCGCGCATTTATTTCTGTTTATTGAAGAGCCTTCGAAATTATTTGCGCCGTGCCAGCCCATTGTGCGAGTCTGCCCGTTAGCGAGGGGCTCGGTTTTCAACGGCGGTAAACTAGAATGAAGCGAGCCGATCGATTCGCGGAACTTTATTCATTCATCGTTTCTTGATTCCCAGGGCTGATGAACCCGTTTCTTTATTCGTTTCAGTCGGGACAATCCGCGCGATGCGTGCGTTATTGGCAGTCGTTCCAGATGTACAGTGGCGTACGAAAGTATTTGAAACTTGTCTAGATATTTAAATTCGTAAGTAAGGTAATTTACTATAGAAAAGTTTTATGTACATATTGTGTGTTTTACAAAATATTATCAAATTTTTTAATATCTTAAGATCAACACTGTAACGAGATACGATCGCCGTGATCGCATTGGTAAAATTTGAAATCATCCTGGAAATGTATGTATCGAAGTAATAAAATATTTATTGCAAATGTATATTTAGTAAAGTATCGGCATACAGCGCGAACAGTCATTTTCAACGTATAATAAGTATTTAAGATGGCCGTATTGAATATCGAGGCTTACCAATGGAACGGATAATCGATTGTTCGAACACTTTTCTCGTCTCTGTGAAATGTACACTTGTATTAAATATCTTGCAATTTCTATACGAATTTTCAGATTTGTTTTCAAATTTACCGATGTAATCATAACGATCGGCTCTCGTCATAGTGCTAGCAAAATTTCAAAATGTTTCATACGATACACATAATATACTCACAAAAAGTATGCACAAGTGTTCGGATAATTTCGCGAGCATCTATATTTGTGTAGAAGAACAAAAGGGAGAGGAGGTTTGGGGATGCTGCAGCGGGATTAGATAAGGGTTGCGACCTAATTTACAAGAAACTTGACAGATAGACGAAGAACAAAGCACTGTCACGTATTAACTACAGCGCTACTTGACACAAAAAGAGCGTTTGACATTCTAGCGAAAGAATATTCTAAGTAGCGTCCCAGACAGCACAGAGACATCTTTGAACACGTTAAAGAAGTTTGGTAATGTTCTACAAACGTCTTAAAGACGTCTCTTCCTTAAGAACGTCTTAAAGAAGAGGTCAGGTTCGCTATCGTACTGCAAACTTTCCTAATTATTGTAAAGATACTTATCCTGCCTTATTGAAAGTAATATAATTAGAAATAATTATCTAATACGATATCTTTAAGTCGAAAGTAGCAGAGTCGTTCGAACGCCTTATATTACGCATTTAAGACGCTCAGATTAGGTCGTAAGACGTTGAAACTTCAAATGGATGTAAAACGCACGTTAAAACGTCGTGTGCTATCTGATGCGTGATTTATCGTAGCGTTAACTGATTTTAAATATCACTGCAGGAATTAATCTCCTCTGTGTTATCTGTAGCGTGACAACGAAACGAGCTGAAGGTAAATGAACTCCTTAAATAATAAAATTATTCGTAATGTTCCACGATATTTTTAACAACGAATCAAATCGTCTTAACTCCTCCCCCCCCCCTTCTCTCTCTCTCTCTGTAATTTTCTCACTAAATTACATTCTCTCAAGAATGGACAAGTATTTTCAAAATACGCGTCAAATATAGTTAATTTACGTCGACACAGCGCACATGCAAATCGATTTCCACGAAACAGAGCTAAAGGGAGGCGCAGGCTATCCTTGAGACTAGATATCTCGACTACATTGTCGGTAGACAATAAACATTATACCTCCGTATAGGACAGTTAATTCAGTAGTACAATACACAAGCGCTGGTACGACAGGATCAGCTGCGTGCAAGGGTCCTTTGGGGGTGCTCGAGGCGCGATCGATTTGTCCATGTTTTCACCTTTAGTTTCGGGGAACAACGAGAGCCTTAACACCGGAGGCAACCCGATCGTCGCAATTACGATAATCACAGGTATAATCGGGTCGTTTCGCGTAGGTCTCATCGGTGCCCAGCGTTATCCCAAATTAACGTTATTTCCCTGGCACCGCGCGGATTTCGTGGCCGAGAGAATTATAAAGAGGCTAACGTAGTTTGAAATCATCTGGCCACAATTTAACGATTTACAGAATAATTATTTCTGTATTGTTAAAAATTTACTTTTTCCATTACCTTTTCGGGCAGAATTTCATATTGTTTCCCCGAAATTAATTTGACACTTAGCTAATTAACCGAACAATCGATCAAATTCCAACAACGCATCGTACAACGGTCCACGATAGGTGCATACACAGATTTCGTTACATTACAATTATTGTAACATACGATACATGCAATTAATTTATGATACTGTGATTAGATACCCGAACCCAATTGGTAAACCAGGGCAACAACGTGTAATCTGAAATGAAAAATCAAGACCAGATATTCATGGAGGATTTCAATCCTACGGGGGGGGGGGGGGGGGGGGAACTGCTTATCTGCAAGACGATCGTAGAGAAGTTTCGATAGGTAATTTTAAATAAAGGGTATAGAGAATGGCGGCTGGGAAGCACGGCGTTGATACGCGAGCGGAAGACAAGCAGCATCGTAGAATCACGGGTAAATAACGTATATTCGCGTTAATAAAGTCGGGCGCAGTGACGGCCAAAGGTTTGCCGAAATTTAATAGCGGGCCGGATATTACTTGAGCACCGGCAAAGGGACGTATCTTTTTTCCTTGCTCGGCAAAATGAACGCTACTTCCTGCGTCGATGTTCACTGGTGGCGCGTTCCGATAGAGGAACGGCCACGAGCGTTAATGAGTCGATTAGAAGACAGCTAGCTCGATCAAAAAGATCCGATAAAACAGGCACGTTTCGTTCATTTCGTACGATTCCTGTTGACTGTCTCTTATTCGAGAATCGTATTAATTGCAAACAATGTAATAGATTTTATTATCGAATGACATAAAACTTTTTACGTGACTCGTATTGACATTTTCCATTTTTCACAGAGAAGCAGCGTCAATTAACCGCCTGTTACCAATATAGACATTTTATTTGATCCCACCCTTTTCATAACATTGAAACTATTGCTAATAATATCGAAATATTTCGTAACTTTTGGTCTTTAGAAAAATTCGTCCGCCACATAGTTGGACGTAACAGGTTCTTTCTACTGCTATTTAGCTACTTTATGTGAAAATATTCGCTTCCAGTGAAACAAATCAACAAAAATATTCTCATCTTTTCTCTTTCCAGACCTCGATCTTTTTGTGAAAAATCTCGCAGACTTGAAAGGTAACAATTTTTGAAACAGCAAGAGAAGATATCGCGAACGAAATGAGATACAATCGAGAGAGGTACACGAATAATCCGAGGCACGAAATTGATATTACTGGCTTCTTTCCCATCGCGATAACGTTCAAGCTTATTAAAGGAGAAAAATATGCGGTTGTTAATGACTTTATCAGCGTGTAGGAAGGGGAAGGGGACGCGGTTTCCGGCGGCCGCTAAGACGCCGCATCGAGAGATTTAATCACCGAGTATTTAGACGTTTCTCTCTCTCTCTCTCTCTCTCTCTCTCTCTCTCGAAAGCGGTAAGATTAATAGCCGCCGCGCGAGAAGCTGCAACGCGAATTTACATCGCGACGCGTTCTTTAAGAAAATTGCTCCCCCTAATTCCGCCAGCCGCATTTCCGCACAGCCGTAATATCGCGCCTGTTGAAATTTCGCCGCGGAATATTCCTCGACCTTCAGAGCGAACGTTTCCACAAGCGGGGAGGGACGTTAAACTTGAAATATGTGCCAGAACCAGCCACTTGGTGGATCTAGTTCCTCGGACGATGATCGCTTAAGACTTTGAAGCTATACTTTATCCAGCTTTTCGATCATCGAATAGTTCGAAATCTCTTTTAAAATATTAAGTCGAGATTATGATTATCATATATGGAAGCGACACAACTTTCGTTCAACGATTTAACGCTGAAACGGATTCTTTTGTTATTGCGCTTACTGAAAATGCACAGGTGCTTTTGATAAAATTAATCGTGACTTTTATGGACATAGAAATATAGTCGTACCGAATGTATGTCAGTACTTTGGCAGTTGCAGTCAATGGTAAATGGTGGAGCAGTGTACATTGAAGCACGAGGCAAGCACTTTAAACGTTTCCTTTGATCGTGCGCGACTCGAAAATTAAGGTATACTCGTATCGATTGGACAAATGTTTATATAATCAGTTATCTACCCTTCGTACATTTATTGTAGTGCGTTCCAAGTCGATAGTTGCGATGTTTAAGGATGTTCCTTCCTTATAATACACGTACAACGAATGACGAGTATTTGGTTTGATATTAAAAGCGTGAAAAAGAAAGATGGTTATGGATGAACGTGTTCGAATATTTCCTGAAAATGTGTGGATGGAGTGGCAAGGCAAAGTAAATAGATAGATAGATAGAATGTGCAGGTGCAAGGATAAATGATGAAAAATGCGTGCATGGGAAGTTGGACGCTTTTGATAGCTAGCCTTTGTCAGAGATTTTAATCGAACACGCCGAGAGATATAACGTATCTAAATTATTATATTGTTATTAAACCAGTTATTGTTGTTTCTTTATATCTCGCGAGTCCAATTTGTTTCCAACGAAATAGCGAAAACGTTTCGATTCCGACCGCCTCATACCGTTCGTGGCCGGTCCGCAAGCAATATCGCAAAGCGTTTTAATTAATTACGCGGCCTGGAAAGTGGCTCCTGCGACGTTATAACTTAAATTTATCCAAAAGTTTAGTTCAGCTCGGTCGGAAAAATATTTCCAAACGGAAGTGATGAAAATTGAAGCCTTTGCGCCAACCAATTTCGGTCGAACTCTGAAACAGAGAAAATTAACGAAAGCTAACGCGGTACCGAGAGAAAAGTAGAGGCCGGGGGAGAAGTTCCCGGATTATATACATACACGCCGAGCAATAACGTTTACCCCGTGAGCTGAAGGAACTCGGTCGGAGGGTGACGAGTACCTTACCTATGCTATGAAATTTACGCTGAAAATGTCAGCTACCTTGATCTCAAAAGGACCGATAATTGCAATCTCGTTTTTTCTCCAGTTTTCCACCCTTCCGTCTGTTGTTTTCCCTCTGCCTATATACGCATGTTTTCACGTTTATACGAATGTCGCGACAATATTCGCGACTTTCATGCTCCGACCGAGCAATATTCGCAACATCGGGCTTCGTTGGTCGCGCGCCACGACGTTCCGCGATTAATTACAAAACTGACCTGTCGCGTTTGCCCCGCGATGCGTTTTTTCAACCTGCCGGCGGAGATTAATCGAATAGAGATGCGAGATCGCAGCGTAAAAGTCGGGTAAATATTTGCTTTTTAATTTGCCGCCGATTTCCCGAATACTCGACGCGACCAGCAAGCACTAAAGTTTCAACGGATATATCCACGGTTTATAGGAGGCAGGGCCCGCGCCAATCGATGAAACTTTCGCGACACATTTTTAGTTTTATGACCTTTTTCTTTTAAAAACAAGCAAAACGTCCGCGAAATTCCTGCTTTACTCGCGGAACGCTGTTTATCAACTCGTTACACGCGACCCCCTTGTCTTCTCTTTCTCAGAGTATACCATTCTTAATGCATCTAGCGTTACGCGTATAAATTCAGCGAGAAACAAGCTCACGAAAACAAAGTCAAACAGACAGAGGCTGTTCTTCGATCGAGACACTCTGCCGTTGCTCGGTCTCGCTTTCGCTAATTGCAGGATTAAAATCCTACCTTACCGTGCTTTAATCGTACTTGCCTCGAGTCAAATATCCTTCGAATCCGTTTCGTGAATTTTCAACCGAATACACATGCGTGTACTTTGGTTTATAACGTATATGCTTAAAACTATGATGTATTTACAAAAGGATAGACGCCTGAATCTAGCTGGCTGAAAATTTAGTTGGCCGAATATTATATTTTTGGATCACGATCGGTCCGGTTGATAGTACTCGAAGCCATTAAACGTGGAAACCAGTGTCCAGCGATAAATTACGAGTTATTCGTTTCTCAAATGTTGCTTCTGGTCCTTTCATGTCGATTCGACCGAGTGGAGAGCCTAAGCGAGTACACGGCAGGATCGAAGGCGGTTTGAAAGCGGGGAGCCTCTTATCGAAGCCCTTGATTCGTCGTTTGTCTTTCGGTGGCTTCGCTTTCTTAAATGTCGGAACGCAAGCGGTAAATGCGTTCTTAACGCGTGTCATGCGTAGTAACTGTTTCGTTTCCGAAGAAGTATAGTAGTCTGGACTGCGAGAAGAGAGACGGATGGCTATAAATCACGGTGAAAAATATTTCGTTACGAGATAAATAGTCGACTAACGTAGCTGCAGCTTGGTTGGTCGATCTGTATACGTGTAATACCCGTACTGTCGTAAATTTTATTGGCGAGTGGTCTGAGCCAGAAAACTCTGAAAGGCCGTGCTTGTACCACCGTACTATCTTATTATTTAGGATTAGACTTACGGCAGATTTATAGCATTATAGATTTATCTTAGAAAGGAGAATACACATGTAGGTCCTTAGGACGCGTATCGAAAATCGATTTTACTCTGCGTTCTGTTTTCTTGTTGCTTCAGTTTCGCCATTATTTAATCATATTTCCCCGTTTCGAGTATCTACTCGTTCTCTACTCGAGAACGGTACACTCGTGCGGTATACTCGAGAATTTAAAGGACAACGAAACACTGGCGAAATTTCTTGCGGTGAAATATCGTGCTCCTTCGCGTTTTAAATCGAATAATAAATAATAAACACGTAGACCGCGGGAAACACGTGAAGTGGTCCCGGTCATTATTCTCTGCCGCGCATTCCCCGTGACATGAATTTACACATTTTGCACATTGTATCCACTTTTCTCCGTGCGTGTCGCGGGAATATAAACCATCGCAGTAAATTCACGGACGAATGCGGCAGACGGGCACGTCGTGAGCGAACAGTGTTAACCGACCTTCCACCAGCCATTAAAATTATCCATTCAATGAGATCTTTCCAAGAAAATTTCATCGTCGACCTACTTAACCGCCTGTTACCTAACGACGAGTTTGCGTCGTAACTGCTCCATGAGACTTGGAAATTTCTATGTAGCGCGTGATAGATTGCCAAGAATCGGATTACCATCGCAAGCTCTCCAATTGAATAATTATATCGAGCATTGATTCGTGCACTTTGAAGAGTGTCTGTAGATGTGTTATGTAAATTCAAATGTTTATGAATACACGTCGGTACTGCTGGCAATGAACATTAGGAACGTCTACTCTCCTCGCTTTTACCGAGAAACTCTATCTTGTATTTTACATTGTCGGAAACGCTTGATGCGAACAAAATGACAAATTACAAATAACGGTTACAAAGTACCAACGCTGACGCGTATATTCTCTTCTATGACACAAACTGTAATAATAAAAGGAATTGAACGTTATATACGTAAATTTTACGAATTACTACTCATCTGATCGTTTTACGTGACGTAAAGTTAAAAAACTGTATGTAAAAAATGTGCTACAGAGTCAAAATATCCTAATGCTTATGGCCTCGAATACAAGTAAAGATTTTTGTTATACTTGCCGAACGGTTACACCAAATACTTTGCTTTCGATATTTCTGTGCGTACACTTAAATTGCCCGTAAACGCATAAACAGATAATTATATTGTAGAAATTCCGATTATCTAATACGATCCACCTGTGCCCGATCATGATTCTTACTTCGCTCTAACGTCAACGGCAGAAGTCACCGGAACAGAACTTCGTAATCGGTCAAAATGCAAACGAAACGTACTCGAATCGAAAGTGAAAGCCAGACAGAAGGTTCGACGACAAAGCAAAAGCAAACACACGGGTGCGGACAATAAACAAATTCCAGCGAAAGAGAATCGGCTGGAGACGCAGCGCGTGAAACGCACGTCCCGTTCGTTCATCGTATCGGCGCGTTTTGCGCAAAGCGGTGGCGCGTTGGTGAATCCGCGCGCGCAAAAAATCAATGCGACCGTGAAAAGCGGGAAAAAAAGCGATGGAAGAGGTAAAAGGCTGCCGTTCGAATCGCTTTTTATCTCGCGGCTTGAAACCGGCCAGCCAGGAAAAAAATTGCGAAGAGCGGTGCGTCGACGAGGGAAACGAAAAGACGGTTGGTGGTCCCAGGGGAAGGCGTCGACCATCATCCCCCGTTCGTGGATTTCGTTTCTTTCTTTCTCTCTTTGTAGCAGTCCCTTTATACGGGACCGACCGGCTAGGTCCGTCGTGGCCGTATAATCGATATCGCATGTAACATCACGTTTCAATCAGCAAACGACGTTGGAACGCGGCAAAAAGGTCGGACAAGGGATGCGTCTCGTGAAATATTCCGAACACGGTTTGGACAGCCTTCCTGAACCGCCGCCACCCTCGGGAATAGGGCGTCGATACTTTTTGAGCGAGATTACCTTTGTTTAGCTTTTTCGATGGCTTCCGATCGATACCATTTGTCGAAGCGTGAAAGGATTTTATTCTCTGGATTTTTGAATTGTTTGTAATGCTCGTCATCGGGAAGATGGTAGTAGGAGAAGAGTATAGCTGCAAAACACGTACAGATATTCTACTCGTTCCTCCTTCCATTTATAAATATACATTTTTGTTCGGAAGCGCTGACATCTATTTTCAATAAAACTTTGATATTTGACGCAGGTTATGAATTTTAAACGTCGCGTAGAAACTTCAACGAAGTCGTTAGTGTATTAGTAACGTATACTTTCTTTATCGTATAAATCCCATTTCTTGGTATCTTCATTATGTAATTCAGTTTTTCCAACTTTCGAGTTAATATATTAAGACTTTCGAGCAAAGATGTACAATTCGATGTAAATAAGTGTAAGTATTTCAGACAATTTAACCGAAGTTACGTTATGTGTCTGCACACTTCAGATACATTTTTGCCTGAAATGTTACCTGTTGTTTGAATATTCGTTAAAATTTTGTGAATATTTCACTGCATCGCATAATAATTCAGTCGAGTTATGGAAACAAAATATTTCCATTTACTCGGTCGCTGTAGATGACAAATTTCTACATGTGACTATCTCAGCCGATAACGAAAATATATGTATGCTAATTTTAAGATCGTTTCAGAGGAAGGTGATTATATTACGTTCTAAAATGTATAATAAATTAAGCAGGTCTACGTTTCTTCTGCCAATCTTCTTCCTAACGACCGATAATATTAATGAGATTGTAATAGGTCAGGTGTGAGAACAGTGTGCTAGATTCTATTGTATTTTCTTCAAACTTGCCACTCAAGATAATTAAGTAACTAGTCTCGCGGTGTATTGATATGGCAAGAGGGGTACGTAGTTTGCGCGGCATGTTGGCGCAGCAAAGTTTCCACAAGATTGCCATTGTATTTACAAATAATAGCGAGTTGCCGTGTGGAGGGTTCCCGAGGGTACTTTGAATACCTGTTTCCAAGTGACTGACTTTGTCTTCGCCGAATCTTTTTCCAGATAACAAGTACTCGCTGTTAATTGCTTTGGAGATCCTGTTCGTGGAAAATTTCTGGCAAACGAAGAACCAGCGGTAAACTAACGGAAAAGGAGGACTTTTAACTAAAAACTGAAAAATCAAGAAGACTCGGTTGAAACTATTCGACGCTTGGCCACGGCTTCGAAATTGAATAAACCACTCAAATTAATAAGCTCCTCGGTCTCGGAGGAAAACTGGCCAATTATCAGAATGTTCGTCTTCTTGGAGTCGAAGGAACGTCGGGAGAGCTTAATATTCCCTTTAGCGGAGCGCGGCATCATATAGAATGATCCGCGATCGCTAAAGGCGATAAGAATTTAATTATCATTTCCTATTGAAATATTGGTTTGGGCAGCGCGAGCACCACGCGTTTGACCAAATTACGGATCGGCTGTAATTAACAAACTGACAGACGTAATTAATTTGTGTGCATTTTAATAATTCGAAATCTCTTTCGTTTCTATTTCGATGAAGCAATTAGCAACAGAAATGAATCGCTTAGCGATTCGTTATTAACCTTTCGACGATTTGGCAAGCTTGTTTGCTTTTCCCAGTTATTAACGAGCGTTTATAAGTTGACCGGACTCGTCTCCGCGATCGCTCGCCTTGCAAATTTTCAAGCACTCGTTCGTTTACGGACTAATGATGTCCAACGATTCGAAGGTTTTAAAAGTTGCAAGTCTTCCATGTTTCCGTGGACCAGACAGTCGCGAACAACTTTAAAAGTAAAATCCCTGTTTTCGTCGCGATTAAATTACTAGAGTGATAGAAATATGGCATTCGGTCCGACTCTTTCGTTTCACTCGGGCGAAATTCTCGTGTAGAAATCCATTTAAAAGACGCAGAAACTTTGTTATCGCGTGTATCAAAAGTTCGTAGTTATCGAAATTTATTAAAAATATTTAAAGAAAGGAATCCAGTCCCAAAATTGTATTGCACGTACGACTGTAAGTTTTTAAATTGCGCGCTCGTAAGCGATTCTGACGAGCAGAAAATTTGGAGACCAGGAGGACGTAGTATCAGCGGCCATGAACGCCGCGGGCGACTCGCAATTAATCGCGACGCATTATTCATGCGTCGCTCGAGTAGCGCTGCTATATGTTGCTGCGGGAAAGAAAACGTGAAAAAGTAGCGCAATTACCGATACGTGGCCGGCTATTATCAGCGAACAGAGATGCATTAAACGAAACGAGAATATTAATTGACGCGTATTAGACGGCTCTTTGCTCACTCGGGAATTTTTCCTTCGTGGTCGAAAGGCTCTCTCTCTCTCTCTCTCTCCCTCTCCCTCTCTCTCTCTCCCCGTCGATTTCTCTCTAGCTGACGCGTCGTCCCGTCCGGAGTAATTTTCGACTTGAAAGACTGCATTGATGCAATCGTGTAAAAAAACGTTTGCTGTCGCGTACACGAATTTAGCCGTCGCGTCAGATTTCAAGCTAAGCACTGTGCCGCGTTCTCACGAATCGAACATCGAGCAGCGAAAATTGTTTCTTTCACGTTGAATCGTTTCGTTGGCAAAGAAACGTGCGCGACGACGGGACTGGATTTTACCAAAAATTGGTGGAAATATCGTATCAACTGCGAAACTCGCGTAGTAGACTCGAAGCTGAGCAAGAAGTGGCTCGGAAGAGATAGAGAGCGCAAGTTGAAGGAGCGACTTCGTTTCGCAATTGGCCGTCGTCGGAATCATGTCCCAGGTGTGGTAGACGCCATCGACTCGAAGTAGCCCGGGAACCAGAGGATAGACTTGGAGAGGGTAGTTTTCCAAAGTCATCCGATTTCCATCCGGACGACTGGTTCGTCCCGGTGGCTCGTGACTCTCGAACGCTGTCCACACGAACGGAGAGAGAGACTAAGTTTGAAATTATTCGAGGCGTCTGATTCGCGTAAATGAACCCTTTCGGCTAATCTCGAGGGGTAAGCGTCGGCGTATGCAAATGGCGGGGAGCCGTCCTGGAGTTTTCGGGCCGCTGTCACTCTGTCAGTACCTTTATTAATAACGCACGAATAAATTTCTCCCGTCACCGCGAAGCGTTCGGCAATTTCGATATCGAAACGGTGATCCCACCTGTTTCGAGAACAAAGTTCCACGGACAGATATCGCGGCGGAACGAGTGCTGAATTTTGAATCGGCGAACTTGTTGTTGCCCTGTCCGTTCGTTTGTTAGACAGTTCGCAGCAACTTCGGGGCGGTGCGCGATTTTTCACTCTGTCCATCATTTCCATGCTTGCAATCTAGTCGGAAAATTGTCCTTCTAGATGACTTGGATCGTTGCTATTTAACGAAAGTGTAATCAGACCGACGACATTTCTATATGATTTATTTACTTATTTATTTATTTACGGGATGAACCGTTTGAAATTTTGTTCGCGAGTCTCTTCTCGTAGAGTTTAAAATTTGATTCGTTCGTGACCGTGCAATTAGCAATGTAGAGAAATATTTTACCGCAACACTGTGTCGCTTCCATTTTCGATCGATCAACAACGACTTAACAGATGAATCAATGACAGATCTAATTATTAGTTGAACGAATCGCGTGTTCGCATAAATGGCAAAGTTTATTCGCAGCGGCGCGGCGGGTGGCTCGAAGTGATTCATATCCATTTGGCGACGAAAAGAGTCGCGTTTCGAAAACGAACCGGTCCATTTTTAGGCTCCGCCGCACACACGTACACGTACAGCTACACGTAGACGCGCAACCGCAAAAACGACGAAACACGAATTCGCTCTTGGAGAGCGTACGAATAACTGGGAAAGTGAGTGCGGTTTCCAGGCTGCAGGGATTAATAGGGCGCTGGAAGGAAACTATTTTTTCTTTATTCGCGTGTGAAAAACTGCGCGTTTTCGCTCCATACAAGCGAGGCAACGAGTGCGCTTTTCCCCCGCAGTCCTCGTATGAAATAGATCCGTGAGCAAGACGTCGTTCCTTTTTCAACGCAAACCAGCATCCAGTAGTGTGGATATTTATCCGTCGATTCAAAGGTTTCGGCTGGGCTTTGAACCGGCAATACCAGCATCGCTCTGGCCAGATAGTTGGTCGTCTAAGCACCAAACGCGTCGAACACAGTTTAACTTGGCCGATCAAACAGAAGGACGGTACCGTCTGTGTGGCGGAATGGCATTTGTTTCTCGTTACAATAGAATGCGATACAGTGTACATTCGCGAGAAAGTTGCGCGGTTCATTTGGAGAAAAATCTGTTTTTGCTAGAGGAGGATGGATTCTTTTAGGCCTGTTTTGAGAGTAAAATTCGAGACCGTACCTTTTTTTTTTTTCGAAATTTTCGGCGTCAACCGAGCGTCGAAGCATCCGTTTCGAAAACCCAAAACAACCGATTCGCATTTTTCCGCATTTGCCGAAGCGTTAGAGCGTAAATTTGGTCGTGCTGCGGAAAAATAACCGTAACGCTGGCTGCCAGCTGGCAATCGCCGTGAGTAATCGAAAAAATACGGTACCTGTTGCAAAATGAAAATTCGTTTTCATAGGTCTTCCTATCGTTCTTTCGCTGTTGTTCCTCCAAACGTCAAACTGGAACAATTTTTGTCAAAAAAAAAAAAAAAAAAAAAAAAACCACCGCGATACTACCCTTTAATCAGCACGTTGATTAAAGTGCACGCGCGTTCCGAAATTTCGGGAGCGGAGCCGCGATGTTTTCAAACAATACCATCTGTATCGAGTTGCATTTTGAAAATGAAGCTTCCCTCTTCTTCCGATCCGCGCGGCGGAATCGGCCTTTGCGGAAACAGAACGTGAACTCCCCCCGGCGCGTACGAATAACTCCGAAAGTGGCTGCAATTTCGAACAACCAGCCTTGGATGTGGCGAGGGCGGGGGTGTACGCGGCGCACCGATCCCAAAGGGTGCGAGAGTCCGCCATCGGGGGTCAGAGGTCCAGTTCTCTGGCCAGATATCAGTTCCGGTAGTTACGAGTTTCTCTACTCGATGGAGAGAGGCGAAAGGGGACCGGTCGACCGGAGGATGAGAGACGCGGAGAAAGGGATAAAGAGGCGAATGTGGGCTGTTGGAACGAACAGAGACAGAACGATCGAACGAAAGCTCGCAGAGACGGTATGAATCGAGAAAGGTTGATTAACGAGCTAGAAATCGAAGAACGACGGAGGGGGTAATCGTTGGACGCGCGTTTCGTTATAGAATATTCACGCGTTTATTTCTTTTCCGATGAATTATCGGTTGTCGTGGCTAACTTTCCTTTCTTCTCGCGGGACAAATGTAACGCTCGATGTTGTATAATATAAGATCTTGTTGGAGGACTCGTTTATTATTTACGAGGCAAGTTAGGAATTTCTAGCGAGAAACGCGAAACGTCTACTCGTAGGAAGTACCTGCGCGGGTCAATGTCAGGCCACCAGCATATATCACTGAGATGAACTGGGGGCTCTCGCGATGTATCACCTGGAAACGAGAGTTCCGTTGAAGGACTTGCTTTTTTCCAGCAGAACTTTTATTTCGCTGGAATGATCGTGTGCGTCAGGCGTGTAGGTATCCTTCTCCGCTCTAACTCTCCTAGCCGGGATTATCCTTCCACTTTCATTTCGCGCCTCTTCGCTTATTTCTCTGTTTCCGCTTCGGCTGAACGAGCCGCTGCTCCTTTATGCTTCGCAGGGGACAAGTATTACGAATGCTCGCTAAACGGTCGTCGAATGCTATTTAATTACCCTTTCGAGCCGGCTTGGCCCGATAGCGGCGTCGAGTGGGTGCTACCGAATTTAAATGCCATTTGGACGCGCTTTTCGCACTGATTTCAATGCACCCTTCAACGGAAGCACGCCAGTTGGAGCATCTTCTTGCTGCATCGCGTCTACGCTTCGACCTCGATTCGATTCTCGAAGAGGGAAAAAGAGAGAAAAGAGAAGGAGGAGGAGCGAACGACGCGCGAAGAAATTTCAAACATTCCACTCTGCCATCCTTTTAATCCTCGCTCGGAGCTACGCGCGGCATCGATCGTTGGGGAGAGAATCGACACGCGACATCGACGCTATTTAACGGGAGAACCGATAAAAATGGATTTCGACAGGCCGACGCCGTCGATTCAAATGACCATGCTAAGCGGGTTATCGTTTCGCGTGATTTTGCAAATATTTGCTCGTCGATCACGCGGGGGCACGATGTACGCGTCAATTAACATTTCCATGTTGCCGACCAACGTTGGCCGCCGTTTCGTAGACCGCGTCGCTAAAAACCGGCCGGGACTTCATTTTCCAAATGGAACTATTTCACGGTTTCGCAGTTGAAAGAGGAGGAGCGGCGATGCGATAGCGTGAGACGAAAGATGAAATACATGCCCGGTGGAGAAAGAAGGCGGTGGAAGATGAAGCGAAGGGTCGAGAAATGAATAGAAGGTATTCAAGCTACGACCAAAAATTCGAAAGCGATGAATGTACGTACGTGCCACTCTGTGAATTACGTTGAACGCGAACAGCCTGCCTGCCTCGGAAATATTTCGCAGGAAAAAAAGGGAAACCGGTCGATTCGTACTCTCTCCGCCTCCTTCGACCTTCCATCTTCCATGGCTATAATTAATTGCTCGCCTCGAGTTATTTATACTTTGCATGCATCCCTTACGCAACGTCGATGCTTCTTAATGGCGTTACTTTCGCTGTATCAATTAGAGAAACTATCCAATATTTTTACGCGTCGTTCCACGTAGATATTTTACGATCAGATACGCGTAACAAACCACGGTTTCCCGCGAAATCTACGGTAGAACGAAACCGGGGAAAAATAGCAACGATTGCCAGCTCGACGCAGACGAATCGGGCGAACTTGCTCGCGGGATTCCTCGGCGAGCAAGGAATCGAATTTTTTCCAGGTCACGTTTGGAGGGAACTTGAAAAAAATCATAATCGCGCGAAATTTTTCACGGCTGTGGACTTGGTCGGACGGGAAGGAGGGGCGGGGAAACGGTGAATCGTCGCGACGCTGGTATAACAGCCGCGGAGCCGTGCAAATATTTGCGGAACCTGGGGAATCACGTTTGCCGAAAGTTCGTTAGAGCCGGCAGAAGGTGGATTTTCGAAGCGTAATTGCGACAACAATACCGCGGTTGGAGCCGCGAAATGAGCGCGACTCCGTTGTTGTTTCCGCAGTCTCCAACGACGTGGACACGTACGCGCGAACAGTCTTCGAAGATTCAAATCGAAGATAATGAAATTGAAAACTGTTTGGAAAAGCGTTGCATGCACGGTACGCGAGTATAGACGTATTGAATTTCGATTTCGTGACGCATACGATCGGCATTTGCAGCATCGACCCGCACGCGACAGCACAAAATTGAATATCAACCCATCGAACTGCAATCTATCTATCGATTCACGTCCTTGCTTCCTCGTTACCTTGAACGCTCATATTCCGTGGCTAATCAAGAGGCGAGGTTGACGTTCGATCGCGTATCGAGGCGATCGAGACGCGCGTACGAAATTGCTCGCCAAACATCTTGCCGTGTCTTGCATGCAGATCACCCCGTACCACGATGCGAAACGTTTGGAGCAACGGCGTGGTTCGTTCCCGTTCCCGTTCCCGTTCCCGTTCCCGTTCCCGTTCCCGTGCCCGGTTTCGCAGGCAAGAAACGCTCCATTCCATCATTCTTTGCCCCTCGATCCCTGAGCAAACGTAGCCGCTCTCCGCTTTCTCGTTCGGAATTCGAATCGAGTACACGCGCGAATCGCGTTTTTCTCGACCAGCTCGTCTCGCTTTTATTTCTTGCCCGTTCCCGTTGCGCATTTCGCAACTCGGTTTGACCTCCTCCGCAATGGTAATAAGGAAATGAATCCGCCTCGTTGCTCGACCACGATCGTACTTTGATACTCCTCCGTGTACGCGCGGATAGGCTGCTCCAAGCCAAAGGCACTTTTTATTTAACGTTTGCTCCTAAATTAATTGGACGTTTCGAATAGCTATTTCGTATTGCTTTTGACTTTTAATCAATGTTACCGCGTAACGGTGTCGCCTCGTTTTCAACGATAGCGGTTCTTAACGTAATCAACGTGGAGCCTTTGACGTGGTGTATTATCGTAAAATTCTATTACACCTGGCATCCAGGATGTTCGCTCGAGAAGTTCTCCGCTACAGCTTATGGTGTCTTCCTCAAATATCTCTGGTCCAAAAACGAACCAATAATAACGTCGTCTATAAACATTCTGCACAGTGCTGATCATCGTAATCGTAATGGTTTATTCCGCGATGGTTGAAAGCCCCGACGCGAAGCGTTCGGAATAAGAGAAACTTTCCTTGACCATAGAGATATCATTGTTCGGCCATAGAAACGAAGGGAACGTGTAACGAACAATTGCGATGAAGCTAGCTGCCGGAGGCCGGTAGCTATTCAGCCACGCTACCTGTTGTCCTGTCGTTCGACGTGGATCCACTCGTCGACAAGATGACTCTCGCCGGTATACAAATTGGCCGAGCGTTGTCGTACCTTATTAGCTGACGATGCACGATCCATTATTTCCTCCGAAACAATGCAGACAGCGTGCTCGTCCCGGCATCTCGTAATCGATACATCGTCGACAGATAAAAGTTGGTCGACGCACGCCGTCAGGTGGAGAATCTCGACTCGCCGAGTCGACGGAACGGCGCGGCGACGAGAGTTAGCCCCGGAGAACGCAGAATGGTGGAAAAAGGTGGATGGGACGCGCCCGCTGTGAGAGCGGCTGAGAAGGGGTCGCCGATGGCGAGCCCTGCTGGGACTTAATTAGTCAAAGCCCTTGCCAGCTTACTTGCAAGTGCCTCATTAGGGCCGATGTCGCGTCTCGTAATTGGAACGCGCGCGTCACGACTAATTACGCGAGGATGACGCCCACGGTGAAATAAAGATTTGCCGGTATGGCGGTCCCTCGCGGTCGCCGTTCTTCTCTCGAATTTAACTCATTTCGTCTCTTGCGTTGTCTATTTTCTTCGGTCTTCCGGACACCCGATACGCTAACTCATCCAAACTAGATTCGCTACCAGTCGGTAGCTTCGGTGCGCGCTTCCGGAGAAATTCAGATGCACAGACGCGTTCGAAGAAACAGATCGTTGTATCGTTATATAGGTATAATTGTTGAAATTGCATCGAAGTGTTTTTCAAATCAATCGCGGTTAAGAAAGAAACGGGAACGCACGCGCGTCTGCCGATATGTCACGCGAATTTTTAAAGCCGAAGCAGCGAGACACTTTTTCCTTTGCGTTTGCTCGTCCGTGTCATAGCCGGTTAATAGAACTATAAATAATAAGTCGTCGCGTGCCAGGTTGCGTCGATTCGCGTGAAACTTTCAGCTTCGGATTACCTTTACACAGGTAATGTACACGCAAACGATATCCCAACGCAGCCACGGTGTCTATCGATGAATCTTAAATCAAGGGACGATATAGAATCGCTCTTCTTATATATACCATGCTTCTCTGTGTAGCATCTCGTTTCTAATTCAGAGAAATTCAGCGTGGAACTTTTCTTATTCCCGTTGACGACGTTCTCCTCGCGAATTCCAACAAATAAGATTTTGTTCGTCCTCGGCGCGATCCAACCGCAAATTCGTTTCGTAACGAAGTTAGTTCTCGAAAGCCGAAAATCGAACAACGAACGCTTCGCTCGAATCTTCCTTTCCGCGTTTAATACGATCAAGATCTTACGGGCCCTCTAATTTACACACCGGCAAGCTTAGACGTGTGATAAATTTCGGTCGAGTAACCCACTTTTCCAAGTAATATCTGCATGCCGGGGCGGATTTCCAGCGAGTCGATAGGTTCCATCGGAATTCGGTTTAACGGAAGTCGTCGCCGGGAACGATGGCGCGCAACCTTAAGGCGGCAATTTGTCAAGCCTTGTGTCATCCGCGTAAAACCCTCTCGTTATTGACCTTCAACGTGCCGACAGGGCTGCGTCGCCATGGAGTCTTTAAGCCCGCATTCACGGCCCGTAAAATTGCCTATCGAGGCCTCACCGCATCGCGCCGCACTCGCTACAGCCTTTAATTATTCCCAAACGGTTGCGTCGTATTTTATCGGCCGTCGAAGGTTGCCGTCGTTCGATCGCCCCTGGGTTTCCTCTCCCGCCCTTCGCAAAAATCTACCGAGTCGTGCGATTTTACGCGGTAAAGGTCGACCTGGCTGGACGCGTCCCGCCGTCCGCCGATTTTCCAACTCGTCGACGATCTTTCGATACTACTCTATACACTGGCTCGCGAAAGCATTTGAACGTTTGCAGAAACCTTTTATGAATGTTCGTTGATCTGTTTATTTTAACGTCGCCTTATGTCTCGAAGGCTATGTTTTAATATAAAATGTGTAGAGTCGCGATGATTGAATCGATCAATGGAGAATATAAATAATAATAATGGAAATATAAAATTTGTGGGAAAAATACAATAGTGAGAGGAACAGTGGCCGCGAGCTGGTTTACACACATACCCTTATTTTCCAATAAAACGTCGTTTTATTCAGCATTTCGTGTTCGTAGTATCAAATTTCTATGCTCGCGCGAAAATATCTACTACCAAAGGATACGAAATTTGATACTTGCATCAAATTATGATATAGAAATATCAGTTGCAGCTGGTGTAAATGAAAAATGTATAACGCGAAGGAAGATCAAACGTTTATCCATACGTTGATCTAGAAATCATCGAAATGCTCGCAAGTATATTGTTGCAAATCTATCGTTTCTATGAACAGTTACGAACAGTCATTTTACCTATTTTGTGGTACTTCTGGTGTCGAGACGGAACAACGAATTCGTATATTCGAAAACTTTTCCAGCTTTTTTACCGCAACTTTCATCCTTTCGAATGCTCGCGATTAATAACAGTAATTAACCGGTGTAATTCGCGATCGATTGCCTTCATAACTCGATATCCGTATACTTAGAGGGTCCCTCGAGTTTGACACGAGATAGCAACGTTCTTCCAGTCCTTGAAGGAATCCAGATATTCCTGTGGGGGATGGTCGGAGGGGATCGTGAAGGGCAATATAATCCGTCGGAGGGCTCGCACGGTATTTTATTACAAACTAGTCGATGCCGAGAGCAGGATAAACGCGGGGAGGCTGATGGAACAAGGAGGAGGATGAGCTTTTCGGGATTCGGACAAAGGGAGGCTGTCCGTTCTGGTCGCAACCCTTGTATTGTTTCGTTAACGGTAATCCGAAGCTTTCGCTGTCCCGGCATTTCGGATGAAAGGATTTCGCGAAAGACGCTGGAACGACGTATTTTGTTAAAAAAAAAAAAAAAAGAAAGAAGAAAAATAAATAAAGAAGCAAAAAAAGAGAAAGTGATAGGGGGAAAGCTGACGCACGCGTGCGGCAGGGATTTGATACGATGACATCGAGAGTATTTTCAAGGGTGTAGAGAAACAGAAGATAGAGGCATGGAGTGAACGTAAATTTTGAAATCCTTTCTCCTTTGAACGTCGACCAGAACTTTTCTCACGCAAGCTTTTCCAAACGATACGGCTGATTAACAAGAAGGATAAATGATCGATTAAAAAATTATACATCGAATAGGAGTAAAGTGGGAACGGAAGAGCGATGAAAGGAAATAAGTGGTGCTCGTTTCCACGGGTTTCGAAAACCGAACGCGAGTTCGTGAACGAACGTTCACCTAATTATTATTGTTGCTGTTATTACGAGGATATTATTACGGCGGCGTAATTATTAATACGCGCGTACGGTGGACAACGTTTTGCCGGCTAAATTGGACGTTTCGTAATTCTGTTACCGTTATCATTATTGTTATCATTATCGTAATTATTGTTATTGTTATTACGATTATTTCGTGGAGGGGTGAAACGCGGCATATAATAATCGCGGCATGAAGCGGTGCGGCCATATAATTATACGATTTCAGGGCCGCAAACCGTGGCAACAATTGCAACCGCGGCTTCGATGCCACGTGACCCGTCGCGTCGATAATTGACGATCCGCCTTTCCACCCTCTTTCTTCCCTCTTTCTTTCTTTTCTTTAATTTCAAACGCTATCCCTGCAGCGCTGCGATCGAACTCCGAAGCCATTGTCAATCGCGATCGATGCGGCATTCAGCTACCATCTTTAATTCGTCCTTTTTAAGTAAACTACGAACGTCGATACGGCCCATATTAACGGAGCACGTATCAGTGGCACGCCGCGCAATTCCTACTTTCGTTCGGATCGATGGAGATTAAATTCCGTTCCTGGGATGCCGATCGCCAACGATTCATCGACCGCTTAATTTCTCGCGCGCAATGCGAGCAGAAAGACAAAGAGGGGAATGATTCGTGGCGGGTAACGAACTGCCGGAGAAATATGAAAGGCAACGACGAAGGCGACTGCTTCCAGCGATGCAAATTCGACCATTTGTACCGCAGCATTCGTATCCGAGTATCCAGGCCGATCGTTCGCGCTTTCAGCCGGTCCATTTTCGCGTTTAGGTCGTCGCCGGTTATATTTACATGGAAAGTCTCTGCTCTACTCGGCGAAATACGACGCTTTCCGTAAATAACACGGTAATACAGAATATTCCGGTAGGCCGGTATTATCAGTCTAACAAGCGATGAAACGAATTATTTCGATCGGTGGGAGATCTTGACGCGTTCATTATAAATCTGAGTCCGACGTTATACAACGCTGTTGTGTAATTTTATATAATGCTAACAGATAATTGTCATACAACGCCTGTCTCTAAAATCGTAAAACTATTTAAGGAAATAATCTTTGAAACTGAACTGAAACTGAGCGAGTCTGTACTGGAGAAAGAATAAAAGATATAATATATTTAATCTACCATTAACTTCCTAATATTCTTTGGAGAACCTAACGTTATTATGGAGCGTTTTTTCCACGATTTCTTATACCCAAATTGGTAATATACACGTGACTTAAGAGTACGCGTCTACTCAGATTCGCGCCAGTAAACTTGTTAAATTCGGCAAATCACGAGTGAAGAGAACTGTCGATAGACTCGATTTTTGAGAAGGATCTGTGCCGCTTATGAGGAAATCGGATCGAGTTTACACCGCGATCCGACAGCTTTCGACCGTTCGCCGCGAGGTACCTCGTTTATGCGACATGACAGTGCTTTAATAAATACCTATCGTCGGTAAGACCACGGCAAGAGAGCGGCGAGAGGCGGATATACAAAGACAAAGAGGTGAACGGTAGGAAGAATAGAAATGTGCGGCTGGAAAAGAGGGAGGAAAAAGGATGCTTCAGGGGATGAGATAAATTGAAAGAGCTCTCGAAGTTGTCAACCTCCGCCGTTGGTCACCCCGCTTCACCTTTTCTCTCTCGCTCTCTTTTATTCTAGCTTTCATTCTTTCTTTTCGTTTCTCACTTTTCTCTCTTTCCCTTTTCGTTTTCACGTTCTATATAAATACACGCGATATGATTTCCACCCGATCGGAACTCTACTATCTTTTCCATTGCAGAAATGGATCTTCGATTTTTGATAAAACTTTCTATAATTTAACCGTACGATAACAAATAATTCGAATTATTGTGAAAATTTCTTCGTAATTTCATGATTTCTACTTCTCGCGTCTCACATTCGCGTCTCTCACGGATATCCTAAAAATACGCGTCGATTTGGACGATACCTGGTGAACGTGTTAAACTGAATGATCGGCTCCCCGATCGCTAAAAGAATGCGAGATCTCAAAGAGTCTGGATGATTTAGTGTCACGTTGTACGTTTCGAAGCCGCGAGCCTGTACACACGTAGAGTTTCGCGTGTTTGCTTATTTATTTATTTATTCAGGACGCTTCGAACGCCCGTCGCTTCATGAATACAATATTAGACATTTCCCGGTTGTGGTCCCGTAGATTCCACGGGAAACTTCTTACGGTCGGACTTCCTGCCAGCTAAAGCTGGAGTAGGATCGCGCGCACCTGTTCGTATCAACCTCGAGGTACAGCCCACTTATAATCCAGTCTCTTTCTTGATACCGTCCTTTAAATCACATTTTCATCCCTCGCATATATGCTAAAGAGAATCAGTGTCTTTTCTTTTTGCCTGTCGAGCATCGTTCTACGTTCACTTTGCTTCTTTACTTACACGGTCAAAATGTATATGTTTACTTCTGCCATGCTTTTATTTACGAACGATCTTTGTTCATTTATGCGATACGTTCAGCTCGCTACTCGAACAACTCCAGCAAAAATATATCTAATGTTCGAGTATTAATGCCTTTAAATTGAAAAAGCGGTACTCGGCTCGACGAAGCGCACAAAGTGGGCAAAGGATCGTTAAAAGAAAAGTGGATGGGCAAAACTGGAATGGTTCGTTCTCTCTCTCTCTCTCTCTCTCTCTCTCTCTCTCTCTCTTCGTAAGATGAAAATTGAAAGCATTTCGCGAAACCGTCAAAGGCATAAATCTAACGGCGAGAAACGTTAAATAAAAGGTAAAATATAGCCTGCGATATATTTACGGGGAGGCAGGGTCAGATTAAAGCCTGGCCGTGGAGCATAATCAATAGATTCGAATTGTCTGGCGTGACAGCGCCGCAATATCGGAATTCTGCCAAGTTTCGTCGCTACTTGTATCGTCAACCATAGGAATGTCTCCCTTTTCTCTGTGTCTCCCTTCAGCTGTTGCGGTGGACGTATTCGTGTGGGTGTAAATTCGAGCTGCTTTCTCGGATTCTATAACGAAATCCCTTCTCATCGTTCCGCCCGTGAGACGGATGAAAACTTGGCTACTTTTAGACCTTTGAGGCAGCTTTTTCGGGGCGTGTTTCGGTGACATTTTCAGCTGGCTACAAAAGGGCTTAGATATTCGGCGATCGTAGGAGAGTCCGTTGAGCCGTTTTTTTTTTTTTTTTTTTTTTTAATAAACTTCGCTGTACTTTCTGATAGATTTTTAGATTTAGCTTCGAATAATCTATCCGCGCTTATATATAATAAGATATAACATATAATTAGACTGCGAATTTTTTATGTACTTACGAGAAATTGAAAGAAGCAAGAACGGACGAAACGCACGTAATGTGCTAAAATATAGTTAACTCGTTGTATTATTTATTGGACGAAAGCGTTCTATTTTTCGAAATATAAATTTGTAAACATCCGCGGTATATTGTTCTACGTACTTCTACGTAAATTCATAATCGCCCATACATTATTTTATATACACATATATGTATATTTATCGATTAGACGGTACCAAGTTTATGTTCCGTTCGCGAACTAGTTGCTCTCCTTGTTTCTCTTTGGCAATTTGAAAATTGAACCGAATATCCGCTTGCCGAATACGCGCAAACGTATACTCTAATAACGCACATACGTTTCCATGCTAGAAGCATCGACACGTATATCGCGCGAAAGTGCTCGGCAATTTGATTTATAGATCGTAATTTCAAGTTGCTGGAGAATATTTTATAAACCTAAGATAAGCAGTGGAGCAAGAAGCGAGGTACAATTCATTTCTCATTTATATTCCGTATTCATGCTGATCTTGGATTCACGAAGCTGTACGGCAGGAGCTTCGACGATCCAATCTTGTCGTATTTCAATCGTTTTTAGCGATCTTTCAGCATGAAACTAGCAATTTTTCAGAGCGCCTGCACCTTTTACATAGTACGAAACAGGGATTTTTGCGCGCATGGATTTATTAAAGATCTGGCGTACAATAAAATTTTTCGCGTCGGACGAGCACGAATTGGAAAATAGGGGTGG
The DNA here is from genome assembly GCF_024542735.1 of Bombus huntii. Taxonomy (NCBI): domain Eukaryota; kingdom Metazoa; phylum Arthropoda; class Insecta; order Hymenoptera; family Apidae; genus Bombus; species Bombus huntii. The sequence goes on along the minus strand of NC_066255.1, from coordinate 4,118,686 downwards.
AAAGTAAAAGTTAGCCTTTCGAGGCACAGTCACGAATCCATTTTCGGCGAGAAAACACGAAGCGCGTCGCGATACCGGAGAAAAGAAGCTCGGAACGGTGCCGTTTCCACCCTCTTTCCGGCTGTGGCGACGCGGAAACGCAATTTTCTCCTCTGGCGTTTCCACACCGCTTCCGCGTTCTCGTTACGGCCCGCTCTGGAACTCTATGAATTGTGCAATGTCTTTCCCGTGTCGCGGATTTCCACGGGTTTTATGGTGATTTCGTGAGCTGGCCCGTGTATAGACACAGCCGCGGATCCAAGAGTGATTTCGACGAATGAATAACGGATGAACGTCTGGCCAGACTCGATGCCGCTATCATCTCGTTTCGATCTTTCAGTCGCTTCAATTTCGTTACCAGTTCACCGGCTTAACCATTGCCTATTCTTTTTTTTTTTTTTTTCCTCCTTTTTTACCCTCTCGTTGTTGTTTGCTTTTAAGAACGTGCTTCAGACCGACAAATCATTCGATAAAGTTATTCGCCGAGGATCGTAAGTCCCAATGCCGAAGACAATGGGTGAAACGAATCAATAGGAGCGATATTTTGTTAGGATTCGGTATTGTTAGGGAATTTGAGCGGAACACGGGAAGGGAGTCGGTGGTGTTAATTGTATAGATTTAACCGGAACCGGGTAAATATGTTTTGTCGGAGTTGAACAGTTTCTCACGATTGCATCGTCGTGCTTAAAATAGTTAAATTTGCAATTTGTTGACATAGGAGAGGGACCGAATGGAACGTGGATGGTTCCCAGTTGATTTTGAGGAATTAATGATGTTGGCTTAGCCCAGCGCGCTCCGAATTGTATTACATTCTCCCCGTCGAATCGCTACTTATGCTTTTTAGCTGAAAAACCGTGGGAGAGGGAGAGGGAGCTTTAGCTCGGATCAACCGCGAACGCTTCCCGACTTCGAATCACCGAATTTTACCATAAAAAACGACTTTTCCCTCGAGTCGAACCTCACCGATCGATTGACTCTGAAACGAATACGCGATGGTGTTTCGCGACGCTCGTCGCACGAACGCAATACACTTGTCGCATCGCGGACATGGCATAATAATGGCTTTCAATTATCAGAATTTCTTTTTGACCGGCAGCGTCGTGGCAACGTGGTCAAATATTCGTTTAAAGCTTATCTTACGTTCGTTTTAAACGATGGGCATCGTTCTAGTACGTCATCGTCCACTGCTCTGTTTAATCGTCCGATGAACTTTATCGCGATCAACCAGCGGCCAACTATAGGGCAAAGGATTTCAGTATGCCGTTAAACTATCCTCCTCAAGGGCAGATGACGCAAGAAGAATTTTCATTATGCCACACCAAATACAATCGGTGCGGCAATCAGGTTGCTTCACCCTCGGTTTAAACTCGTTTCGAGGGTCAATAAAGGACCTCCCACCTCCTTCTCGTTCCCTCTAGTTCGCTCTTCTCGTTTCCCTCGCGACCTCTTACCCTCTTCCTCTCTTTCGCTCTTTCTCCCTTTCTCTCTCTAGCTCTACGCCGACACGAGCAAGCACGACTCTTCACCGACCCTTTCGTACCCTTTACCGAGTAAATCGCGAAACTTGTTTCTGTTAATGCCTCGACGGCGGCGTCGAGCCACTCGAATCGGTGTTTTGCAAATTGAACTGTAAGGCCGCAAGAGCCACGGGCAGCCGGCGATTATGCCGAAGGCTAGAGTTTCGTGACGAGGATTACGAATCTCGTAACAAACGAGCCTTTTATTCGCGCGGTGTTCCAACCTCTCTCGACTAAAGTTATTTCCCCAATGGAAATTGGACGCGCGCGCGCCCCTTAGTTTCACCTTTGCTCGATATACGGAATAATACGCGACGAACGATTATAAACGGTGCGAATTTCCCCATCCATTTCTGTCGTTTATAAAATCTTTTTCCCCCTTCGATTCCACGGTTGATCGCGTTCGAGTTTATGATCTTTTCACCGAACGCAACGGTTAGGGTAAAACGATCATCTGCGTTCGTTTACGAGAATAGAGATACATTCGTTTTCCGTTGTTTATTCGCGGTGACAGCGCGTATACTAGCGTCCACTGGGCACGAAACACCCGAGACTCTTATTATGCTTAAGGTAGATTCTATTTAACGTTGGCAAATGTCTCGAGATTTCTGAACAGACGTGTACTTTTTTGATCGCTTTGCTTTTTAATTTGATTTTCGTACACCGATTCGTTTTGGTGCATTGCAACAAATATTAAAGACTACGTTTAGGTTTATTATTTAACACCGAGTGCCTAGGTAGTTGGAATCGAGCCGCAACGCGTTTTGTTCGCATCCTCTCTTTGCCATTGGCAAGGGAAAAAGTGCAAGAACATCCGGCACGTCAGATCGCCGGCTATTGTGATCCGGATCAATGGCAATGCCCGCGCTGGACTTTTATCGACACGGACGAGCTTTGCGTCGAGAATGAAAAAGTACCGTATCAACGTTATACCGTGCCGCGAACTATTGCCAGGCCCTTTGAAGCGCCAATCAATTATGTATAGCGAATGAAAGAGACGAGGCCATTTTTTCTCTTACCTCCTTTGTTCGCCATTCATAGTTTCTGGTTCTGCTTCTTTCGTCGGCGTTGATCGCGCTCCTTTCCTTTATCCAGAGGACGTTGTTCCGACTTCTTGTATTTTCGGATACTGTAACAAAGGATTTTCAAATCGACTGTTACGACTCGAAATAAAAAATTGAGCTACAAAATCGTATAATATCGAGTTTACGGTAGATGATGATGGATACGATATCCGTTTATTCGTAAGTGTACATTTGTAAATGTCCCGTGACCGATGGACAACGGTGTACATCGAAAGTCTTACTCGCGAGCTTCACTGTGGATACGATGGTGCTTTTGGTAAGCAGCTCGTGAAATACTTGCGAACAATTGTAACTAGTCTAGACCCAGCACGAGAAATCGGACTCGAGCACTATGATTCGTTCGGTTGATCAATTCCCCGCCACAGAAACACGGAGGTTTCTCCGAGAATGGAGTGCCACTTCATCGATATTATTTTCCCATTCCGGTTGGTTGTACAGCCTCCACTCGATCTCCTCGTAACCGGGTCCTCGGTTATTGGACCAAGAACCTGTTCCCCTGAATAACAAATGCTCTCGACCGTACCGACACGTACATTTCTCCTCCTCGCGAGCACATTTCTGTGCGTGCAACGGCATGAGAGAAAAAACAGCAAAAGGCAAATGAGAGAGAGAGAGAGAGAGAGAGGGAGGGAGGGAGGGAGGGAGGGAGGGAGAGAGGGAGGAAACGCGAAAGCACTGGGAATGAATAAAATTGGAGACGTGGAATATTTCGCCCTTGGGAGCAGTGGCCATTTTACGCGCCATTTCAATCCGTGACGTCGTCATCGACGACGAACACACTCTCGCTCCCAAACGACTGGGAACATTTTCGATTTTTTTTCATACCCTAACTCTTTCCACCCTTCGCCCCGGCCTTCCAATCTTCATGCTCGTTTTTCATTCGGATATCGAAACGTCGATTATCGACCCCCGCCGTGAAGATCGTGTTCTGTTTGTCGATCCTGATACATGCTTACCACGCGATGTATCAGTTTTATAGTCGCGTGAGAAGACGATGTCGAAACGAGATCGATGCTCGAACCACATCCCCGAAGGTAAACCGAGAATGACGCGGCGATCTTAAAATGAAATCGAGGATTACGAGTCGCAAGTTAAATGGAAGTCGGTTAAAAAGTGAAACGAAAGGTACGGTTTCTAAACCAGATCGAAACTGATCGCGTTTATTCCGTGGCGTAAATGGGACTGCGAAACGAGGACAGGTGGAAACGGTTGAAAATCGTTAGGTTCTATTATCGTTGGATATCGAAACCGATAACGCTGTCACCGTGCTATGCATTAACTGGCCGACGAAATCTAACGGCGAAACGCGACCGATGAACAAAGTTGATCTTGGACGGCAATTTTTGCCCTCGAATCTAGAAAATCGAATATCGCCTGTGCAAATCGGATGTGAGAAAGTTCGAGCTTAGTACGTGGGCGCGAGTAAAGGGCATAATGGATTGCCAGACAGGGAAAGGGAAAACGATTAGAAAATTGGTAAAGTTAGAAACAGGGGTTGAGATAAGAGGTGTGGGAACGTGGGAAGACTTAGGGGTGTACGCAGAACGGTTAGGAGTCGAGGGCGTGTTGTTACGTGTCGGCCGGCAAGAAGAGGACGAGCGGATGGCAACAGCGGCGATGTTGGAAGCGAAAGAATACAATGCATGGGGTAACGAAAACAGGAACAAAGGACCAGTGAGCGGAACAACGAAATATCGAAGTACAAGGGACGTTGCGGTGGGAAGAGGAGCTGAATCGAAGCAAAACGAGCAATACGCGTATACATATATAGCGGGTGACAAAATGGATTAAGAGAGAACAGAGGAAGAGAGCAGCGGAGCGTAGGACGAGAAGAATTCGTGGAAAAATCGGAGAGAAGAAAGGACACAAAGAGACGGAAAGGGAAAAAATCGCCGAGTTGGAGCTCGAGGCTGGGAAATACAAGGACGGGTCGCGATGGGTCGAGAGGGATCGGGTGAAGGGGCAAAACTGCAAGCGCAGCAATATCAACTTTCGTCCTCGTAAAACTTTCCAGCGCTGACGGCTGACAGCTGTCAATGACGGGCGAAAGCGAGGGCGAGCAGAAGCGCGAGGAAGAGCAGAGGAGGTGGAGGAGGAGGACGAGGACGAGGACGAGGACGAGAGAGGAGGACGACAAGGCTGGTCGCGGTTTCCACCCTTCTCCCGCTTATTCTGGCAGCCAGAGTCCCGGTCCCTGCACGTCTACGTCGCCTGACGACTGTCAAAGTGTCAGGGATCCGCGGCGCGCTATTCTTCTCTCGACCGACTGACGATAATTCACTTGGCGTCCCCAAGATTCGACGTAGGCCCGCACACGAGACGCCCGTGTTCGCTTCCGTTGGTCCACCGCCGTCGTCTCCATTGCCGCCCCATCGTCGTCGTCCCCATCGCCGTCCCTATCGCTGTCCCTATCGTCGTCGTCGCGGCATGGCCCGCTGATAAAAAGATAATGGATCGCCGCGATCCGGTGTCACACGGAAGAAGAACGAGCACCGGTAGCCTGGCTCGTTTTAACCTCCAGAGGACGCAGCTGCGAAGCAATTGCCGCGGTCTGCTCGGAACGTCCTTTGGCCCACGGAAAGGAGGACCCGAGAGAATGAATCAACCGTGTCCTTGGTTCTTCGAGAGGTCTGCAAGAAATTACGAACCAAGCTGGTTCGATGGAATCGCCCGTGCTTCTCTGTGTACTTGGATTTCGAGAAAGGAGAGAATTAAGATATTTCAGATTGATCTGGCAACCGAGGGAGACGACGCATCCCTCGAAGCGTTAACAGAGAAAACCATTTTATTCCACCTGTCTCTTCCGACTTGGCTTTCTACTTAAAAAAAGAAAAAAGAAAAAAGAAAAAAGGAAAAGTTTATTCCATTTCTGTTTAGGCAGTTATATTTATAAAATACGTATAGCATGAAATTGATTCGCTTTTCCGTCAATGTTTTACAGAACGATACTTGTTTATCGATCGCGTTTGAAAACTTTTTATTTCGAATCGTTTGGACAACGTTTTCATTCGGTTGTCAATCCGATATTGTTTTGCCCATTCGGGAAACATTGATTTCATTTGACCTACATGCTTCAAAAGGAAGCTAGACAAAGGTGGACAAAAATCTTGAAAATCCGATGTAACGTTTTCGAAACGAGAAAACAATTCCGTTGGCCTTTACGTTGTAAATTGCGAGCGCTTTCAAGACAAATCTTGTAATCTCCCTTTGTCTTTTGTACCCATAGTTTTCATTCGTCCCCGTTTTCGGTTTGTGACTGGATCCCATAACTCTGAAAACGTCATGCAACGGATGATTTCACAAAATCAACGAGCTTCGTGGTTGCCGGTGTCGGAGGGTGCAACGGCGAACGACGGAGAACAACTGAGAACAACTGAGAACAACTGAGAACAACGGAGAACAACGAGAATGTAGAGCGAGATGGAGTGAAAGCGCGAGGGGAAAGGGAGTCGCGAAAAACGCGCGTAAAATCGGCGACCGATCGAAACCGATACCCGCTGATTGCCGAATTCGTTAACTCTTTTGAAAAGCACGGCTAGAGGTCGGTGAGAGAGAGAGTCGGCGAAGGGAAACAGGAAGTAAAGGGATGCGACACAGTGGTGTACAATGTTGCAGGTTTGCCGTGTGTTGTTGCGCGTCTCTTCTCTCGCCGCCCCTGCCACCTCCGCTACCTCTCAACGTGTTCCTGGTCCCTCCGCAGTGTTCTGGTTGTTCGAGTCGCGCCGCGTGCGTCGACGCCGAGAATAAAAGTGCCGACGAGTCGGCCGGTTGTAATGGTTAATAGTTACTTGTACGAGTATTTCGAGCCGGCTTCGAACCAGTCGTTTCGCCTCGTTGCAACGCGTTTCCACTGAAAAGAGCTTTTGTTCGTCGGATAAAAGAGAGACACGCGATATTTGATCTAACGCGAGCACCGGGGATTGTTTAAACGTTTGAACGAAGAAGCGTTTCCAGATTTCAAGTACGGAGGGGGCGGGGGCGGGGGCGGGGGACCGATCTCGTAACGCTTGAAATTTGGCTAAAGTTTAATTCTCGATCCACCGCCGTTCTTTGTAATCTTTCGACAAGTTTACATCCGTGAAATGGACTCTCGCTTTTTCCCTCCGCCTGGGGATTTTCATTTCGTTCTACGTCACTTTAGAACTTTATATCGTTTGTATCGCGTTTGCCACCGCGGCCGATGTTTCTCGCAACTGAGAGAGTCGTTCTTGCCAAAAGTATTCGACACACGGGCAACATCAACGCTTATACACCTACGATAAGCGTTCTCCAAGGTGCGTTTACGTTTAGGGAAATTTACGCAAGACGAAATTCTTTCCGTAAATCGGCTTGTTGGAAACGGCACCCGCAGGACCCCGGCTCACGCCACTTTTCGTTCTGATAAGTGATATATATTAGGCCCGTGCACGGTTTATAGCCAAAGTTTCGGTCCTCCGTATCAACGCTGTTCCCACTGGGAGATGATCCAGCTACTTAATCTCATCCAACCACATCCGTATTGGCAAATATTTCATTCGCTCGCTTTAAATCTTCATTTCCTGTTCTCTCCCACTGGTAGTAACTCATACGTGTTTTCCCAGGCGATTTTGTATTTCACCGTTGATCAAATTATTCGATGCTTCGCTATCTGGATCGAAACCGTTATTTCCATGTTTTTAGCTTCTCTTTAGTTTTTACAGGGAGAGAAATTGGCTTTCTTTTTAATTAATCTCGTTTTTAACGAACATTTGACACGAATCCAAAGTAACGGCTTACAAATGAAAGGAAACGCGGCACATAAAGATCTCTCGTAATTATTTCGGAACTACTCCGTGTCCTTCTATCTTAATGACGTAGGGAAACATAAAAAAGGTCGTCTTTCGCCATTTAATACCGACGATAAGAAGCGAGTAGTAATGTGACAGCGTATGTATCAAATAATTTATAATCGGCTCAATTCGTTCGCGTGACTGGCATTTAAACTCGTCACGCGCTCGACACGTGCTATTACGAACGATTAGGAACGTGGTATCGAAAGGCACGATTTATCTAGCCACCTACTCGACTGGTATTACGACTTCGTGACACAGTTCGAATTTAGCGACTTTCGGTCGCGCGGAAAACACCGTACAACCTGCCACTCGCGCCCCTGCGATAATGTTAGACGTGAAAATTCACCGCGTCGTGCCACGAACAACGACCAGTATTTCCATTTCGCGATGGCATTTATACGAAAATTCACCTAATCGCGATATCAAGATTTATTAATTAATCGGTGTAATACGATTTGCGTAGTGTGCACGGTTAGCGCAAGCTTGTGCCGTGGTCTTGAAGTTGATCGAACGATAGCTGCGAAGCTCGAATTCCCTCGATAGCGAGGATATGAAATTTAACGCGAAACGAGAAGTGGAGCTGTTGGAATTAGAAAATTACTCGCGCCGTCTGTCGTTGCATGTTTCAAGAAACGTTCTTTCTTATCACAGCGAATATTCGAGTAATCGAAGTGTACACTGGCTCGATCGGATCTCACGCCACGGTTCGTTCGCCTCTCTTTTTTCTTTTTTTTTTTTTTTTTTTCAGTTTAATAGCGGAGCGATTCCGGCGCGCGTGAAATTTCTGCCATTAGTTCGATTTCAATCCGAAGAGCTGAAAGCAGAGCCCCGTCATACCTTCTGCAAACGGGAATTCATCCGAGAGATTGTATACTATCTGTGCGATTCGATCTGCACTATTTAGATCTCTGTGCACCTCTCTCGTCGAATCCCTCTCGCGGGACGCGACAGGCCTCTATTGTAATCTCGAACTTACGAACTAACGATGTTGCCGCTGATGATTGTTTGCACGATGAAGCGCCGATAATACCGTGTCCGCCGTGATATTGAAAACAATTTATCGACGGAATGACGCGAGCCGTGTGTTCGCTTCTTCAAAGCGCCATTGTTCCCCGGCGGGCGAACGCAATCACGATCCGCCGATTTAGAAACCGGCGCTAGAGAATTCCAAGGTTTCCCCCTTTTTCTGTAAATTACGTTTCGATCGAACAATAGAATCTCGTATGTCTGAATTCTATTAAAATTCTTCCATGTACCAAGCGAAAGGCGATTATGTCTCGTAGAGCAGATTCGAAATTAAATAAATATTCAATCTCTGCCAGCTTTCGAGCGGACCGATTTTACTTCTTCGTTCGCTCGACCTTTCGTCGATGCCGCGAGATCAAATTTATATCTGACGGGATATCATCGGCGAGCCACTAATTTTCTAAAGAAATCAACGCTCGATACACGGAGAGAGAGAGAGAGAGAGAGCGAACGATCGATTTCTCCTGGTCGATAATGGGATTGCGAGGGTGGCGTCTTTTTACGCGGCGTCAGCCAGTCGCGGTGAACCAGCGATTTTTCGCGAGGGTTTTCTACGAATCCGGAAAACGGGGCGGTGTTGGTCAAAGATTGATCGAGCGGCGGGAAGAAAAATGAGCGCACGCGGCCACGGAAGATCGCGTGTCGTCGTCTTAATCAAGAAATTTCGGGGCCGGCCACGTGACTCGAGCTCCGACGCGCCCTCTCCGTCGCTACAAGCAGGGTGTATTTTGTCGTGGGCCATTTCTGGGGTAAATTACAGCCACGCAGGAGTCGTTACGGCTGCTTGAATACCGGTGAAATGGATCGTGCCGGGGATAAAGAATGAAAAATTGCCGCTACCGTTATATCGCGTGTATTGTCCGACGGTTTTCTAAAAAAAAAAAAAAAAAAAAAACAGCCCACGGCAAAATAAACGGAAAATTCCATTTTTCGTTAACGCTCGCGCTACGTTACCGCCGTGATTAAAATCTGTCGTTTATTATCGCCGATTGATAGTTTATTCCCGTTTTATAAATGCTAATGTCGCGCCCTTCCTCTTCTTTCCATCGTAAAAAATATAAAATATTTTACGATTGAAAACGGAGAAAGATTTTCTTTGTTCTTCCTCGGGAACGATACGAATCACAGCGAATCGTAAATCTCGTTTGATTTACGAGAATTTCGAACCTCACCGACGTTCGCAATTATACGCGAAAGCGAACCAAAGTTCTTTCACAGCAAATCTTCTATACCATCTTCTTTGCCGTATGTTTGACGAACGTGCATCGCTTTCGCGTTGCAACAAGACGACGCGATTTCAGGCAGCTCGCGTACTCGTCCTCCCGGCAATTAATTTTAATTGGCGTAATGTTCAACAAGAGGCGAAAGCAAAGCGACAAACGCCGTGGTAGACGGTAGATCCCAAGGGGGTCGTCCGTGCAATTTTTCTAATCATCGTCCTTATTACTCTTGTCGCTATTATCCTTATTATCATTGTCCAATTGGAGAACGCGGTCCATTTCCGGGGAGACGTACGGCCACCCGGGGATCGTTGTTCGTACGAAGAATGGGCTGGATACGCGCCGGTAAGGAGCTGGTCGTAGAGAAGTAACGACTCGTTCGTGAGAATAAACCTTGCGTAGTTTTGCGCATCTCGAATTCCCGAACACGTGCCCACGCTCGTTTCATTAACGGAAAATAAGGCCGCTGGATCTTCGCGGGTTCCTTTACCGTCCACTTGTTTCGTTCGACGTAAGTACGCTATTGACCGATATTTTTCTCGAATTTCGTTCAACTTTCAATCGAAACACGGAAGAGTTTCCAACGCCAACGAGGAATGTTTTGTCTAAAAGTCCTGTGCGTCGTTTAGTGGTACAGCAACGAGTAGAAGTTTCTACCAATCACCTGTGTGATTTTGCATATATTTTTGGCGTTGTATTGGACGTTTTCTATGACTTTTTGACTTTTGTGAATCGTAGGTGGTGACGCGTCTTTTCATGTACGTACATTTTACGCTACACGTTAACGGGATTTTATCGTTACGCGTGAAATCGACGAAGAAAAGGATATTGCGAAATCTGTAAATATCGAGGAATGTTACAACGTTTAAATCTCGATTTCCAACCTATAGCCATTTCCACATTAGCCGACAACGAAATCTTGTAACCGAATCAGCCATTGCAGAAGATTGCTGATTGTAGTATTTCAATTTACCCGGTTCTAAATGTAGTACCAAGCCCCGTGGCTATCGCCTTTATTTGCTCGAGTCTCTTTTACGACGTGACTACCTCTTTTCATTCTGTCATTGGAAACGTTTTATAGCCGAGCAGACAACCTCGGCGGATAACATATTTGCGTACGAATAAATGCATGAACCTTAATTCCAACAAATTCGAATTGCACCAGCTGAATGACCAAAACCTCGTCCGAGTATATCTAGCATTGACCGAAGGATCGAACCAGACCGGAAGTAGAGAAGAAGCGAACAATCGGTGAAAAGCTGGAAGAAAATCGGCAGAAAAGAAGCGATTCGTCAGATCGGCACGGCTGAGTTTCGAGGGTGAAATCGATAGCAGGTGGTGGCGGTGAGTCCCTGGAGCGAATCCACTACCTCTACTACGCCCCTTTACCCCTTCATCCTCGCGTCTCACCGACGCCGGCCACCCTCGGGCATTTATTTATTTTCATGCGGTTCGAATGCCGCGGGTTGCCTCTCCTGCTTTTCGACGTGCCTGGAAAGGACAGAAAGGAGAAGAGAACATCGGGAGAAAGGGAGAGGGTGGATGGAGGGTGGATTTCGAGGGCGGAGAGGGTAAAGAGAGAGGAAGAGAGGGAAGGATGGCGAGCCACGCGCGATTCACGGCGGGCTCGTAAAATCCGCGGGCGAGACTCGAAATCCGTAATCACAGTTCGCACCAGCGCGGCGCAGCGGCCCAGTCGCGATGGAGAATCTCGCCCCTAGGGTAGAAGGGGCGAGACCGACCAGCTACCTACCAGAGCATCGGAATGGAACGAGAGGGGAAAAAAAACGGTCGAATGTTTCGCGGTGGCTCTTTCCTACCCATCCTGTCGCGAAATCGAATCTCCTACGATCCCTTTCTCTCTCGTTCTCTATTTGCCGTGTTGCCGCGCCTCGCCGATACTGTTAGCGATAAGAACTTGGGATTGCACGTAAATGTCGGCAGCCAGCTTTTCGTTTTTCTTTACGGTTTAATTCTTTGGCCGAGGAAACGGTGACAGCCGAAGAAGTACGACACTTTGCGGTCGCTGAGTTACGGGCACACCATCGTTCTTTATTTAAGGGTGATAGTTAACTTCTTGAATGAGAAAACAGAGGATCCCCGTTAACGAATGCGTCCGTTCCACCCCTCTTCCGGGAATTGAATTCAATTTTTCATGTGCACGAGCATTTCATACAGCGTTTCATATATCGAGGGGGAAATTGTTTTTCTTTCGCCAGAAGAAACACGATTTGACACTCTGTGGATGTAACGAAAGGCTGGAAGTGTGTTTTCCAAGGAACGCGTCGGTGAAAAAACTTTGGAAAATGACAGGCGTCAATATCAGCGAGCGTCCCCTTCGAGATAAGTGTAACAGCGGGAACTCTTAAAACGCTTCCTTCGCGCTTTATTATTCTATCAAACCCTCCGGGGAAAGTGGCTGCTCTCCGGGGAGAATAAATTTTTTTATTCCACATTAAAAGCGGCCAGACATCTGTTCTATCGACCGAAGACGCGTCGCGAAACGTCCTATTAAGAGCAAAAAATGGCACACGGGTAGAAAAGAGGAAGGAAAGGAGAAAGAGAGAAGGGAACAACGATAGGAAGAGGCGTGTCGTCAAAGAAGAATCCAATTCGATTATTTTCTCTCCGATGTGACGCTGTTCGTTCCGAGCGTGCCAGGCTCGATCTTAACAGAGACGCGAAAACGATTGCCACAATTAGATGAATCAACATTCCGACACGCTGACGGGAGACGACAATAACAGCTTTTATTTACGAAGCTTTTACTTAAAGACACGACTGGAAAACGTCGCTTGTACCTCGCCTGTTACTTTCGTTCCGCGACCCTCCCTGGAATAATATTTTTCCCGCTCTCCCTCGTTCAGGCCCGGGAATGAGATTTAATTAACCCCTCATTAAGAATCGCGCAACGAAAAGCCCGTCTACGTTTTGTTTATTTACCCTGTCGTTTCCTTTTTACCATCACGGCAATTGCACCGTTGTGTTTCTGCTAGAGAGAGAGGAGAGAGAGAGAGAGAGAGAGAGAGAGAGAGCCAAAGCGAGGTTCAACGAGTAAGAAGGATTGACTTATTTATCAGTTGTCGAGACTTGTCTACTTTTTGCCAGACGTCATTCGGTCACGCGACACTGCTCTACAATCTCATTCTTTCTTTCTTATTGTTAGCCGCTTGAAGTAGCAAGTGGAACTATCGTATTATACCATGCGATTTACAAATTGCATTCGACTCTGGAATTACCAGGTGGAAATTGGAAATAGGATTACATACGTAGCTGCTGCTATGCTTTCTATATGCGTTCTCTTCTTAGTATACGAAGGGGTGAACAGCACGATAAATCACACTTCTTGTCTGTCGTAGAATAGCGATTTTAAAATTGGATATGTTGCAACCAGTTTCGTGCCTATACGGCCCTTCTCCAACGATCAAACAATGTTAACTGTTTTTTTGTTCGTTTGCGGCTATTCATTTCAATTAAGTTGGACTAAAATAACAATTAAACTGATACTATCGATTTCTTCTAAGAGACATTATAAATTAACATGGATCGAACGAACTTCCCTGCCTCTTTTCCGTAGAAAAACTATGGCTATCGAGCTGTCAACGATATTTTACACGATTTTTACGCCATTGAGGCCATTGAGTCGGTTAATCTGTTTTCAAATATGGATCGTTTAAAGGTTGTTCGTAATGCAATTTAACGAATTAGAAGGAAAATCAATTTGAGTTAGCTTGACTCGAATAATTCTGTTACTTTTCCCTATAATGTTTTTGCCGTGTGGCCTTCCCCTATCGAGAATTATTCGACCAGCTGTAATCCAATAAACTAATTGCGCACTTAGGAGAACGAATCTGTCGGTCGAAGGAAAGAAAGCGATACGTCGCATTGTCGCAAAAATGGATCGCTTTCGCTGCGTGTGCACGGTCAGGTGTTCATCGAGGGGTTGGTCGCGCGGAGAGAAAGGAACGATGCACGAGGGACATCGCCGGGTTTCGATTATCGTCGATAACTCGGCTGGATGTATCCCTTCCGTGCTATGGCTGTAGTTTCCGGAAATTCGCTTCGCCCCTAGGATTATCCCGTCCGGGGAATTCCCATCTCGGCGCCATGGTTATGCGCCCTTCCCGTTACCGCGCTCCGTTCAACCCTTACTTTCGTCGGCGTATCATCGCCGTCTCCACGGTTCTTGGCCCTTTTGTCTTCGAACATCGCCGCGATTTGTCTCATATTACTTCCACGAGAATATTACGTTGTCTCTTCTTCGTTCGGCGAGGAGAACGTATCGCGTTCGACGGCGACGCGGCTTCGAACGAAGATTGCGTCCAGAAATGGACACGCCGCGATACGACATTTTTCGCAGATGGCGTCGACCGATCGAGTCTGTTCACGTGGATGTTTGCGATATTTGTTTCAGAATGCACGTTTCCACTGAAATGGGAAGGCACCTGGTTTCAAAGCGGAGTCAGACAGCCGATCGTGATCTCCAGGAATGAATTGTCCAGCAAGGGTAGGTGCCTGCACAACGAGGGCGACAAGTTTCTTCTGGTTGATCAGTGAGTACACACTCTGTTTTTCTTTGTATGTACCTTGTAAAACGTATTGGTCTCACGATATCTAAACTCTCTCGTGCAATAATTTCACGATTAATATTATTACACGATACATTAAGAACTTGGAGATTATTAGTTGTAATCTTCTATCTTTCTAAATTGTTGCATTTTTATTAAAACATCCTTGTACTTCCTGTTCGATATTAATTTTTATAAAATAGTTCAATGGCCTCATTCACTCGAACAGCGTGTGCTACGATTAGGACGGATAGACAAGCTTCTATTCTAACTTATTTTTTATCTATAATTACATATTATTATAAAAATTTCATTATTAACGCTACTCTGCTTGCGCAATAACATCCTAGTAGTAGAAACGATAACGTTTCCTGGTATCGGATCACGTCAAAGGCAAATTCGGAACGCGGAAGGCCAATCATCCTCCGAATCTCGTCGAAAATCACGAAACGAAACGAAACGAAACGAAAAGTTAAATCCAGAAACGAAAGTTTCGTGGAATGTCAACTCGTTAGAAAGAGGCGACGCGACGCGACGTACAGATTCCAGGCAATACGATTGGAAGCGAGTTTCGCCCCCGAGTCAGAAGGGGATTAAAAGCGGTATTACCAGAGGGGGTTGCAGTTGTTTCTTCGCAAGTGAGGTACACGCGAGCGGAGGAAAGAGGGAACCGCGTCGATTCGCCGCGTAATGTTCGTGTCACACGAGCTGACCGAAGTTTTCGTAGAGATTTCTATCGGGTTCGCCTGCAAAGTGTCCGATCGATATAGCGTCGAGCGAGATAAAAAAAAAAAAAACGCGGAAATGGCACTGGCACTGAGGTATCGTGGTTTCCGGTTGATCCGGTGAAGTTTAAACGGCAATCGCGGTTTCATTTCGATTCGAGTACGAAGAGCACAGAGGAAAGACATGGAAGAGAAATATGATAAATACGTCTGAGATTTTCTGATTTTCATGTTACCTTATGACCAAGAAGTACCGTAGTATCTTTACACGACGTAGTTGAAAATGAAAGCGACTTGTTAGATTCAAGCGTGCGAGTGTTTTAAGAATAGCTGACAAGTTGACCAAACTTTGTGAAGCTTTAGTAGAGGTACGAGCATTAGGACGAGCGATTTTTTAACGTCATGATGAAATTTATGAGAGAGGAATGATTTTGGTAAAGATTAGTTGAGATAGAGATTGATCGACAACCTACTGGTATTACGCGCGACCCTAATTTCTTCGCGAAACTTCATAAACTTGCCATCTAATGTTAAAAGGCTTATATTTTTTTGGGGCAGATCGGACAAATCGTTCCGCCTTTTAGCTATCTTATGTCAGAACACGTCGTTTCAACCAATAATTAAGATAAAAATCAGGAAATCAGGAAAACTTGTACTATCGTACTTTCGACCTAGATATCAAATTAAATGTTAGTTTTTTCCAAGATATAAAAAAGAAAAATTCTGTGGTACTTTATTCGTATGTATGGAACATACCTTTTTTGAAAGTAGGGGAATGGTTAACGACAGCGAAAGAAGTAAAACCTGTCGTAAAAGAGATAGTCCTGCAGGTATCGTAAGAGCAACCGCAAAAGTTGGAATCCTGAAGGAAATTTCTTTAATAAAAGTTACACGGCGCGGAAGAACGGTTATCGAATGAATTTTTCTAATCGAAGACAGTACGAAATAAAAACTTTTCCTATAGCTTACGCCGTTAAAAAGGGGCGCGGTTAATTTCCTATAAAAAGTTCTTGTTACGATACGCGATTACAGGAATCGGATTTTTCAGAAAACAGTACGCACACGCGATAAAGAGATTTCGTTGGCCACGAGGTCCGCGTTAATTCGGTCGATCGTTCGGTTCGATCTCGCGAATTTCGAAGCTCGTCGAGGCGGTTCTCATTAAGATGGCCGAGAGTCCTCCGTTAATCTCGAGGATGAGTTCGCGTCGTCGCCTAACGAGAAACGAAAGAGAAAACAAGGAATAACGGGCGGTGGAAGGGGCGTGGGGAGGGAGAAAAGAATCGGGAATAGGGGAAAGCGTTCTAATTCCAGCGAGCGATATCGAATGAAAGGCTTGAATAAGAGAAAACCCCGTTTCCGTTCTGTTACAGAAAATCCTGCTACCGTTGCGTCGTCATTCACGAGAAGCACTCGAACGTTCTCCAGTACAAAGAAAGTAAGTACAATTCTCAAAGAACATTGGAAGATGCCATTCCCCTTTCTCCGTTTTCTTCGGTAGTGCTCCTCGTCCGGGGTCCTCCGCTGTCTCCTCCTCCTGGCCGTCGTTGTCTTCGTCCTCAGCGACCTCCTAATAGCCGTTGTTTCGCACGATCGATAACGATTTGCCCGGTGCCCCGGGCGAATCCATTCATTAATTAGAATGCCGATCGGTAATTAAAAGCTCGAAGATGACGAGAAGGTGGACAACGAAGGGGGTGAGAAGCGGATAGCAAGGCGTAGTTGCCGGAACAATTCTCGGGGAAGAACTTAACGACTTTCGTTCGTTGTGCAAACGGCGGAATGACGATAGGAACGAGAGAAACGACGACATAAGAGACGGAACGAAACACCGGGCCGATGGTTCTGCTAATTCCGAGCCGGGGCCGCTGAACCTCGTTTACGATGGAAAAGAAATCGAGAGCACTTTGCCGGATTCTATTGTGCAATCAGCCCTGTGTCTCGTTAATACACCGACAACCGAATGGATAGCGAAGTTTCTGCGACGTGATAATGGTTCTCGTTGCCGGATATTTATCGAGGATCGTTATGCAGATCGTTGCAGATTATTGCGCGACATCGGTTCCGCTGCTCGGGACCGAAACATGGCCTCCGCTGTGGGATAGCTCCGGTTCTCTGTCGCGTTTCCAACGCTTTGCTTTCCATTAACGCGACTGGTATCTCGTGGCTTGTGCGGTCTATTCGTCTAAGGCGTCTATGTTTCGCGTCGAGCCCAAGGTAAATGGGAAACCGAGGCAGAACCGAGAAAGGTTCTGAATATCTTTGCTGGCTATCTTTACGCGTATTCGGATACCCTGAACTGAAGATTTCTCGACGTAAATTTATCATTTACGGGGATATATTTAAGCGAAGAGGATACTTGGTACTCGAGTGCTACGAACTTTCAAATTTCTACTTTGTTCCGCGTAGATTTCGTGCACCGACCAGAAAGGATATATCAACGTCCTGTTGTTTGCGGACTCGAAGTGCTTGCAAAGTCGGTACATGCTCAAAATTTCGCGTGGTTACGAAGGATTTTCATGAAAGTCGTTGAATCTCGAACCAGTCAGGGTCCGCTTTGAAGCGGTGTGCTCGCTCGAAAGGCGCTTTTACCTAGGATCGCGCAACGAAGTTTCCTGATAATTCTATTCGCCCCAACGTAGCTCATAGACGATGGCAGCCTCTTTTTTTCAAACCCGCTAACGACACTTTGATCCTCCGACTGTGGTCGTAAGTGATGCGCTTCGCGGACAGGGGAAACGAGCCGGCCGGAGCGTTGGAGGGGCTCACGAGACCAGGGTAGTAAATATGGATCCGGATAAAAAATGGGTTAGGCGTGGATGAAAAGCGTGTGCACCGGCTCGCATAGGTACCGGCTCGTTCAAACGAGAAAACCTCAACCATTCGGCAATGGAGATGATTCTCGTTTAATTTATAATAATCCTTGATGGTTTGTCTTTGAATTTTTAATTTTCATGTGTTTTTACCTTGGCAAATATGTAGATGTTTCGGGTTGTCTCAATTTCCACTCGTTTTTTTTAAACAAACACGTTACGTTACTTGGATCAACGTTGCACGGATCTATGAATAATAAATCTAACGTTCGATGTATTTTATTCACCACAGAGATTCCTTTTCTGTTCACAAATTGCGAATTGTTTTAATAGGTTCATACGCTCGGAACAAGATCTGGAAAAGTTCGATAATCGCTATAGATCCCGTGGGAATTATTAACTTGTATTCTAACCGTAAGTTGACCGGGTTCACCAGCTTGTCCAAAGATTATGAATTCCTACAACTTCCTCCACCGAGATTCACCCATTCGAAAACTTGGATATTTTTCCACCCCTTTGAACGCTCGAACCTCTAACGCCGACCATTGTCAACGATCGCAAAATACCGACTCGTGATTACCTGACTCCTAAAACGGATAAACGAATCTGAAACGACCTATATAGGGGCAAGCGAGACTCGAGAGAGAGAGAGACAACAATGCGAGGCAGGTGGAGTTTGGCACTCGAGCCAACCCGAAGAGGAAAGAAGAGGGTGGATCCGTTATATACAGGTTAAAAAAGAAGAACACCGACCTCTGGGTACCGCCCCCCTGCTGTTTCGCGTTCGCATTTTTCGACGATTTGTCAAAGTCCCTCGGGCCCCTCTTTCTCTCTCACTCTCGTCCACCCTCCGTCGCTCTCTTTTTTTTTTTATCGGATTTTAATCTGCATAGTGTCACACCGGAGATACCGTTGCCTGCAGGCGCTGCATTCGGACCGACAACTGGCGGGAAAATGTGGGTCGTTTTGTGGAATAGAAAAGGAGAAAAATCAGGAAGAGAGTTAGACAACGGCAAGGTGAACCGAGGAAAAGGCACGTCACGCTTCGGGCAACTAAACGAATGGAAACTCGAAGTTTCTCGATCATTCTGATACATCCGAGAGAGGGGCCACGACATTCGCAACGAAATACGATTCTCGTGGCTGGTTCGTTATCGATCATTCGCTTATTTGCCCAGCTGCGGACGTTCTCCACAACTCGAAAAGTCTGATTACGTTTGTGGAATCTTGGGACGAAAGTAGGACGGATTACGGTGTGTCGGGAACAATATCTACCCCGAAGGAGTTCGCATGCGGTTTTGAAAACTCGCGCGATTGTTACTCCTTCCATTTCGACCTACCTCTCGATTCTAGAGAGCAGCGGTGAAGTTTTTGAAAGGAATATGACATCGTTCCGATAAAGAACAAAAAAAAAAAAAAAAAAAAGAGAGAAGGTAAAGAAGAAGGATTCTACAAAGAACGTCGCCGGATTCGCCCTCCAGAACGCGGCCTATTTTCCTCCGGCTACCGTCCCCTGCCGTTCGTTAGAAAAATTAACTTTCCTGTCCCTTTCCTGTTCCGCCCCCCGCTCATTAACTACACATACGCGACCGCCAAATAAAAACGTAAGTTGCTGCTGTTCGTCAGCGTTTGCTGGCAGCCGGTTCGTCGGAAAGTTTAAGAGACGGAATTACCGCCAGCGGCTTTAAATTTAATTGACCGCGTGCGCGACCGGATAAAGAAGAAGATTCGCCGGACTAAACACGAGATTGCGCCTTTTGCCGCCTTATAATTCTCGAATTATATCGCTCGCGTATGACCGATTCGATTAAAATCCTGTTAATCTGTAAATCTGGAGAAAACTTTATCGACCGAGCATTTTTCGATAGGCGAACTCTCAGCGAAGGTGCGGAAATTGGACAGAAGGGAGAGGCTGATCGAATTCATTTTAATTTCGCTAACGCCACCCTCTTCCGCGATACTCACTCTCTTCGTTCGGGTTTGTCATTCGTGACTGACGAAAATAAAGCGCGACTAATTAATCAGTGGGACATACTTTCGGAAGGGCAAATTAATTATGTCGAAACGACGGTTGGACGCAATTTCGTGGGGCGCGTGGAGCGACGCAGCGGGGTTGGCAGAGGGAGTCGGTCCTAATAACGAATAAATGACAATGAAAATTTGAAAAGCCGGGCTGGCCGGGCCGAGCACACGAACAAAAGGATGATACGAAGCCAACATTCACGCGAGAATAAATAAATAAATGAGCCAACGGGAAAAATAGCGAGGGAAACTTGGAAACGGGGGAAGGACACGGCATTGCACTTTTTCCATTTCCACGCTTTGAAAATTACATCTGTCTACCTTCTTCCCATCAACTTGCCTTCCTTTCTTCTTTCTTCTTCGCTCTTTTCGTTTCCTATCCCCTTTTCTCGACGATAGTTCGCACAGCCGTTCGTGTAAATAAATGTTCCTTTGTTCGAATAATTTTTCTCGCGCACCAGTAGAAGCTTCGTCGCGTCACGTATACGCGCGAAAGGATGCTCGAAATTCTTTTCACTAAATTTCCGGTTATCGTAAAGTAAACGGAAAACGAACGGACGAAATAGCCGAAAGTCGCTATTCGAATCACGTTGATAGAAACTTACGATGTCACTGTTGAAAATACAATCCGATGCCGTCATAAACTACCGTAAAGACGAAACGCGAGCGGATTCGAAGATAAACGACGTGAAAGCCAGGAGAGAAGACGCTGAAACGATCGTTGACAACGATTTGATGATTTTTAACCCTCGCGGATAATTTTTGCCAAGGAAAAGCTTTCCCTACACCATTGCCCGTTTCGCTTCCTCGATGAACGTGTGCCACGTTACGCATGGCCGATCGAAACAACTGATTCGCGCTCGGTGAATAACAAAGTGTCTGGTACGACTGTCCGAGAGAAGCAGATTTATTATCTAAACGTTGTCAGAGGAAAAAAAGGCGGTGGCCGTTCTACTTTTCTCAAACTATGGCAACACCTGCGCGTGGAAAAGTTGTCCGAGTCGCAACGCCCAGCGTCTCGCCACTTTTCCAGCCGAAGAGAAAGAAATCGCGGAGAATATCCTTGGTTAAAGTTACTACCGCCTATGAACTTCCTACTCGAGAAGATTCGTCATCGTCTGCTTACCTCGTGCACCTCCCGCGCCATTTGCCCTTCCCACGAGGCCCGACTTCCTGTCAACCTCGGCCTGTACATGGAAAAAACTTATAGCTGTTCGACGAAAGTTAATCCATCCTAGTGTGCGTGTGTCACATTCGTGTGCCACGGTAAGACGTTGCTTCGAATCGTTGCGCAACTGCACGAACGATAATTTATAGATAGTTACGAATTGCACGACAAGACGTGGCTCCTTAGTCAGAGTATACGATACCGGAATGCCGGAGAATACGAATGACAAAATATTTCTGGAAGGAATAACTCTGTATTTGCAAGAAAACCTAACTTGACGTCCATCTCCTTTTTCAAGCTGAATTACTTGTATCAACGTAATGTAAAACCGTGTGCGTAAGAGTGTTTATAAATGCTCCTCGCTGTCTATTATTACTCATTCAGATTATGAGTGTTCGTGTATAGATAAGTCGATTCAATTGGCAGGAGTACGATTAATCGGTCACTAATCGACGATGTAAGTGCAATTTCGAAATAAGCGATAGGATCGAAAATTCTTCGTGAATACTATTACTTTCCTACGTGAACGTGGATGAATCTAGCTCCCTAATACTAGATTGAAATTGAAACGTTCCCATCGATTGTTTCAGCTTACTGTCACAGCAGAAATTCATTGTCATCACTGTGCTCATACATCACGGGAGATGCCCTGCTCTATTCGATGTTCCGGGAGGAGGCTACACCTGTGCCGTGTCCTTTTCGAGGACCCATGACCTTCTCCTATAACCGCGGTCACGGAACTTGCTCGGTACCCGTCAGCAACGTCGACACCTGCACCGACGATAGTAGATTGTTGTTCAGATACCAGGCGTGTCCCGATATATCTGCTTCCGAGAGCGCAGGTGAGCTTTTTTTCGTAAGATTTCTCTATCTTAAAATACCTCGTTTCGCTCGTTTGCCTATTTATATTATTAATCATTATTATTGTACTTTATTTATGGGCCGATGCACAGTATATGTAAGAAAAGAAAAACGCGCGAGGAAGCGAAAAATACGCAAATCGTACCGGGTTTCTATTTGATATTAAAAACAATATGTGGAAGTATAGAACAAGTGGAAGTGGTCAACGAAACGATTAGCAGAGTTAACAAACCGGTAAATCAGATCGAGAACATTAGGTAACAACCTATGGATTCGTTACGCTTTTAACGACTTATTATATCCTTGTTTGAATCTTTTATTCGCAGGAAATCATATAAGATGGAGTGTACAAATTGAGCGCTGTGGCATTAAAATGTAGAATATTTCGGAAAATGGAGTTAACAGTTTAGCCTGTGAACGGCACATTTGTTATAGTTCTAACGGCGATTTCGGAATTGAACCACATTACGACTCACGGTTAATCTTTTCCACTGTATCGATGGATTCGTGGGAATCGAATGAGCCCTCGACGATATTCGTGTTAGATATAATAAACGTTAGAGATGAATAGCAAATGACTCGGAGGGTTAACGACGTTTATAGTCCTACCCCGTTCGAAATCGTCACACTTAAGAAACCATAATTTGGGGAGCACGTTCGGCGACAGACACTCCAAACTTTCGACAAAGTCTCCTCCAGGCCGTACGCTCGATTAATGGTTCAAAGGGTCAGGGGTCGGGCAACGATTAGATGTGATTTTCGTCCGTGCATTCGTTAGTCGCGGCCCGACACGAGGGAGAGCTCGATTTCCGGAGGAGGGAGCGAACGTTTGCCATTAGACGCACATCCGATAAGGGGTTTGCCGAGCTAACGATTTCTGTGGTGGAAAATTAAACGGAAGGACGGCCAGGAAAAACGATAAGTCGCCGCCATGTCGAACCTGTCACGTCCCTCTTATCGGAGATGGCTGGAGAACGATTCGGAAACCACGACGTTTACGCGTCGTCCTTGATATATTAATGCTTTAAGAACGCTCCTGATTCGAAGGAAAATATACTTGCGATTGGAAAAAATACTTGCGAATATTTCGAAACAACGAAACGCAGAGAAAAGAAAAAAAACGGAGACAAGAAAAGGAGAATAATCTATAAAATACTGTAAATAATTTTCGTATTGAAGCATCATCGGTCGAAGAAGCTATTTCTGGAAATACGAAAATACAGGATATTCTGAACAAAATGCCTTTTATGAAAGAACCTGTACGTCGTTGGAGTAGAACGAGGTACAGGGCTAAATGGCTGAACGAGCTGAGAATCATCGCTTTCCCTTCCTAACGAAGGTCCCCGCTCGCAAAACCACCGACTCGTTTTGCTCCGTTTGGACTTCGTTAAACTTCCGCGGCGGATTGAACGCAGCAGGAGTTCTCGATCGAGAGAGGCAGCCGCGAACAGTTTCCCTATTTTCGAAGGGCTTTCGTCGTTTTTGCGGTTCAAGTACCGCGCAATCTTAACGGACGAACGTACGAACCAAGTAACAAAGAAGAGAAGTTTTACAGCTCGCTGTCTTTCTCAACAGTGGACCAAAAAGTTTGCCAGTGACACGGCTGCGAACTGTCGATGATTCGATGTTCCGATTTTCTCGTGACGATTCGAGCAGTCGTTGAAACGATGAGTCTAAACGAAATTCTACGAATCATTGGAATCTTTTGTCCATACGCGTATAATACTCTGGAAAAACATGGAAGAACAACGATGTACGAGTAACAGGAGCGTATTTTGCAAAATGCGATCGCGACACTGCACAAAGCGTAGGGTATCGCGTATCGATTTAACTTTGGAAAATTCGGCGCGTGATCGACTGGGTCGCAGCTGCCAGAGGAAGATTCGTCTCGTCGGTTACAACCGACCGAAATTGTTTTTATTTTGATGGACATTTTAGCAGAAAACGCTGCACCATGGCGTATCGCTGTTAAATCGAATTAACCCCTGATGCGAAACACACAGGCAAACATATAAAAAAAAGCACGGTAAACAACGTAGAACAAGCGAGCGTGGCGTTGCACTTTTAGGTGCATCTCGCTCGCGTGATCTTTGTATTGACACGTTCGATGCCCGTACGCGTATCGGACGTACCCCTAATCGTGAACAACGAAAGGAATCGTTTTTACCAAATTACGTCAAAACTACGACGTGCGTATAACAAGTCCTAGTGACCTCAAAGGCGATCGATTGTTGTGGTAATTAATAAGATCGACTGGATAGCCGAACCGGCCGAATAGGAACCCGTTCACGTGCACTTAAATGGTGCGTAATGTAATTTCACGAAATTGTTCGCGTAATATCCCGGCTTTGAGCGCGATGATTTGCTGGGGAGAGCCAAATGCCTCGCTGGCTATAACCCTGGCCCGATATTAAATCGAACGCGCATCCGGGAAAGGAGAGAAGTAAACTGTGCGTCGATGCCGCTTAATCCCTTTGTGGAGTGTTAGCCGATGCGAATTCAGCATAATTCAAACTTAATTAAGTCACGTTCGTCCCAAAGCGAGTGAGAAATCCAGCCTGATGGTCCGTGGTGAATGAAACCGCGGAATTTATTTAAAGCCGATCGATTTGCTGCCTCTGTCGCGACAAGAAATTTTCTAACGGTCGATATTTCCCCTGTTTTATTTGTAAAACTGCGCGAGCCTCGAGTAGATACGTCGCGTCAAATCAACGAGATAAATAAATAAGAGGCGCATACGATACAATATGGTACGTAAGATGGCGTAGAAAAACGTGTGGCGGCTTTAAACCTTGCCTCGTAGAACGAGCGGAATTTTTTCTTTTTACTATGCTATGATTCTCGCGTTTGCATATAGCGGTGCAAAGTGCACCGAAACTGTTTTTTCATAGAGCACCGTATCGCTCGAGTACACTGAAAAATGTAGCTTTATATACCCCGTGCAACGTAGTTTCGGACAGTACTTAGCAGCGTCGAAGAACATTATACGTTTTTTCATATTACGTTTACATATTACGTCGCGCCAAAAGCGTTTAAGCGATCCTCTCTTTTAACGTACACGCACGCACACGCACACACACACACACGAGATAGTTGCTCCTGATGAATTACCATTTTAGATTTACGATTCGATAAACGGAAGAACATGAGAAAGCGTATAAAATCAAAACAACGTTCCTAGTGATTACCGCGATACAGATGAAACAATATATCATCCGGTGAATACAGTATATCAAGTGAAAAGTCGCATAAAAACGTCGAAACGAAGCGTGAAAAACATTAATCAAAGAGGCGAGAGCTTAGTTCAAATGAATTGTAGAAAGTCACACAGTGAATCTACCTACGACTCCCCCGTGCGATTTCGCTTTTACACCCTGACGCGGATTAACCTTTATCACGGTTTAATTCTATTCTCCCTACGATCACGCCACTTGCTGTTTTATTTTCCTACATATCTTAAATCCATTCTAGCGCAGCCGGTGTTTTTTTCTTTCTTTTTTTTTTAATATATAGCACGGCGTAGAATACCATCGAAGCAAATCCTGAACGAAATCGGAAACGGAATAACGAATCATAAACATGTAGAAACCACGGTAAAGGGAAGCTCGATTGCCAGCATTTACTCTTCTACGGATAACATATCACGTTTGATCGATATCGAAAGCGATCTAACCCCAATCGACGGAAAAAAGGACAAATATGTGAAAAAAGACTGAAGATCCGATGATCGATGCGACGAATAAAGTAGGCGGGATGTACATCGGAGATGCGGAATTTCGTGCAGAAGAGGATAAGGTAAGGTGTGTAGCCAGCTGTTGGAGAGGCGTAGAAGGCGAGCAAGGTTAGCAAAGAAGGATCGTCGACGCGAAGAAACCAACAATTATCGGTTCGGTGTGGCGAAAACGCGACTTTCAAGAGGTCACGGCTAAAGAACAGGATTTTATCGGCGCATCTGCTCGACTGGCACCTTCTTCCTCTCTCCTTAACCGGCGTCTATGCGACGAGGTTTTCCAGAGAGAAGCAGCCAGCCAAGATCTCATAGACGCGTATCTAAATCACATCTCGCGGAAGAGTCGGCTACCACTTTTTCCTGACGTTTCTTTCTCCTGCCCCCTCCTCCACGCCGGTGCAACCCCTCGGTTCTCGGCCCTTTATCCCCATCCCCGGCCATTCCTCTTTCGCTACGCTCCCCTTTTCCTCTTCCTTCGTACTTTTTCTTCTTGCCTTATTTCTCTTCGTTCTCTTCCTCCACAGCCGGCTTCCTTTTTTGATCCCTGATCCTTCGGGGCGAGGACGCCGCGAGCAATTTGCGAGGATTCGAACGAAAAAGCTCGTTCCCCCGGTGGCGGTCCTCGCTCTTTTGCTCGTCAGCCGGTCCAGATTCCGGCGCATACGGCTCAGTCTCGTTTCCACGAGTTCCCGCGTCGAATTTGATCCCCGCCGATAGATGCAGAGATCTGGCGCGAATCCTGCCGCCTTTCCGCGTCTAGCGGCCTCCGCAGCTCGTCAGCACGAACCCTCTGGCGAAAATTACTCGCTGCTCGTCGTGATGAACGGCGGATCGTTTTTCTCGGATTAGACTCGAGCTTTGCAACGCTGCCGCCGGATGAGAACAGTGCCGGTGGACTGTCCTAAGTAACGCGGGGCTGCTTTTAAACCAAAGTGAAGGAATAGTCACTCGATAAGAGGTGCTTGGAGCGAAGCTTTCTCTACAGATATTAAATAAGAGTGTAGCGCGTCGCAGATTACGATGTTAACAATAGTAGTACTCAGAAGGAAACGTTATAGAATTTGGAAATCAAAGGATTTATAGGAATAAGCTTCGGGTTAAAAATTGTATTTATTGGAGGAGAAATAAAGAGCTATAGGTTTTACATTGAAAAGCGCAAAAGTTTGTTACAATGAATTTATGGCATGTTTCGAAGAATTTGATTTGCATATGATTGGTTTCGAGATGGCTTTTGTTGGTTTAATCAAATCACTGGACAATGGAATTACATACCTTGTTATTGGGCTTCTGTGGGATTAAAACTCACTTAACGTTAGTATTAATTCTCTGCAAATTGAACGATACGTTCGGCCAATAGTTGGTATACAAGTAGTACGAGAGTGCTACACGAGCGTGTATCGCTCGTTCGAACGTAACTTTTATCGTGGAATATCCTATAAATTACAGCGGGTCCGGGGAAAACGTTGAACATATTGGGGAAATATTCGTCGGTTCTCCATCAGCCGGCAAAATTTTATGAAAACAGACGCGTAACTCGTTAGGCACTCGCCTTACCGAATCGAAATTCATTCTCGCGATTCGCGTCGGAAATAAAAGACACGATGATATACCTTTGCCGGTCCAACATACGATCCTTCGCGAATCTCCAATTTCATCGATATCCTAGGTGAAAAGCTGTTACACGGACGATCCCGAACTGAGAGCTAGCGGGAAAAAAACGAGTGCTTACGAAATCGTGTCGAACGAAATTTCATCGTACGAAGAACAAAATCGCAGACTGCGAAACGACAGGTGACACGCGACCGATCGCGTCTACGCCCCCGTCGGTCGTCCATATTTACGATGAAATCGGTTATTTTGGCCGTTTCAGTGGAGGAACTGGAATGCCTGGCCACCTGGAAGGAGGGCAGCAGCCGTTACCTGGTGGGCCGTTTACATCACGGACACGCGTCCAGTAACGAAGATCGATACCGATGCTTCGTCTACGAGAAGGCCGGCCAGACAGTGCAGAGTAATCTACACAGAGCTGCCATGGGCATAGGAGCCATGGATCACGATGTCGGTTTACAGAGTGGACCGTTGCCCGAGGGTGCGGCCGAGATCTACCGGGTGGCACAGAGCGGTGACGCCACTTGCAACGGTCTGTTCAGCCCTATGGAAGGATCTCGAACCATGACGCTCATGAAAGGTACGTGGCTTTCTGAATACAATTGATTTTCAAGAGAGAGAGAGAGAGAGGGAGATCTTTCCTTCGAATAAATTGTCTCGAGCAAATTTAGCTGCACGATAAAATAGATTTCTTTAGGTAATTCGTCTTTGAGTATTTGGAGAAGAAGAAGCGTTCGTTACAGATGGTGTTTACTTCCGTAAAAGAATTACACGAAGAAGCGTGTTTTGCCAAGTTGTATTCAGAGTTTAACGATTAGGTTAAATTTGGCGTCAAGGCAAACGAGTATGGCGGGAATAAGGTCAGGTTACGAAATACGCGAGAAAGCTCGGGAGAAAAGAAGGAAAACCTGTATCGTCGGAGGAATCACGGTCTGAAAAATTTAGCTCTCTCGCAGTGTCATTAACGGGTCGTGTCAAAATGGCGGATCCATAGCGCGAAGAAGGAATATTTACACGCTACTCCACTTCCTCGGTACGGTCTTCTCTTTTCTTCGGCCCTTGCGCGAGCGCGCGCCACCGAACTTTTCCTCTTTCTTTTTCTCTCTCTTTTTTCTCTCTTTTTTCTCTCTTTTTTCTTCGGCTTGCACTTTCTTCTTCGAGAGTTTGCTAGCCCGTATCTTACTGCGTACAGTTTCACGGCAAACTTCGTTAACGGATTTCACTTGAGTAGATTTGTAGAGTCTTTCGCTTTAAGCGGCGCCCCGCAGCCTCGTCGCGGCATGGGCGCGCCACTTTCTTTCCCGAATCGTTTTTAGTCGAGCGAGAGTCGCCGACACGCGGATGAAACTGTCGGTCGAAGAAATGGCGAAGGTAGATGCCGGCAAACGGTCAAGACAAGGGGTTTGCTCGGATCCAAGCGCGCCACACAGCGTCGGTTCGCTGCTTGCAAGCGCCCGTGTCGTTAATATCTCAATTCTTCTTGTGGAAACGGCACCGGAGAAATAGGAATGGAGCGACGCCAAGAAACAGCCCGGGAAATGGATTAACATTAAATCTTTTCCTCTCTTTCTTCTTTCTGCTTGGTTTCCCTTGTGGCTGTTCTCTCTCTCTCTTATCAACCCTATTCCTTTTCCTTGTCGACCTGCTTCTCTCCCTATTCCTCTCTCTCTCTCTCTCTCTCTTCCTCTTTATCTATCCGTCGTTGAGTACCTCTAACTGCAACCACAGGCCGGCTCGAAAGTTTGTTCAATTAGCCTGGACTCTTCCGCAGAGTCAATACCCCGGGAAAATTACTCGGCTGCGTTTTCATAACTGCTCGAAACGTGCGGTTTAACCAGCGAAAGGGAACTTAGCCGAGGCCGTAGACCAAGTCCGAGACAGGGAGAAATGTCTTGAAACATGGAGGAGAAGAGCCTCCGAACCGTGTTCAGTGCCACGAGGCCCTTCCCGAATAGGCAATTACGTCGGCGAACCTGCTCGTTAATCGAACGGACGTGCTCCGAAATTTCCGGTGGTAAGCTACGTTCGATAATATTTGGACAGCATCGACTGGACAAATAAAATCACCTGATCGGTGTGCTGTCACGCGAGACAACCATATCCCTTCTCTGATTTCATATTGTTCTAACCTAATGGAATTAGAGGAAATTCGAAAGAGGCGCAACAACCGCCAGTTATACGTGGAAACTTTCAACGTACCGATTAACGGCCAGATTTCCGAGATTTTACAAACTGTAATTACTGATTTCGTTAAAAGTTGGAAGGCAGTGAAGTTAGTTGCGAGCTCGGCGCGTCACTCCGCTTCATTATCGACGAGCTGGAACTTGCACGTAGCTCGGAACATAAATATTAGAAATCAATCGCGACATCGGCGGATCTCTTTCAACGTTCTGGGCTGAATCGTTTGCAGTCAGCCCGATACGAGGGAGTTACAAATTCAACTTTCCGTCAGATTTTTATCGGTGTCGTTAAAATGCAGATTGGCAATACACGACGGGGAACGGGAAAAATAACGGAAAGGGTCGACGCGGGCGGGGGATGCTGGGGTGAAAAAGGTACGTGCGAAATCGAAGAGAGAGAGAGACGGATTCACGGAGAGTGAAAGAGAAGCGAGGAGGAAAAAGACGGCGCGCGGCTTGATACCACGAAAAGATAAAGGACGACAGCAAGTAAAACAAGGGAAATGCCATTCGATTTTTACGATCACGGAATTTGTATCTCGCTCGTCCGCGTCGTGGACTTATCGAGGGAGCCGCTGAATTATTTCCATTCTTTTCCAGGCTGTGCAACAATGCTTTTACGTGCCATAAAACTGCCCGAACGTACACTCTGTCAATCCTCCATTCGCCAACCTTACCCCACGCTTCTTTCCTTATCATACTATTCCTTCGGTATTTCTCCTTTGAACTTGCCCCGTCTCTTTCTTCGTGTATCCCCATCTTCCTCCTATTTTCCCATCCTTTTTCCCTATACTTTTTATATATCGTGCCTTTTACCCTTCCGTCGTTACAGCCCGGCTATTCTCTTTTTTTCCCTTCTTCGTGTCCCATTCTCCGGCATCCCTTTCTCCGTGCTTCGCCATGTCCTCTCTTTGTCTCTTGCTATCCTGCTTCATCCCTGCCTCTCTTCCGTTCTGCTTGCTCCTTTTTCATCTATCTACCGGCCTATAGACCGCGTTCCTCTTCTTCCTTTTTCTCGATGCTCGTGCTCGCTCCCTCTTTGTTATCCATTTTCCTGCGTCAACCTTTTCCCCTCTACCCAACACCGTCGAAGTGGCTCCTTCTCACGTCCGGATTTTACACCCCCGAGCCAGAAGTGGAACACGTTGGGAAGTTTCT
Source organism: Bombus huntii (assembly GCF_024542735.1). NCBI lineage: Eukaryota > Metazoa > Arthropoda > Insecta > Hymenoptera > Apidae > Bombus > Bombus huntii. The sequence goes on along the minus strand of NC_066255.1, from coordinate 4,088,155 downwards.
GGAGAGAGAGAGAGAGAGAGGAAGAGGGAGAAAGTGGGGAAGGGTAGCTCTAGTGGACTGACGAGATACTCGAACGATTCTGTTTCGCTATCGAATACCTGCGTCGACGTTTTACCGGCTGTCGTTTCGTAACGTCGAGGACTTTATGAGCCAGTGTGGGCTGACTGCGAAATTTTCGGAGATCGCCTCGTCCCGATCGTCTCTTTCGTTCTTCTTCGTCGATCTCTTCTTATTCCCGCTCGCTTAATTCTCCCGATCTCATTGAAATGGTCGACGATTCTCGTCGATCGATGCGAGAATGCGAATGTCTGGATCAAACTACGGAAACGTTCATCCAAAGAATACGGGAGTGCGTCTTGCCGGGTGAACATTATCGCGATAATTCCGTTCTTACGGCTATTAGACTTCGTCTCCCGACGGCGTTCGGCGCGCGACCATCGACGACTACGATCGAATAGAATTAAAGCGACGATTCCAAGGTCGAGTCGATTACGCTCAAGGTCTGGCGTTGGCCCGCGCCACTCTCAAATATTCCATCGAGTCGGCGGAAACGAACCGTTTAAGCGACGCGGATAAAAACGAGAGGCAAACGAACGAACAGACGGATATCGCAAAGTCCGTATTCTAAATACGTTTTAAAACGAAAGGAGCTGTTCCGTTTAACGCCGGTAGCGAAGTTGAAAGAGCGGGAGGGCAACTCGTGGCAACAGTCCAATCAGCATTAAATAAATTGGTTTCCGTACGCTTTCAGTCTCGCCACCCGGCCAGTGCCGATTTCCCAATTGGTTAACCGGCCACTCTAGCGGCGGACTGACCTGGCACACCCTCGACCTGACCAGATCTTACACGTTCCATCCTCGGAACGCTTCCCTGCACGTAACCAGATCGAATAGCAGTTCCTCGAGATTCGAAAACGGTCCCCTAGACGGACAGTACGTTCCGGGTCAAGAAGATCAGGACGTAAAGATCTTGTGCAACAGCATCAAACAGTCTAGCGCTGCTCAAGCGATGACGATGACTATGTTGGTCGCGCATTTCACCGTCGGTTGGTGAGTATAACCGCTTTCGATCGCTAGCATAAAGTTTGCCTATTCTTGCATGTTTGTTTTGTCGTTTGTACGCCACGAGCGGTTAAAAAAAGAAAAAAGGAAAAATAGGAAAAATTTTCATCTTTCTGTAAAGGAAAAAGAAAAAGGAGAAAGCTAAGGACGCGAACGATAAAAAGGGAAAAAGTTCGTAGTCTCCGAATGCAGGAACGGAAAGAAAAAGAAAAAAAAAAAAAGGGCAAAGAACTCTGCCGATAAAAGGAAAAAAGAGTACAGTGTTTTGAGGAACGGGTTGCGCCGGACGCGCGCTACAATCGCGGTACCATTGTCAGAGTAAACAGTCGTGTTATTGTTCGCGTGGCGAAACGTTTTACCAGTCTTTTACAGGGCAAAGGAATGTGCGGTTTTTATTCGGTATTCTTCCTGTTTTCAGTCGGAGCGGTTTCATGTGCATGACGTTCTACCGAAGGGACGGTCACGTGATAGAAGTGCAAACCGGAAGCGCCGTTTCAAGGCCGGAAGAAGCTTGCAGCACGCCCCATTTTCAACAGCACAACATACCCTTCCTCACCTTAGTCAGTAAGTACAATAGCGTTGTCTCGATATCGTTCTTTTATCCCGTTGATCCGTTTCGAATTCCGGTCCGACCACGTCTGTTCTTTTCTACTTAGAGAGCGCTATCGTCGTTTGCGATCGATCTATGCTTCATCAGCGATTCGAATTATGTCAATGACTTTTTACGAGAATAACCGATTCGTTATCGGCAATACATGGAAGTGGGAGGTTGTATCTTATAGATTGTGAAAAAGTACGTTGCTCGAAACAATTACGGTGACAGGCCCTATCTGTCTAAACTCCATTTACTGGAACGAAATCTTGGCGATTGAATCCAGTTATCCGAATGCGAACTTCTGTTATACGAGAACGAAAAATCGTAGAAAATGGGAAAAGTCGTCTGAAGTGCAGTTATATGATCTGTTTGTAGTTGGACGAGTACGATCGATCAAAATGGAACATCGCTAACCAGTCTCGTGATTTTGTCAGTCACTTTGATTTTGATGGCTGCTCCTTACGTTTGCATCATTGCCGTTTCGTTTTGATCATTGCCTCAAAAACGATCAGTTTCGTTCGAATAACACGGCAATATACGTATATGACTTGCTCGTCTCTGTTCATTTTGTTCGTGCGATGAAGCCATTCGTGGCAACTTTAGTTGCTCCTTATTGTTTTGAACAGTGTAATTACGATTCGTAATTGTGAAACGTAAAAGGCGATCGTCGAATACAGTTTCTCTCGGCTTGAGTCGTCGTTAGGTCGTTTTGCTGCGGTGCCGTGACGGTAATATCGGGCTCTAGCGAGAGGCAAAAGTTCGATCGCTCTCGAAAGAGTAGGTTGCCCGGTTACGCTCGATTTGCGTGACCCTTGAATTTTATTAGCTCCGTAGAAGAGGGGCAGAGTCCGAAAAGAGAGAAATATCAAGCAAGAAAAAAAGAACGTTGGCTGCCGGAAACTGCCCCCAATGCCGATAAACCCCGGAGAACTCGAGCTACGTGGAAAAGTTTCTGGTAGTGCGCGGCTAGAGGATTTAGTGCGGCAACATTGTTGCCCCGGTTGGAAAAGCAGGCCGGTGGTGTGAGGCTTGACCGATACCTTTTGCAATTTTCGATCGTTTTAGATCGAGAATGTTTCTACGTTTTATTGGCAGAAGGAGCCACGTAGCGATGGAATTAACTCGATGCCTTTCGAACAACTCGCAACCGAATCTGAGAAGCTTTCTGAAAAAGGGCTCGCGCAGTTTGTTTTCCAGTCAAATAGCCCAATTATTACGAAATTCTTATTTGCTTTCCTATGCGTAGAAAAAAGAAACAATGTTCTTTAAGAGATTCCGTATTTATCAATTGAAACACGACAAATATTTACAAATCTACCAGGTATGTATATATGAAACCGCAATTTTTGTACACCATACTCGAAGCTCCACGATTATTGTTCTATACATACATGTCTAGTAATTCGTGATATCGTGTAACGATCATAGTACCATTTTGTATTTGTTGTCAGACTCAACGATTTTGTAATTTTTCATGTGTATACATTCAAAATCCACTATTTTATAAAATGCTACGATTATATGGTTTTCGTTCGATCGTTGTTCGAGGACATTGGTAAAAGTTAAGAGCTCGGTTGATCGAACGAAAAGGAGAAAAAGCGGAAGGAGAAATAGGGCGGCGGTAGCCTCGGCGATTTGTCAAAATCCCATGAACGACTTCTAAGTTATATACCTATCGTTTGGTCGGAACGGCTACCTCTAGTTCCTTCGACCGATCGGAATGTAGGCGAGTGTGAGCGTACTTCGACACATACGGTAACACGACGATGTATAGCAGTCAGTGCACGCGTGTAGTATGGCTATGTTATGCAACGGGTGGTAAACGAATCTTCCTGGAGAAATTCAATTTTGTAGGGAGCTGGTGAAGCGCGTCACGAAAATCGTTGAAACCGCACAAATATTTTGTTTCATCGTTCCGACGATGGTTCGTGTGGTTTGGTTTGGTGGCTCTGTTTGCCGATCACCTCTTTCTTCATTTGTTTTTTGTTTCTGCATTTGTTGCCAGTTCGAGGTGTATCGTGACCGCAGGCCGGGAGTTATTCTTTTTTAATCGAACCGTTGCGGTTTCGCCCTTTTGATTCTCGTGTCAAAAGCGCTTTATCCGTCGATCTTTTTGCATTGTAAAAACGTGTCAGGATCTTCATTGATCTGTAAGTACGTCGCGCAACGTGTTCCACGAACGATGTTCGAATTTGGGAAATTCCCTCTTTAAAATTCGTAAATCGACCGTTGATAAATTACCGTAACGAATAAACGACGCGAAGATATTTTGCGCGAGCCATCCGAAAATCGGAACGATAAACAACAGGAGAATTCTTTTTTCTGCGTACAATGTGTCTTAACTATTCTCCGGTACACTTACTTCTGTATCGCTTTCTATTTTCCCTCGTTCGATATCCTGATGAAAACTTTTCGTTTCCTACAGATCCGCATCTGCTGTCCTGTGAAATATTCTTTGAAAATTTTCAAAGAAAATATCCCACGTAGCCGGTTCATTCGCGTAGCTTCCCATCTACAAGTGCAGCTGATACGAATGCAAGCTGCGATATACGTCTGGTTGGTCACAACGAAATATCCTAGCCCTGCGACGATCCACCTTTTCGAACTAGCTTCCCTTATCCCAACACCTTCTTCGTCCTACACCTTTCTCTCTTATTTTCGTTCGTAGTCTCCTCTTCGCCGCAACTTACACATCTTCGGGGAACGCTCGGTTCCCGAGGGTCGGGTTTGTAATCCCGTGGGAGTTATTGGATTCGGTTTGATGCAGTATTCGTTCGCTCTACCTCCCTATTCGATCTCCCCGCCTTCCTCTAACGTCTGGCCAGCTTCGATTCCGAAAGCACGCTTCCGATTCTTTTCTTTCTTTCCTTTTTTTTTCTTTTCTTCTTTTCTTTTTAACGAGATCCGTGTTACTAAAGCTAATTAATCGCAAAGTCCCACGATTGCATCACGAACGGCATATTACTCGGCTTCGAAGCGCGTATTGGGAACTGCTTCCTCCGATGTAACTCGGCGGTAGGATAAGACGAATTCGTGGAAACCGGTGAAAATTCAAAAACCGACGGTTCGCAGTCAAAGTCGTTTCGTCGCGGTTTTACGGCGCTGTCGGATGATAAAATTATAATCGTGCGAAAATTGAAGAGAAAGTTTGCGGCCGGGTTCGAATCGATCAAGCGGAATCCAAGTTTCAACTTGTACGAAGGATCAAGAAGTTTCGCCCAGTAATTCGCCGGAGTTTCTGTCCAGAGACTGCGGACCGACCAAAAATTCGTTGCCCGTAACCGCGTCCGTGGGTAGGCGTAGCGCGCGATAGATCATTCGTTTCACAGGGAAAATGCTTTCCCAGAACTGTTCCCGTTCCTCCCCCTGTAGCCATAAGCTATACAATATCCGCCGGTGCAATAAAGTGGACCATCCACCAACCATCCATCTTTTTTCGTAGCTCGCAAGCTTCCTTTCGCTTTCTTCCTCCTTCGCCCGCTGTTCCACCTCTCTTCTTTCTCTCTTTCTTCGGCACGTTTTCCTCCTCGACCAAAGTTTTATGAGCAGCCGCGTGGAAACGCGGCCAACGACACTGGTATTCCGTCGACGGCGATGAATTACACCTTCGGAAGAAGAAGAAGGTCTCGTGGATTCGGCCGGCTCAACGAGAACTTACGCGTTTCGGTTCTCGTGTGTGGGCGAGAGGCTGAGATTAGTCGCGAATTTGTCGTTACGAGTAACGGCAAATGTACGAGCAGGACGATTTAGCGCAATAATCGTCTTTATCGTGTACTCGCTGGCTTATAGTTTTATGTCCTGTTCGTCAGGTTGATCAGGTGAGACGAAATTGCGCGGATTATGGCGGCGAGATTTTCCACGATCGAAAGTTTTTCCACGAGGATGAGCGGAGGTAGGGACGAGTGAGTAGAAAAATATCGTTTAACGGTGTCTGTAGAGGAATTTTATTTGGTAGATTAAATGGTGTATTTATATGGAAGCCGGAAAATGTTCGATTTATGAACGTTTCGAAGCTAGAATGTGGAAATGCGATTTGTTCGTGATGTAAGTCGGAAAGAACAGCGAAAAGCAATCTGATGAAAACAAGTTGCTGGAATTCGCAAATAGAGCGATTTGCATTTTAACTTGGAACAAAGTGTCTCGACTATGGTCGGTGTTCTCGCGGATAACTCGATTGAAATAGAAATTCACCCACCTTTCCACTTATCCGCCGTAACAGAGTTGTTTATTCTTGGCGCGCGAAACAGCTTCGACACGTAAATAATTAGGGCAATTTGCGGGTCGATTTTGTTTCGCCCGGCGAGACGAGGGGTCTTAATGGCTGGTGCAGAGACGCGGGGCAATCACGAAATTCCATTTTGAAGTTAGATTGATAGGGATCCACTAAGCGTAATAAGAGGCGGCAGAGAATTCCTGCGGGATGGCTCGAAGTTGTAAGAGGTCCGAAAGCAAAATCATCAACTGGATGAGTGAAACGATTGTAAGCGGCGGCGATGGTGTAAGTGCACTCACGACATCGGATATAACGAGCACGAATCCGGCCAATTCGAAGTTACACGAGGGTAAGAAGCAAAGTCTGGAATTGATCGTGAGTGAGTGGAATAGAACCGGAGAGAAATGAATCCCTTGGGAAGCGTAATGTTCTTCGAGAGCGAGCCCATTTCGCTTCGTGCCCGTACTCCAATAAAAAAATGCCCCTTAATGAAGAATAAAGCGAAACAATTTGAAAAGGTAGAGAAGGGCCGTGAGTAACGATAAATATATTCGATGTGGAACGTGAACGATGCGGCCATTAACGCATTGCGTACACTGTTTCTCAAACATGCCAGCCAAGTAATCCACACGAACAGTGTATGTTTACTCCTCTTCAGTTTTATAGATCGGCCTGTTTTTATCATTTTTTTCTTTTCTCTTTTTTCCTTTTTTCCCTCGAACAGCTGCTAACAACACGTCGAATAACGATGGACTCGAACGATTATTTTAAATGTTGGCGCGCGTATTGCATAACCGGAGGAAGAAGAACGGCAAAAGGAACGGGAATCGGGGAATCGGGGAATCGGGGAATCGGGGTCGCGGTGTCTAACGAGCTCGAATCCCCGAGCAATTAAGTTTTCACGGAGTGTAACGTTGTCTTCGCTTTCTTCAGAGACACGAGGTATCCTGGAGTTTCTAGGGCCGATTCCAGACACCAAGAAAATTAAACAAATTGACGTAGGAAAGTTGAGGTTTATTTCTCAAGTTCGAGATTATTTAATTATTGAAATGCTAGGGCTTTCGAACGTGGGACGAAAGAAAAGAAATAATTATTAAAAGTATTGATCGATCGTGTCTCGGCAGATGTATTTACACAAATATGCTATTCCGATAGCTACTATATTGATAGATACTGCTATCTATAGATTAAATCACGAATGGATTGAAACGTTCGTTCTTGAACATTGTGCTCTAATTTGATCGAAACGCGAGATATAAATTTACTTTATCGGCAACCGATCCTGTTTAATATATCTAATTGTACGTATATGTAAACTTTGGAAACACTGATTTAGAGGTTTACATTTGTCTGAATGTTCGCGTTTCCCGTGAAACGTATAAAAATGCACGGCTGACTGTCACGAATTCGTGGAAATATCCGCATAAAAAAGGGCGTCGGTCAACAACAAAGCCGGACTGTAACGAGGAGGAAAGGGCAGCAGCGGTCGACGCGCAAATCAAATTCGCTGCAGGTGGTTCGACCGAGTCGCAGCTGAATTTGTCACTCGCAGGCTCCGCGGTTTTTTGTTTAATTGATTTATGGTACCACACGGTGATGTAAAAAATCGCCGTGACGGGCGTACGCGTGTCGCGACGATACGCACCGCGGTGCCATTATAAATCGCTTGTCCCTGACGTCATTATCCGCGGCCGGTTCAAAGGTGTTCCAGATTCGGATTACGTTCTCGGACATTCGAGTATGATTGAAATTCTAGCGATTTCGAATTTACCGTTAAACGTTTGATCGATAATACGCAAACGTAGAAATTTGTATATAAATTGAGTAGAATAGCGGTTGGAAATTGTTGGACAGCGATACGTACAGAATCGATGGAAATATAGGTCACCGTGATAGTACTCGAGTTCTTATTTCAGTGGTGTAAATCATGAAATTACCATAAAGTTTGAAATTACGATCGGTCAGCCAGTCAGCCAGCCAACTCGAACTCTACGTTGCCGTTATCAAATCGTTGTTTAGAAATCGAAGAGTTCACGGTATGGACTATAACCTTTTGATCGCTAGCGTACTATTTACAACCTCATTTTCATTTCAGCGTTACGTTTCACGAAAAACCGTAATAGCCGTCGAAAGTTAGCGGCGGCACGGTGTTAACCGTCAACGATATCTCTTCATCGAGGACTCGGTCTCGCTCTTTCGACGAGCAGCGGCACGAAACGCGATCGAAATTTCGCGTGTTTGTAGATCGGCTCGGGGAATGGCTGCCATTTTTCAGGCGAAAACTTGGCCGCCCTTTCCACGTCGGCGTGACTCTTTGAAATTTACAAGTCGACGTCGAATTGGCTAATACGCCAGGCGCCTTTCAGCTACTTTATCCGTTCGATGATCGAAATAAATCTGAACGGTTACGTTTTCATGCTTGAAACAAAACGGCATAAGCGACCATTGTGTATAACTTGGAGGTAATATCGGGACAAGTGGATCAAACGGGAGAATTCCTTTTGTCACAGTGTAAACACGTCCTGATTAAAATGTAGTTAAACGTCGATTATGGAGATATCGGTGGAGGCGATAGGACCGTGGAAAACGAAGGAAAAGGAAAAAAACACAGAGAGATACGAAGGACAGAGGAAAGGGAGGGTATAGGGTGGGTAACGATAGAGAGAAAAAGAGTGTTTGAAAGTTGAACACGGCTGGCTAGTTAAGCGGCGCAACGGCGGTCAACCGTTGAATATATTATATTTTTAAATCATCGACACGCTGACTGCTTCCGTGCGCTGGCAGAAACATGGCCGCGTGTCTAGATACCCGTGTTGGAACGTGTTGTAACTACACGCGAAATCTATGTGACGTGTCCCTGTATACAGGGTGTTCCATATTAATTTCTAACCGGATATATCTGGGAAAATTGTATAGACCGAAAAAGCTAAACGCCTACAGACTAAAACTGGCCGAGCGGAAAATAGCGGAAAATTCGTGGATAAAACTTGATACGTACACGTGCCAAGAATATATCAAGCTTAACGTTATATTCTTTTCAACGAAACCGTACTTTTTCCCTGTTTATATCCCTTTAGTGTCTTTAACGAAGGAAAGAAGTGAAACGAATTTGATCGAGCTGACGATTAAAGGAATTGTTTGAGGAAGAAAAAAAAGAGAGAAAAAAAAAAGGAAAAAATGAACATTGTATGTAGTAATTGGCGCTATCGATGGACGAGCGATCGACCAATTGGAATCCCTTTCTCTCGAGCTTTTCGTTTTTCCCCATTTGCTCTTTCCGTTCCGATGAATTTTTTCGGTTTGATCGTCTTTTGGGACAGTCCTCGATATCGTTTTCACTTTTCTATTCGGCGTTTCTCGCATTTTGTTAGTCTGCTCGATGAAGACGAAAAACCGGAAAATCTGCTTGAAATTTAAACGAGCAGATGCATTCGTCTTTCGCAAAATATTTTGTATCCTATGGGATATCTTGCTACACGCACTAACTGGCGGAGACTTAAATGCACGCGGAGGCAATCGTTCGGCAATTATCGGTGAAATAATCAGCGGAAAACGGCCGACCCTTTTTCACCGCGAGAGACTGGTTCTTGCGCCCGGGAATAAAAAGTCGCGTTGAATTTCTTGGTCGGCTTTAATACGCTGCGACACGGACCACGGAGGCGGTAAGGGACTCGAGAGGGTGAGTCTCGACACCGGTTTCGAAAATTTACGATTCTCTCGTTATTAAAGCAAGGTTGGGAAAACCGCGTGGCTCGCTGTTTAAAGCGGCAGCTTTGGGCATTAATTCGATTCGCTCTCGTTTCTCCTCTCGCCCTGGCTTTTTCCTCGTTTGTTTTCCGGCCATCAGCTACGACAGTTTATAAAAAGCGACGGGTCTATCCAGGCGGCGCGCACACAGCCGTTCCCATTTTTGTAATGCTGTAATAATCAATAGTACGCCGCTACTAAATCGTATAACCCAACCTCCGTCAATTTAATCGAGACAACGGAAGCACGTACCGGTTCTACGTGAGTTGGTGCGCAGCCCATGCACCGGGTGTCGTTATCGAATCGATTTTTATCTCCCCGCCGTATATTTTCCCTCGAAAAAATCTGCTACCGGAATGTAAACAACGGTTTAGAGATTTTTATCGGAACGTGAAAGAAAAGCGTCTGATATGATTCGCGTTTTCTAATGAAATCCGTCGATGAAAGATGATTTGATCTGTATATATATTTTTTTTTTTTTTTGAAATCGTTGATGTTCTTTGTCGCGAACGGCCAACGAAGAGCGTGAAAAAATCGAATCGCATTCCCACGGAATGAAACGATTGGTAGTTCGCTTTGGTCGGTAGGAGGGATGAATCGAAAAAAGTAAAAAATTGTCGCGATCATGGGTGTTAACGCGCGACGATGCCGTACATTTCACTGGTCGATCCGCGATCCAACACTCGGCTCGAAATTTGAATAATGAAAAAGGAATCGAATTGCTTCGCGGAACGATGTTACGCTGACAATTACGCGACACAGATAGCCGCGGGTTTGTATCCCCGTATATGCGAGCCGCGTAAATGCTTCGCGTGCTCGCGCTCCAACGCATCTAGCAATTTTAATCCGTCGCGTGTGTTTTCGCGTTTACGATACATCGATAAAGCCATGGTACTTATGGCTACGATTTCTTTCGTTGCCTTAATGCTGTTTGCCAAGAATATTACGTTTCTATTAGCTGGGCGGCTATAACGCGAATGGAATTGTTCCTACGTAGAAATAGCGCGACTAGCTCAAGATTACGTAAGCACTATGATTTTCAATCGTTAAGAAGCCACATCGTATCGCAAATTCACAAATCGACAAGTAGAGTTACAAGTGTCTTTTTACCCTCCTGCATTCTTTCGATCGTTTCAGCGAAATCGTAGATGGATCGGAGATGGTCAAATTTACCTGGAAACTTAATATCATCGGTGTCATCTCCTTACGAGAAACGAACTTTGATAGAATACAATTAAATCGTTTGTTTCTTCGAAATTGAAGAGTGTATACGCGTGTATCCTAGTATATCGATTTGACTTCAGAGTTCCATGTTATGGCAAAAAGTAAACGACAAGGCGTATAATAATAATGATATGTATGAAAAAATCATGGGACGAGCGATAGAGGCAAACTGGAGACTCGCGGAGGAGGTATTCAGGTATTCAAAACTTACACGCGGTTCCATGATTCCAAGAGTTTGTTCCTGGCTGTACGATGGACCTCGTTAAGACTCGGAAAGATCGTGAACGAACGGAACCGGTACTAGTATCTGTCCTGGACTTACTCTCCGAGGGCAAGGACTCTTGACCTTTCCTTTCTCCGTGTTACGCAGCACAGGAGGAAGCGAAGAAAGAGAGATAGAAGGCGGATAATCTCTGGTAATGTCTTTTATCTGGTCGTGGTTAGAATTTTGTCAAAGTTACGGAAAGTGGCTAGAATTCTTTAGTAAAGTTTCTTCGTGAAAATATCAAATTGCACAAACATTGGCAATCTACTAAAAATTATTCCTAGGAAGATGTGGTTGCGAAAACCAAAGATATAAAATTAGAAAGATATCATTGAGAAATTGAAGGTGATATCGTACTCGCGAAGCGCCGACTTTCATGACACCTATACGATTGTATTCCTAGAGAAACAGAGTATTAAAGACACGGAGACGTCGGAGACGCGAAGGAGGATCAGTGAAAATAGAACCGAGTGTGGCGTAATATCGATAACGTTTGTTCGTATACAGAATGTTAGTTCTGGTCAGACTGGATCGAGTTGCTACGCCGTGAAATGTACCGGCGCACGTTTCGCGGTAAGAACTTGAAATATAGGTTATATGCATTGTGGTTCCGTGTCTCTCGAGGTTATGCACCATAATTCATCGTAGTGCGGTCGTAGCGTAGTGACAAAAAATGCTCGTGAAAACGTGTGCCGAGGGGCCTGCTGCTCGTCTTGGTCGGCCATATTGATTTCCCTGACGTTGGAAACTTGGATTATCCTCGGTATGTCAGCGTCGTAAATGGGAGAAGCTTGTCCATCGCGATGCATCGCGGCGTCGCCCTCTTATTTTTCAGTTTCGTCCCGCCGAGATTGAAAATCATTTTCATTTTTGCCTTACGCGACTGCACAATAGGACCGTAAAGAAAATGAGGCGACGCGCGGTTGCCCGTCGAGTCAACCGTCGACGGACCGCTTTATGTGGAAATTTCATTCGAAGAAAGGCACTTTCGCGAAATTTCGTAGGGAAGGTTACGCGGTGGAGGCCGGAATTGGCCAGATTCAAGCAGGATCTCGTATCAGAGTGGGTAACGTAGCGAGCAACACGCTGGATAAGTGAAAAATGAACCGAGTTAAAGAACCGGCCGCAATAACGGAAGAGAAATGAGAACAGATACGCGAAAGATATGGTAATGCGGAGGAGGAAGAGGCTCCGTGGTATTTCTACGTTGTTGCTAACCGTACGACCGTCTTGGTTTTGGGATCTCGGTGACCGGTTAACAGCTTTGTTTGTTTCCACCGAATGATCGGACAACGTCAGAGCTGGAAAAATACCGCAACTATAGAACTGGCAGCTGATTGAAAAGGAACCCTCGAGGTAATCGATATGACGAAGCCGAGAATTTTATTTGCTTTGAAAGGATAAAACAAGAGGCAGCCTTTTAACCTATCGATAAACAAATAAGAAAGGAGACGGAGAAAAGAGATTTTTTAATATCCATCAAATTCTTCGCGTTGATTTCACGATTATTCGTTCTCGAGGCAATTAACGATCGTGTTTGTTCTCGAAGTACTCGGGTTCGCGGAAAGGGAGAGAGGAAATTAAAACGATAGGGCATAGGAAAAAGGCGTGGAAGCCGAAGGAGGTAAACCCCCGAGCGTGGGAGGTATAACAAGGGGTTTGGAGAGTAGTCTGGACCCTCGGCTAGACTCATTTTTCATAAGTTCGAAAAACACACCCGGGGCAGTTGGTGCGTAAATTTGAATTTCTCCGTGGCTACGGCAAGGCTCGGGCGCCGTGACTGTTCCTCGGGGGAAGGGGCAGCCTGGAAGGGCCATTGAGCATATGGCGCGGAATTTCGAACGACTTTTTTCTCCCTCTTTCCTCGCCGCTACCTTCGTTCTACCCCAGGAAACCCGTTGGAATACGCGGCTTGCGAAAACGCCGTTTCTCCTTCTTATTGAAGCTGCCATTCCCCTACCGCGGCCATCGTATCAACGATCGCACTTTGCTTTAACCCATAAGCGACCATCGATGGACCGTCGAAGCGTTACCCCGCCTATGTTACGATGGGGCAGTACGAGAATAAGCGACTGCTCGCGTTTCAAGGAAACGCGTTTCCGATTCTTCGCGCAGACATATCGCTTAAACCTTCTCCCTTTTGGGGCACGTGATTTGTTTACGGAAACTTTTGAAAACTTTGCAGCATGGAAACCGGCAGATCGATATGGATATTGTTCGGTGTGGTTGGTACTCGACATTCCATTAATCTTGTCGACTCACCCGTGAAAACCATACTTTTCGCCAATGTAAATATCGTTGAATATTTACCTATGTTTTCAATCGTGGATTAGCGTTTCATGCTCTTCGTTTGATCCCTCGAAAAACTGCCATACTTTGTAAATATAAATGGACCGTACAATAACGTTTTATGGAATCGATCGACAAATCTTTCTCGTGAAACTTATTGCAAGCATGTCCGCGCGTGATTATACAGAAATTCTATAGAAATTGGAGGATGTAATTATCGATGTGGCGAATTATTAGATTAAATTAATCGTTGATTAAAGCGCGAGTTATAGTCGGCCGTTTAATATTAATTTCGAGCTACCATTAACATAGGTTTAGGGTTGAAAGGACAAGTAATTGGTATACGAACGTATATTTCGCTGTACGTGATTTGTCGCCAACGTTCGGCCAGATCGCATGGAACACACGCCGAAAATCGACTGAAGCAAAAGGATACCGTAGTATACAAACTCGTAAGTTGCACTTGTAAAACGTTACGATTAAGTTCAGCCGATCCGATGACAAATTTTTCGAACCGTCACACCGTGGCGTTTTCTAATTTTTCACATGCTTGTGGCCGATTTAATGTTTCGATACGAAACGAAGCAGGTGAACGCATGGCTCCACCGCATGGAGCAACACGAACGATTCTATCGTAGAGATTCATCGGTGCGCGTGGTCGAATTTTCGGGACCAGATGAAAATACAATAGCGCTAACAGAGAGAGAGAGATAGAGAGAGAAGGAGAGAGAGAAAAGTAAAAAGAGCGCGATGTCGCGGTGTTGGAGAAGATAAACGATAGACAGACCGTTGGTGTGCGAACTTTCGCGTAATAGGTATATCTGGCCGTTTTGTCTAGACACGCGCCAGGACTGGAACTAGTCTGTGTACAAGAGCGACGGAAAACCGTCTCGATAACACCGCAACTCGATCTCGAGCGTTGCCGGGTCCGTGTTAGCCCGCATTTCCGGGTGTCTCCGCGCGTATCCATGTTCTCGGCGCGTACATTCACCGGCACACGTCGGTGTCGATACGCGTGCACGTGCACGGGAATGAACGTGTGGCCGCACCAGGGCGAGAACGCATTCGTCATTGTTTTACCCGTGCAAGCGAGTTCCACGAGGAAGAGGGACGGCGGTTGGTCGCGCTGTCAGCCACCGCAATTCCCCGAAGGGTTCCACCGTTACAAGCTTCCCATAATCGAATACGAAGCTCTGCCGTTTTCGAAAACGCGGCTCGAAAACGGCCAGTCATTAGCCGCGTTTAGAACGAGCTCGGTAGAAACTAGCTCTCGAAGGAACATCGATTCGGCCGTCGAGAGGCATGATCCAGGTCGTACCGATAATGCTCGCTTCGTGAATTATTGGAATGCGATAAGCGGTGATTAAATAATTGCTGCTCCTGGCAAGGAAATTAACGCGATAACAGAGGAAATAACGAGAATCGTTCGTCCTTATTTTGCGCGTGCTTCGTAGAACGATTTTGAATATATTTAAATATCGATCGTTCGACGTTCGAGTAGCCGGGGTAAGCTGCGCGAAACGCAACAGGATTCTCCGAGGAGCGGAAGCGCATTTGCCGAATGTCTTAGGAACGTCAAGGCGCGGCAGGTTGATTCAAAAACGGTGAAAATCGCGAGACAGGAGACAACGGAGGACGTTCATCGTGGATGATTGCGTACAATGCAACCGCGTAGGCGCAGCAATCCCTCAACTTGTCACTTATGTCCTCTCGTCGTGTACGGTCTCCTACCTTTTTCCACCCTCTTCGAACAACCGGCTTCCTATCTACCATGGCAAGCCTTTCATTCAACGGTAACAACGACGTTGTTGTCGACGACGACGACGACGACGACGACGACGACGACGACGACGACGACGACGACGGCCTCCTTTTATCCGCTGAGCCGTCTCAGTCCAGAAACTCGCCGTAAACGCCAACGAATGCGACTTTCGAAGGCGAGCTGACCTTCGACCTTGCGGAAAGTTGAGTAAAGTGGAAGAGCGCTCGCTTCCACCAAGGTCGAAGTCGATCGAATTAATCCGCACGATCGAATTCGCCTCTACGAGTACGACGTCGAATAATAGGCTGGACAAATTGCATGGAACGGCGGCCGACTACCTGTGCCAGCAAATGACTGCAGAATGAACCGTTTTACCTGCCGAAGGGGTACAACGTTCGAGGATTAGACGCGAGCAAGCTTCACTGAGAAAAAGCGTAATTTTCGTGTTTTACCGTTCGTAGGCTATAGAAAACGACGAAACAATCGAGTAATTGGTTTCTTTCTTTCGAAATTGTTCGTCGAATACACTGATATAACGATCGTGATCGATCACGAGGTAAACCCTAACACGGAATATCTTATTTTCTACTTACTGTTATGTTCACCGAAAACTATATTCCCAATACATTTCGCATCCTTTCCATCAGAATTCCCCGTCCAAGCATGCATTCGCGATAACGCAAAAAACATGGAATTAACATCGAATCGTCAATTAACTCGTTGCCACTCCCACGCGGACGTCCGCAAACGAATACAATTAATGAAATGTCGATCGAACGGACGATAACGATTTCAATCCGAAATCATCGTTTCATCAAAAATGATTCTCCTCTATTTCGTGACATTCCATTTCAATTAGGATTTTCCTCTGCAGCGATTCGTATTCGCGTTCACCGCGAAATCTTTCAGCATTTTCTACCGTATCCGTTTATTGGTATAGTTCGTGTAATTTCGTTGAAATTAAAATAAATTCAGCCTCGCCCTCCCCCCCGCCCGCGCTAATAAAGAGCATGTCCACGTCGGTTAATTAGCGAGCCGCCGTTGCATCCAGGTCTCGATCCGAAAACATTCATTTTCCGAGATAATGTGTTCGCCCGTAACTTGTTACTAATCGTCGATACGTGCTCCACCGGTTTATTATAATTAGGATTACGCTCCGGGTCTAGCGCGATGTCGCGATCATCGAAATATTTATACCGACGATCTTGTCGGGAATTAATCTGCGATGAGATTTATGGAATTGATTTATGCGAATACTAAGCGCATTATAATGTCGCCCTATCGAGATAATCCCTCGATACTTAGCCCGTAATTTTCTACGTACAAATAATTGCGTTGATTCGCGTTGTTCGCGTGTATCCACGTTTCGACGATTCAGGCTCGTCTAACTTTCAACGTTTTCAACCGATGTGTCGCGAGAATTTTTAAAACGCGCGATTACTTGGCCAGTAACGCCGATCTCTTTTCTCTTGGATCGTCAGATAAAAACAACGATAACCAGAATTCTAGTAACCGATTTATGCGTGGAACGAAATGGAAAAGGTTAAAAATTGTTGGTCTTATCGGATAAACAGATCTTTCCTGTTTTCGATCGTGCTAGTTTCGATTAATAAACATGGTTGATGGCGATACGCGCTCGAGTAGAAACGGAGATGGAACGCTGGACAAGCGGCCGGCGGCGATCGGCAACCGGAAATGACGTGACGTACGGAGGCTACGTCTCGTCGCTACTATTGAACAAACTCGCACTTTTTTCGATTTCTCGTCTCTGCTTTTACGCTCGAAACCCGTGCTGCTCGACTGATGCAGAAGCGTGATTTCTATGATTGAAATCATCGAAACTTTTAATTGAAAAAGTTTCTGATTTAGGAATTGATAACATCTTGTTCGGTACTCTTGAAAGATATGTAAATGTATCAATTTCCACAACTCGAACTTCTAACACAGTTGCTTGCAAACTTTAACGAATCAAATCCACGTGACATTTGAAAATATCGTGCTTCTTCCAAGCTTCCGTCGAAAGATGAATCATAGTTTCGTCAAGGAAGAATCAGACAATGTCCAAGGAGTCGAGGAGAAAATAGAAAAAATAAAGGAACGATTGCTCTCTTCGATCGATCGATCGAGCGAAACGTGATCGACGTAGCTGACCAATTGCGTGTTAGAGAGGAATTGTGAGTAAATTAAAGGAAAACAATTGTCGTGGCAGGTTCCTTCCTCCTGCCATTCTCTGAGCTGTTTCAATCTCGAACAGCTATATGGTGAAATCGGTCTTCCTTGGACCTAATAAACGTCAATAGTGCGTATGGAGCAGGCAATCCTAAGGTGTGTGTGTTCAACACGTTGATTTCTCTTCGATTCAACTTATTACGGGCGAAGCATCGACTTTTTCCAGATATTACGTGACGACAGACGAGTTCGGTATTTTCTGCACGGCGGAGAACGAATTTTTTTATGTAATCTTGTCTTCCTCTACTAAAATTGCAATATCCATGCAAATTCATATTTTTACGAACGCAATTAATGAAATGGAACTTAAGTAGAGATTCGCTTCGCCTATTAAATACTACAACTACTTTGGATATTTTATATATTTTTGAACATTATGTACATTCTGTGTACGTGCGTTCAAGTTTCTGGAAAATACGTGAAAATTCGTAGCCCGCTTATTATTACACGATTATTTGAAATATTATCGCAACTTTATAATACGATACCGTTAAAACTCAAAATTTGAGATCAAGTCTAAGATTATTCAAAGTTCTCTTAAGGTCCGTAGAAAATTTTCTAAATGTTATTCGTTGACCATCCAGATCATTCGAGGACAACGTGTAGCGATAGGCTCGTCAATGTTCTGCATATTCTATTTGTCAAGGTTTAAACAGCTGGAAATCATTCTATCGCAGGAGGAATACGAAACTTTGAATCTAGCACGTTCCGCCAGACTGCGAGACGTTTAATTAATTACACAGTTGCTGTCACGTGACACCTCGTGCCTTGTCCTGCGCTATTCGCCTCATTTCGCTTTTCCCCACAGAAAGGTTGTGTTGCCACGTTCTATGTCCTTTGTGTTTTCTAGCCCAGTTCTTCTCGAAGTTGTCTTACCCCGTTTACCTGGCGGGCAGCGCGTACTAAACTTCAGGTTATTTCATTTACGTACACCTATACACGACGTAGATCGATGGACCGATCGTTCTCGGTAGGGTTCGAACTGCCAAGTACTTCTTTGTAACTTTGGTTTTGAGAAGGCCGACTCTGAAGATCGATACAGCTTGCATGTTCTTGTTTGATTCGGTTTTGCTTGCAAAAGTATCGGTTCCCTGAAGGAAACGTGCCAGAAACCTATTTTTAGCGGCAAGTACACGTTTCCTCGGGACAGATTCGAAACGACGATCAAGTAAAATTTTCGCCATCGATGGCAGATCTATAAGCACTTAACGTAATCGATAAGAGAGGCGAAGAGACTGGTTTAGACAGCGAAAGATTCGAAAGAAAAATGGAGAAAGGCCTCGCAGAGAGAAGCGAAGCTGGTGAGAAAGAAAAGACGCAATCTTGAACGCGTTACACGTACGCGAGCTCGAGGCGAGAATTACGCGGCATGATTTGTTAGGGTTGCTTGTTAGTGGAGTGCGCGTGCACCCGAGTGACTTTCAAAGTCACCGCAGCCCCTGTACCCGTGGAATAAATAGATAGACGAGCATTAACAATACGGGGACGATTGAGAAGGGTAGAGCGTGATGATAGACACGTAGCGCGGAACACTGGGGTCGAACGCGTCGCCTCGAGCGCGGTGGTAAAAGTTTTTGAAATTTCCGATACACAAGGAAGGAACAAAGGACAGGAAAGAAAGAATAAACTCGGCGGTGCGTTGGCTGAGTCAGCAGCGCTCGGTAATATGAAATCGACGGAAAGTTGAAAATTCATTTTGCCCGGCAGTCTCTGGAAAGACCGTATAACGGAATTAAGGCGGGCAGACAGATGGCTCGTTAAGGGTTGCGAATAACAAGGGTATCCAGACATTTCGCGATAGAGAAAAGGAGCGAGCAAGAGGAGACGGTAGAATGGAAATAATGCGAAAATGTTAATCGGAAGATGTTCCGACTCGAAGGATGCAACGCGAAGGGGAAGTTAGTGGCTGTTCGTGGTCCGATAAATTGCGAATTGGAGAAAGAAAAGGTAATCGGAAGGCGTGTTGGCGGACGGTTCGATGAAAAGTCGAAGTAAACTCGGTCGTTTCTGGAGGAACGTTCGCTTGGAAGAACGCTCGGGGGAGGATAAGAGGTGTAGCCGCGGGCGTCGAAAGGGGACGAAACATTGCACGAAATTTGCAAGCAAATTGCCAATTCTTAGGCGGTGCCGAGATAGGAGTGGCGGCGCGTAGGTAGATTCGCGTGGACGGCAGGTAGGTAGCCCGGCTGCGGCCGGATACCCAGGGGCCATGTTCGTGACGGTCCATAGCTCGAAATTCGTTTCGCGAATTGCCGACACGGCCGACAACGTCCATCAGGGAACGTCCGAGAAAGTCTCGAAAAATTTCCTCGTTTGACCCGGCCAGCTATTTTGAATTCACTTGGGCGAATTCATTCTCTCGCCACGTAATTAAATTCTTCACGGTCGTTTCGTTTCCCGGCTTATTTCGCTTCTTACGAAAATCTCCGGTTACAACGATCCTCTTCCGTCCCCTTTTCTCTTTCTCGTGAAACACGAGGATCGCAGTACCAAGAAGTACTTTGCGGATTCGATGTTATCCTCTGATTGCCTCTTTGCCAAAGGATTCTCCCTCGATATCGATTATTAATTTCTACGCGCTACTCGCTCGCGGAAAGTGAGATAAAAGCCGCATTAAATTAACTAATACTCGAGCTCTTTAGAGTCAGCCCTTGGAAAGGTCTTTGTATTTCTCGAAGGGTTCTCCATTAACACGAAGCGAGATCATCGTCTGCAGTCGTACTTGTCCTTTTTAAAGGGCCTTAAATGTCTTCGAAGCCCGGCAAGAGATAAAAGCCCGCTAAGCTTTACGAACAATCTCGGGGAATTTACAAAGGACAAAAGGATTCGTTGAACTGTTAACGCTGTAAGTTCCGATATTGTTTCCCCTTTCCTATGGCCGAAGGAAAGAAAGCCTGCGAGCCCCTTTACAACGTAAAATGTGTTTACGATGAACTAGAGGGACTCCTCGAATTTGTATCGGAGGTCGAATTGCTAACTCGAAAAACTTATCGAATTACCAAGTTTCCAACAACAACAATTGTACGTGGAATAAAAGTTTGGCGAGAGACGAGAGCGGAAGATGTCGAGAATTATAATTTAGCTCGCGGTGAAAAAAGAAATTGCGGAAACTTCTCCCTCCCATCGCGGAACCAAGCGTAAGCGTTGGTTTGTTATTTAGAAAACAGACACCGGAAGTAAGAAATCGGAAGAAGGTAAAAGACATTTATTTTCCGCTGGAAATGACATTTCAATAATTGCATCGCGGCGCAATCGTATCATTTGTGTACGAAGCTGAAGATTTCGTGGTGAAATCGACGTGAAATCCTCTTCCGCGATCATTGAAAGGATCGTGCGAGTGCCTCGGGAAGGAGGAGAGTAGAAGAGAGAGAGAGAGAGAGAGAGAGGGGAACTGGTCTCGTAAGCCGTTTCGAAGAGTTGGAAGAAATCCACGAAGAAAAGAAAAGGGAGGGTAGTGAAAGAGCCTTCTGCTGACGTCGCTGGCAATCCCTGCGTTCGTCCAACCGAGCTTGCAGTTGCACATCTTGCAGTTTCGGTTTTTGCACTCCATTTCGCTCGCATACTGGAACGCAGCGAGTTTCACTCCTCTTTTTCTTCTTCATCCCTCTTCGTCCGTCCGTCCTTCCTTCCTTCTATCCTTTTCCCGTTCCTCTTTGTACATTTTTTCTTACATCTACCGCCGTCTACCACACCCTGACGACTACCTTTCACTTCTATATATCTCTTTCTTCGTTTCTGATCTTTCACGTTCCCCTTTGTCCGAGGACTTCTCTACGCCGCTTGTCATCTTACGTGTCCATTTATAATCTTTATGTCCCCGAGTCGTTATCTAATTATTCGGGTGAGTTCTCGTGACGCGCGATGAATTAACAGATTATTCGCGCATCCGCCGTAGCACGGAGCACCGCCGGAGAAATAGAGTTTATCTATCGCGTTTACGTAATGAAAATCCTCGTCTTTTCATTTCTCCGTTGCGTATCTTTATAAATTGCCTGGAATTTATGGCAACGCCGAGAAGAAGACGGAGCGGGGTTGTGTATTTAGCTAAAGGTTTCCCTTGTCCCTCGCCGCGCCATTTAATTGCGACACTAATTAAACATTCATTCTCAGATCCACGCGAAGATCCAACGTGGTTCCATTTTGCCGGACGAAACCAAGCAACACAAAGGACTGTGGACGATGGTGGAAAGTGGTGGAAGGTGTGTTTCGAGTCGGTTTTTATCATCTTACGGTAGTATCAGCACGCGCTAATATCAGCCACGTTTCCGCGTCGATTTTCTCTCACCCTCGCATATTGATTACATAAGCGACTGGATATACTACCCTCGCTAAAAACATCCGAGTTCCACCACTTTCTTTAACGCGTACTATCGCCGATTTCACGACATCTACCGCAACCTACGGACAGCTTGTGGTAGTTAAACGCAAAAGGATTCGCAAGGTCGACGTTAGAGAGGATGGAAGAAGCGAAAGGGCAGAAGCGGTGTATTAATAATAGCCCCGTAGCAAGAATTTCTGTTCGAGCCGCGGGCAAAGCAGGAAGTTCACTTTGCGAATTTTACGCGACGTGCGTCTCCCAACAATCTTATTTTCACCGGGTTCGCACGGTCGCGCTCGCTCGAAAGCTTCGCGTATGCAAATAATGGAACGGAGTACTCTCGCGTTTAATTAACGGAATTTTCGCCCCCTCCTATCGTTTGTCTATCTCTTTCCCTCTTTTTCCTCGTATGACGAGATCCAATGAAACCTAGCTCGCCGAACCGAGGGATCTCGCTGCACCGCGCAACGGCGAATTCATTTTTACGAAGACAATGTATTACGTGGGTAATTACGACGTTACCAAGATAATGTCTATTTGCGGATTAGGGGAAGACATTCTGTGTACAGAGCGTTTCGGTAACGTTAGTAGGAATTCAACTGGCTAGCTCGAACCAACCCCGCTGGAACGATTCTTACTGCATACCGGGAACAATTAGCATTTGAAAGTTACTCGTTATTAGAGCGCTTGATTCTTCGTCGTATCAGTTGTTCCACGGTATTTCCAAGTGCAAGAACGACTGTTAGGAAAGAAAATTTATTACTTGACACGTTCACGAAAGTATGCCAATACTTTGCGTAGTGTTTCACTACGGTGCTGATGAAATTTCATATAAATATATATTTATGTATGTATGTATATATTTGCGGATGCGCAAGTCTCATCATTTTTACGAGCTGATGTATGAACAAACTTGGAAGCATACTTCCAATGTCATCGATCGCAATTAAAGTTCACCAGGACGAGAAAGAAAATAACGTACCAAATATACCGGAAAATTGCTATAATGACCATGTTTAGTTCAATGTACCATGACCAGGAGGATCTCGTTTCAATGCGCGTACAAAATTTTATTAGCGAGTCAGCGCAAAATATGGATCCCACGCGTTCGCTGGAAAATAGGTAATTTGCATGCTTGCAATACGTAATTGCCATCTAACGTTCGAATTAAGGTACCATCCGGACCGAATAGTTGGACACAATTATAACTTCTCACAGAGAGTATCGTGGCCACTCGGGCTACGCGTCTCATCCTCCGCCGGAAACCGCTTTCATAAACGATTCGCGCAGGTTAGAAATGACCGTTAAAGCTATCAGTTGCGAAGACAAGACGGAGCTGGGCGAAAAACGAAGTCGACGCGTATTTGGAAATTCCATGCCGATGAACGCGTCGCTTTTACGCGCCGTCCTCCGTTTTGAGAATTGAATTTCCATCGGACAAAACCGATCCATCGTGACGTTCGCATCGTGGTTCATGGAACGCGTCTTTCTCCGTTTGCTCGATTTATTGTTTCGCGATCTTCGTTCCGTCGTTTTCCAACGTTTCCTCGTCTGCACCGACGAAATCTCTTCTTCGTTTTCATAAGGAAAATGACAGTTTTCGAAAAATACTGAAAAGATTCCGATCGGTAGAATCAACGATAGTACTCGATTCGGTTATGATGTTAATTATGATAATATTAATTACACGCACTGGCACCAATAAATCGAACGCTAATAACGTGATAATCACTTATTACGGTCGATGGATGCATATTCAGTTTGTTTGATGCAATAATAATACTGTTATCAACAATAACCGATAAACGTACAAAGCAAACACAAGCAAATCGCGATAGAGACGCGCATGGTAGTTTCTGTAAAGAAAGCAACGACAGAGACCGACGAATCCGATGCTTTGATACAGCAGCAAAGAAATAAACGTAACGATATTCAGTTTGCTGTAATCTCGTAGCACGAATAACGTTTGAAGATAGAACAAGTTTTTGAAAAAAACAAGAGTGTAAAGATGCGCCACGATGGTTCGCGAAAATCGTGACGATTAATTTTCTAGCTTCGCAATTACCACGATTTATTCTGTCAGCTCTTCGGTGCTGAACGACGAAAAAATACCACGGAACAAAGTGTCCATGAAATTTCAACGCTCATCGGACGTTGTTAAACGTCGAACCTGTTCGCGAACCTGTCCGAAAATACGTATCTACATATTGACGACTCCAGCTAGTTGGAAAATTGAATTTCCATCGTCCGATCGTTGCTGCGAATTGCTCGCCGTTTTGATATCCGTTGACGTGTCCGGCTCCCTCTCTTTGTGCCGATTGTTGCTCTTCGATTATTATCCACGTTCCTCGATGCGATGGAGTTACGCAACTAGACGACGTTCTACAGCCGCTGTCCAGATGGCCGCTCGATTGATAAAACGAAGAATCGACGATGCTCGCGCGACCATCCGCGAAGACTCGTTATTTGTTAAAAACCAATCGACCTAAGAGCCAGATAGATGAAGTAGATACGCAATTTCGTTCGTGTTTTAAAAGTTTCGCGATACAACGCGCGTCAGCTAACATGTGCAGCAGCGTTTTTCGACCAGTCATCGTTGACTAGTATCTGCGATAAGTACAGAATGCTCTATCTTGATGAGTTCCGGGGAAGATGAGTTCCGGGGAAATCGGAGGTTTTGCAATGCGATTCTTGAAATAGGAGAGACGCGATAAACACAGGAAAATCACTATTCTTATACGTTGTCTGCGGAATTAACGCAGTTGACGGTCGTTTTTCACACTTGAATTAATTAAAACCGGTCTTGATAGGGAGCAAGTGTCTCGCGTTGCTACGATAGAAATCAATTGTATTAGCAGGATAATCGTCGATAAATCTTTCTGAGAAAACGTAGCGATGATTCTGCTGTCTCGCGTACGTGATTTGTAGAACAGTTGTTAGATTTTGAGACTGAACGTTGCCAAGGCAACTGCTGAAAGCAAGTAGTACGTGTCAATATACAAACCAGCGAAAATGTATCGGCGTTGAAATTGAAACTCGCTTCTCGTACTATGGTCGATCCAAAACATCGAAGAATCGTGACTTACACGCAAGATACGTACGTACGAAAGATAGGAAATGTACGAGTTACACGGCGGTGCCAAGGTTTAGCGATAGGATGGAAAACGCGTCCGGTCGTTTGCCGAAACTTGCCTATAAATTTCAATTGGAGCAGATAGACGTCGAGATGCGAATGATCGTGGTTGGGTTATGGCGGAATGTAATTGAAATTAATTTAGAATCGATGCTCGACGTCGGCCGTGAGAGCTCTGCCAACAGCGATGTTGTAATCGGGCGGGGAAATCTGTTTCGGCCGGGTTAGAAACGCCCCGAGCACGCGCTCGTCGGTCGTCGTGTCGCTGTCCTGAAGTATTCGCCCGAGTCACGGACATCGAATCGACGCGAAAACCATTTTCTGCAACAAAGTGCAAAGTGTTCCTGACATACGTAAACCAACCCTGCGAATGCCTCTCGCGTGCGCAGATATTTAGATTCCGAGGAAGAAACCGTGTGCAATCTCGGAAACACTTTTCGCTCGGAAACGAACGTTGCTCGGTATCACGAAGCTCGCTGCTAGGTAACTCGGGTAACTGGCCAACGGGTTTAGCGTGGAATTTCTTTCGACTTCAACCGCTCGTAAACTCGATTTCTTTTCAGAGGATCCGGTTGTCCTCGTACGAAGGCTTTGGGCCACATGACTAATTCGTTTCATAAATATGATCCATCTAGTCGTGCAGTAGTTTAAACATTTACCAGTTCGTTTCCCTATTCCAAGCGGTGTTTTCTTGGTTCGACGCGAGATTTCGGATGACGGCTCCGAAGGCAGATGAAAAGGAAAGGTAAACGAGGATTGAAGCGGCGAAGAAATAATTTCTGCGTCAAAGGGTAGCTGCGTTTTCACGGTGGATCGACCATGGGCCACCTTATAACATCGTGGCTCTTAAAGGCCTCCTTTCAAGAGCTCGGAGTAAACGTTGCTAGGGTTAGGATTCGCGTCTTTGAACTTGACACGGGTCACCTGACTCTGCGGCTTCAGCCTCTTCTTCGGATCCTTGCTCCTTCAGTATGTCCCCCTTGCTTCTGCTCAAAGCTATCCCATGCTTCCACTGTTTTCCTCCGTCTGTCTCGCTCTTTCTCCGTTCCAGCAGATTCTCCGTCTGCTTGGCTTCTCTGTCGGCGTTTCAACCGCCGATGTACAGGCAACGGAGTACCGTTTGGAACGTTAACCGCAACTCGTCGTGTTATCCCCCGGCTCTTGCTCCTTTAATTTTCTGCCGCGTCTTGTCGTCGCTCGACACAGTCTATCGAGGTGTATCGAGGTTAGTGATGCGAACCTGCTTCGCCCTTTCGCCGGTTTTTTCAAACAATTTCAAGCAATTTCAAGCAATTTCGAACGCGCCTCGTAGCTACAGAGTTTCGACTGGATGTTGAAAAATTTGCGAATCTCGAGGCAAATAGAAGATTGCAAATAGAAGACAAGGAAAGGGAGAGGAGGGTTAGCGAAACGATAAAACTTTTCGACGAAAGACAACGAGACGCATTGGAAAATTGGTAATTTAGCTAATGAGAAAATAACGGAAAGCGTAAATCAACGATAATTCACGAATAGACTTTTAACTGCTAATTAAATAAATTTACGTTGTCCAGTTGCAGAGATAGAGAACCGGACAGATTATATAGGCTGTTGGATGAAACGGAGGCTCGATAATAAAATTCATTATTCCCGGAAAATCCATTTGAAAGTTTGAAAGCCGGTGGATCCGCTGTGCACGCCGGATCCAGCGAGAACGGATATTGATCGGGCGACGATTGGTCCGATGAATTTCGCGGCATCGCGGTTCGCATCGGTCATTACACCTAATGGTTTAATATTCGCGATACAAAATTACGTAGGCAGCTATATTTGACAGAATCGGGTCGAAATGTTGGCCGGGCAATAATAATCAAGCCGTGCAAGCTCGATGTCGTTTAGCGCTGCACTCAGCTTTAATTACATCGCTTGTCACGCGTGTTTACCGCCGGAGAGATGTGTATTTTATTCCCTATAATGCATCCCCGAATCCAGCTAGCAGAAAATTGCTAGACCGTTTCTCGGTGCCTTTGATTTACGAAACGACGGTAGAACGCGATTGTTTTCCCAGTTGGCGAATTTTGTTGCCGCGTCGGTCCGATCGCTCTTATTTTACCGCCGAACCAACGCAACGTGTCGTTCGAACCGAAGAAAACATCGAGGATAGGCAGTACAATTGTGCAAAGCGAATATAACGACTTTCGAGCGAACAACTGGCAATTATTTTGGTGGACAGGTGTACGGATGGAAAGTTCCAATTGCGATCTGTCGCGACGCGCCATTCTGCAAAAATGCCTTTGTTAAATATACGGCATTTCGTCGCTCGTCGTCCAGTCATTTCGTTTTCATTACGCGGCTGCGTTTGTCGCGATTTATCCGCGTTGATCACGAGCGTTGATCAACGTAAAGACACAGAGCAGAAACGGGGGAAGATCGATGTTCGTTAAAAAAAAAAAATTATAATATTATATGACGTTCGTCTGCAGCGAAATATTCTCCATTATCGTGTCGCGCAACAATCCATTAACTCGGAAAATAAGAGCGGATGACAAAGCTTTTCTTTTATCGGGGAGAGAAATTACCGGGCGTACCCTCGGTCTTCCTCGCAGTTGCTTACGTAAAAAAGAAAAGCAAGAAGAAAAGGAGGCACAAGGGAGGAAAAAGAGGAGGGAGAGAGAGAGAGAGAGAGGGAGGGAGCAAAGGGAGCAGGAAGGGGAGAGAGCGAGAGAGTATAAAGAAGTTTGACGTGGAAGAGCGGGACTAAGCGAAAATATTGGTCGTACTCGTTCGAGCGAAATCAAAGAGGAGAAAATCAATCCGGAGTCCACGGTGGGAAGTTAATGCGAATTAAAATCCAATTCCGCCGACGAGCGAACCCATTTCCAAACGTTGCATCTTCGTGACCGGGGAAAACAGGAAGTTCGTGTAGCAAACGGGGTCGACCAAGGGCAATGGGCAGAGACTAGAAGGGAGAATTTACACGGAGCAGGAAAGGAAACGTTTTACACAGCGAATATAAATATATAGCGAACGCGTGTGCTTTCGCCGATAATAAAATATTTTTGTTGCTAGCCCGTACATATTTTTCAAATGTTTTTATTCCGTACGAAACATTTTTCGGATTTTCTCGAATACATTCTGGACCTGTTGCCCCTTTACTTTATGAGCGATCCTCCTATCTTTTGAATCCTATTTTACCGATCACCGATCATCATTCCCTTTTCGTCGATGGATATGTTACGGAACGCGCCAAATATCCTATACCTCGTACTTTGGTCGTTTAAAATATATCAATCTGTCTGTAGTAGCGAGGATAAATATCCGAGTTTTATTAAAAAAATCTATTTTTCTTTTTCCGGATTTTATACCACCGGAAGTGGATTCGTTTACTTCGATATGACTTTTCGCTTAGTTGTAAAATAACATGTTCGAAAGGAATCGTACGAGATAGACGTTATACAAGTTGTATAACGAGGATAGCTATAAAGCGAGCCATAAAGGGAGCAATATTCCATTTTCCATACGCGAATGTTTAAACAATATTGCTAGTCAAATAGAAGATGAACAGAACAATGTTTTCACAGGAACAAATACGTTCGAGAGCGCCGTCGGTCCATCGCAGTAACGCGATAGATGATAGAAACGAAGCAAGACATGTTTCCAAAGTTAACACGGACGACTGTATGCATGTATACGTATTTTTACGCATTTTTACGTATTTTCATGGAAGAAAATGCGATGGAAAACGGTGGAGAAGTTCGCTCGAGTATAGCGAAAAATATCTTTGGAAAGCCGGTGATGTTTCCTCCGGTTTTCCGAGAGCGCGAAGCGTCCTCCCTGTTTCGACGAGGGCAGCGGCAGTCCACGCCCTCTTTCACTGCCAAAAGTTATTTCCGCTGGAAATTTATCGCTCTGGCGAGAATCGAGGCGTCATTTCCGGCCGAACGAAACAAAGAAAGCGTCTCGACTGCGACTCGCGCGAAAGATAATTGGCATGCCATTCTATCGTGTCCTTTCTCGCCCGCGGGCCGCTCCCTTCTCGCCATGGCCAACCCCGTAGATTTCTTTCCGGAAGAGCTATACGGTTGCGCAAGCTGACGATTGTTAAATGTACCTACGCCTCGGCTGATTTATTCCCCGGGGCTTTCGAAGGAGAGAAACCTGGATATTTATCGTCCCTTTCCGGCGTTGCGGTAAATAATGTGTTTGCTCTTTAACGCGATTTATTTCGGGCTACCGCTCTAAGTATCGTATAACGTATTGTTGCCTCTCTCGCGTCTATGGCTCGCCAAGAGGGAACGCGAACAAAAAAATCTATGTATACGTGTATTGTCAATGTTGCGACTTTTTGAAAGCTCCGTTGCGGTTATTGCTTCGCCGGCACAAATTGCGGCCGGACCGCGGTTGGCGAAATTTCATTCCGCGTTTTTCCACGCTTTGGACATTGTCACAGAAAGTATCCTCGTGGAAAGCCAATATCATGTAATTAAATTTTCGACGGTTTGAACAGAAAAGAGCAACGAGATTGCGTATGTGGTGTACGTGCGCATACTGTGGAGGTCGCGCGCGGCAAATTTTCCTGATCGATCAGATCCGCGGTCGGCCATTTCGTTTCGGCCGGCCGACAAAGAAAGTCGTTCACGGGCGTCGGTCGATTGATTAATTAAAAAGTTGGAAGTGCCGTGTCGAGGAGCCGTCCTTGATCCGCGGCCATGATAACGCGTCCATTTCCGTTTCCTCTTTTTGTCGAGAGAGCGACACGCGATTCACGGCAGTCGACCACCCGTCAATTAAATTTAATTGTTTGGCCAACTTTCGCCGATTGCTCGAAGGAACGGTCGAAAGAAGCTGTTGGAATTTTTAAATATCGATCCACGATACAACGTCCAGCCGATACGCGCCATAGTTTTCCCTGTATTTAGAATTCGTACGAATGGTTATAACGAAATTAGGACGCGCCAAATGACACAAACGGAGCGGAGAAGTAAATCGGATACGAAATGCCTGCGGAACGTGATTAAAGCGTGAGAATAAAATCTGATTCGTTAAATTACACGGGAAATCCAGCGGTATTGTTAATTTTCTATTGTATATGAAATCCTTAATAAATTTCGATTATATCAAGTACGGTATTTTATGACATGGACGTAACGAAGCACGTTGGAATTAAACGAAAAGTGAAAAGTTACAGGGGTAACCACTCATAGAACTTTGCTACTTTGCCATTGAAATTCGTGGCCCGGCAGCAATTCCACAATACATTGTCAAAAGTTTCGCTCGACGAACGTAATTAACGATCGTCGAAGTTCACGATTTGTTCTCCCGATCGAAATACAAAAAGGGAAAGGTAGAGAAAGAAAGAGACTCGAAGGGTGACCTCACGGGGATCCCACCCTTGGCCCATCCCTTTGGCCAGGACCTTCGTAGAGGGAATCGCCTAACGAGTCGGAAAAATCAAGCCTCCTTTGCTGGAATCGCCTTTGACCCGATGTAATACATGTCTAATTAACCATGAAAATAACGAGATTTTTGTGACTGGCTTTTCCCAAACGAGCATCGAAAGCGATTTCTCGATCGTATCGAAAGGAAAGAACTTTAGGGTGAGGAAAATGTCCCAAATTATGACTTCCTTCCCGCATGGATTTGCTATAATTTCATACTTGGTATATACTGGCTCGTGAAAGTATTCCAGCGCTTGTAGAAGAAGCGTGTGTCGTAAATATATCGTACGTGTTGTACGAAACGTTTTGAAATTTCATTAGCGCGGTAACGAAACCCGGCTATCATGATTACGTTGATAAAGTTTGAAACAAATTTCGAAATCTACGTAGAAGCTAGCGGATACGTTGGTGTAAGTTTAGTTTAAAATATCACTACGACAATTAATAAACCTCAACGTTACACTAAATGCACATTTGCAATGAAAAAAATTATAACTTGGATAACACATTTTCAGATCGAAAATGTCTCGTTACGATGCCAATGAAATTTCAAAAACTTTCGTACAGCATACGTAATATACTCGTAGAAATTGTCTGCGATAAATGTTCGCATGCTTTCGTACACAGCTATGTATATCGTCAGCGAAATAAAACTGATTCGTAGAATACAGCCGAAGGCTTAAAAGAGAATATAAAACGTGCAACTATAAAGATAAGACACCGGTATTCGTCTAAGGTGACGAAAGCTACTCCAACGCCCGGGAAACAATGAAATCTTATCGTTGATAGGAGGGAAATCCTTTACATTGGCAAACAGAAGATAGCGGGTCGAAGTTTTCTCGAAATGATCGAGGTGAAATTTGAAAGGCAAAAAATCGATGGCTGCCGGCAAACAGTTGTTCAGGCCGCACGGCCGAAAGTTTAGCAAATATTTCGCCACGTCGGGTCTGCGATGTTTGTTTAGCATCTTGGATTCTTGCCTACCTCGAGCCGCCTCATTAAGCCGGAAAATAATACCCCGGCGAGTGGCGGTGGCCCCGAAACAACGGAAGAAAACAGAAAAGCCGGGATTCTGTCGCGAATCTTCGGCAAGACAGCGAGTGCTGCGGGAAGGGGTTGTTGCCAAGCGGAGGGAGAGGGACTAGCCTGAGGGTGCGACGTCAGATTTGTCTCGTTAGAGTTCGCATTGTGCCTGCCTATGGCCGATTTACGCTCTCTCGTTATAGCGTTCCTTCTTCGTCTCCTAGACGAATCCCTGCAATTCCTTTCTTTCTCCTTCTCGCTATCTAACGAGCTTCCATTAAAGCCATAATGCGCTCCTCTTGCTCGCTTCGCGATTTTTGCCACTCTGTATAATAGCGTGTTCCGTCCTATCTATCCGACGACTTACTCTTTGTCATCTTTCTTGTCGACGACTGGATATTTCGAGAGGTTAATCGATCGATGCAAGAAGGGTCGCCTCGAATTCTGACCCGAATCAGTGTGTTTTGGAGGTGTTTCACAGTTGGCCGATCCGATCGATCTTTCGGCAAGAAGGCGTCGTTAGGGAAGATCGATAGACCCCCATCGAAAGTTTCTTGTTGATTGCTTTCGGTGTACGTGAACCAGGTAATTTGTAATTCAGCTGATCTCCGGTTGCGATGTTTCTCGGTAACTTTGCCGGTGTCTCTCTGCTTAGGGGATCTTGCAGAGAAAGTTTATAGACAGCTGGTTTATCGAGATGCCGGGTCGGCGGCGTTAGGAAAAGGTCCTAATCGATTCGGAACACGTTTGGCATTTCGACAAAGTATCCCCTCCCCCCACCTCCTTTTCGTCGATATTTCCCATTTCTTCTATAGAAAATTACAAAGTACACTCAACTGCTAATGCGTAAAATTCTTTTCACTCGATACTTTTTAAGAACTTTCGAAACGTCTCGCTCTCATAACGTGTCGGTAGAATCGATCGCAAAGACGTGCCTAGGGACTGTGGTGGGAACGGACGAAAATAAACGGTATTCTAATGGAACAGCCGCAAGGATTCTGGAAAAGAATTTTCTCGTTTCTCACGGAACGATTTTCTGAAAATTTCAGCCAGTTCCCCGGAGCCACGTACGTGCCCGTACTTGGGCAAATTTACGGTGACGGGGGTGAACCGGAACCAACGGAACATCCGTGAAAGCCGGAGGAACCAACACCAGGAGGGCGTCAGGCGTGACAGAGAAAAAGTTCGGCACGCCCAGGAACGAACCCAGGAAGATCGACGCGGCCGGAAGCTCGATTTCGACGTGGAGAAACGAAGGGCGAACAACGAATACCTCGTCCATGAGCGAATGGGCAGGCGAGCCAGATCGAATCGCAACAACAGAAACCATCGCGATCACAGCCTCGAGGAGGTGTCGTCCAAGCGAACTTTGGATATCGAGGACCTGCTGCGCGACCACGCTAGATCCAAGATGAGAAGATCGGAGGACCAGCGATCGACCGAAAGCGTGTCGAGGTCGAAACTCAGAAGAACGCACGATCTTGCCAAACGTTCAGCTATTAGTATCCAGCGAACGAGCAATAGATCAAGAAGAAGCCCAAAGATGGAGGACTTCCGGGTAGACGCAGACGATTTCGCACGAATCAGGCAATTCTGGGCAACCGATTTCGACGATACGGATGGCTCGAGCATGCTCGAGATTCAGGGTGATTATTTCGGCGATTACCCGGACACCGCTAACCTGCCAAAAAAGAGGTCAGGCAGAGAGATGACGTCGAGCCTGCTGGCGAGAACGAGGAGAAACGTCGAGCAGCTGAATCCTAGCAACGGATCTTTCGAGAAAAGGGAGAAGAGAGAAGAAGATATCTCTAGATGCAGCTCCGAGGTTACTACCATAACCATAGGATGTTCTACCGCGGACAGAATGGAATTTCAGACGGACTGCGTCGAAGACAACGCGATCGGTGAGTGAAAATTTCAATTTGACAGAAATTCGATCATTTCTGTTTTCACGGCTTGGCAATAAAACGTTATTTAAATTTCGTTGGAAAGTACCACCGATCTGAGCGGGGTCGCTGAGCTCACTGATAATTAAAATTGCATCGATAATACGACTCGCGTATAGATTCGTCCGTGCAGTTATTGTAGCAAGATCTTTCAGCTTTACTATCCGTAGCTTCTCTATTCGTCGACGTTCAACTTCCAAAGTTGTCGGAGTTTGTTTAAAGGATAATGGCACTCGACGGTTAACGAGCGACTCGAAATACCTCCCACCATTATTCTGCAAGTTCGTTCCGTTAGAGCGGCAGGGATAAAGAAGCCTTTGCCTTCTCTTTCGCAGCGTACTCCTGCCACGGTAGGTGGTTCGACGCGGAGGGCACCCAATTCGTGATCGCCACCCAACTGGCACCTGGCACGAGCTGGTCCAGCGAGAACAACAGGCCCCAGCCGTACAGAAACAGTCGAAGATTGTGCTTCATGTACAAAGAGAGCGGCGGAGTTGTCAGTTTGACTGCCAGCGAGGTCGCCTGCCAGAGGGGAATTCCGCCGCCCCCACCTATGTTGGCCTTCAATGCTACCAGTACCGGTGAGTACCTCCTCCTTTCCTTCGGCACTTCACTCTTGAGGATCCTTAAGGTCTCCGTTCTGCCTTGCCGAGGACGCGTCTCCGCTGCAATGAACCTAACAGTTTTGTTCCGCAACTACCGCCGCTCCGCGAATCTTCCTTCGTTCGAGCACTTTGTCTCGAGATTTAGAGGCTGCTCCTCCTCTCCCCCCCCCCCTCCGTTGGGGAACGGAAGAGCATTGTCAAAGAAATTAGGCCACTTTCGTGGCACTCGTTCTTCTCTAGATTCTATCTTTTCCTAGGACTTCGTTCTTTGACACCGTAAGATGCTATTTTCTATGCTTTCGCAATTTTTCGCGTTTATATAACTCAACATCGTTGCTATTTAACAATTAATCTTCCGAAAGATACGATCATTCGGAAGCTTCATTAATGAAAAATACGGACGCGAAGTCGCTTTACGTCGTCCTTGCTTACGGCATCGTTCCCTTATTTGTTCGACGTTATCAGATTGTGTAGCGCTCATCTGCGTGCTTCAGGTTGAAGCATCCTCGGAACTTGAACCGTTATCTTGTCACTCGACGGAGGATCCTTCAGTTTCGTTGCCCCGTCGTTGCTTTGTTTGCTACGCCTTTTCACCTCAGACTTCGCCAAGCTTATTGAAAGACCTACCGATTTGCTTCCCAAATACTTCGCGAAGTTTCGAAACGGTGGTATCCTTATTTCGTACCTTCGGGAGAAACATCAAGGTTACGTTGCATCGATGCGAGATTCGACGCGTCTTCGAGGAAAGTTATCGCAGCTGTCCATGAGAGAAGAAGTGGCGTGAGATGCGAATTTTCTTACGCGGCACGGAATGCAGTTTGACAGCGCGACAGACTGCAACGTCCAATCAAAATCGTCGCGTCAGCGATTGTCATCCAGCGCATTCTAATAGCCAGATGGTGCGCGACAGCCATGCATAATTTACTGCGACACGTAGACGACTTCGCCTGACAAATGTACCGTGACATCTCGTTGATAAACGTCGAATTAAGCGGCGGCGTCGCTTTAGCCCATCGATGTTTACCTAATCCTTACCTTGGTCCGATCCAGCCTAAGAACAAACGTGATTTTGTGCTTGCAGGTCAGTGCATGGAAGAGAACAGGGGCTTTGTTACTCGATCGACGTACCTGATGATCGTCAGCCTGACGGCGGTCGTCGCGATATACAGGTGATTCTAATCGAACGGACGACGATCTCGCGACCGTTAAAACTCAACGTTTGTAATCTGCGTTACTGGACACCGTGTGGGTGACGAAACGAGGTGGTACACGTGTATAAAAAGAAAATATATATATATTATATATTATACATATATAATATACATATATATATATATATATATATTATATATAATCGCCTTTGGCGCGAATCACCGAACAAGATCGGTCGAGCGTCCGGGCCAACGAGAAAGAAGAAACTGAAAGAGAAAATGGCACAATCGATACTTTGGCTTCGAACGCTCGTGTCCGTAGCTCTTGCTAGCCTCTCTGATTCGTCGGGAGAAATTCGTGCTCGCACGACCATCAAAATTTTTTCGCGCAACGAGAGACGAGGAAAGATATCGAGGTTCGTCCTAGCTAACAGTGCCGGTCCCTGATTCGATTCGATCTCGAGGAACGAAAAATAAAGTCGCCTATAATAAAGAGACAAGAGGCAAAACTCTGATTTCTTCCGTATGAGAGGTGCTCCTCCAGACCAGAAGGAAAATCAAGTAGACAAGAAAAGAGGGCGGAACATCGTTTGGGAAGGAGACGGATCCGATCAAGATGAACGGTTTAGTGACGGAAGGGAAAGAGGAAGGAAGGAAGGAAGGAAGGAAGGAAGGAAGGAAGGAAGGAAGGAAGGAAGGAAGGAAGGAAGGAAGGAAAGAAGGAAGGAAAGGGTATTACTTTTCGAAGGAAATTTTTTTCTCAACGACGGGAAAGGAAGCCGCTTGTTCCTTCGAGAGGAACGATGTAAGGAGAGCGAGGGTGAAGGGTCGTGAAGATCGAACGCGAATTTCCCCTGGCCAGTAGGTTTTTTACCGATGTAGCTCGTAGGCACTAGCTAATTAAAAATCGGGTAAAGATAACAAAGTAATTACACAAGTTTTTATGGTTAGACCATATCACGAGCGAGATCACGGCGCACGATCGATCGGATTCTTTAGCGAAAGGTGACGAGCGATGAGAACGGGATCGATTGCCGGCCCGCAACGATACCGAAGAGAGAAGAAAGCAACATCACGTTTTAGTTAGTAAGACGATCGACCGGCAGAGGTCGTTATCATTTAAGGTAGAAACTACATAGAGAATAGCTTTAATAAGGCGTGAAGGGGAACAGGTTACTCGGCAAATATTTTTCACACCCGGCTGCTCCTTTCTTTCCACGATCCTACAGAGTACTGTAAGTGGGTGTACCGTGTATTTTGTATTACCAGTTCGAAGAATAGAAGCCGGCACGAAGAAAACAGGAGTGCACCTGTATCTCGAAACATCGTGGATCGTTGTTACTAAAGCGCCATCGACTTTTCGATCGTAGCAACGCATCGTTTTTTAGAACAATTTGAGCGCTATAGATTAAATTATACGATAAAAACAAAGACGTACCATTTTGAAGTTTCATTTCACCGAGAAGTACAATGTTCGAACGGCACGGAAGATTCCGCATCCGTTAACAGATTTTGGGCCAATCGAGAAAGCTCGCGGCAGAATTCAATTACCACACGAAATATTAGTAGATGTATTAAAGGTTGATTGCATTGTAGCTGTTATATAATAGCTACAAAGGGCTATTAGCCGTGTTATAGCTGAATGTATAGCGTAACTATTATATAATAGCTGTAATAGCCGCTAGCTGTATTAATAACCGACCGAAGGGGAAAAACATATTTCAAAGCTTCCGAGTTAACTGCGTTATTTTTCTATTGTACGATACAAAACAAAAAAAAAAAAAAAGCACGCGTCGCTCGTCCACGATGTTTAGAGAGCCGGACACAATGATCGATGCTACGAATTTATTATCGCACCGAATATTATTCGCCGAGTAAAACGTTCGATCTGTTAGAATGATCGCGAAGAGTGAAACGTGATTGACACCGATACACGCGCGTAGCAAACAGTGTTAAAAGGTGTTAATGAAGTAATTAACGCAATACAATCTATCGTGTAGTAGGATTATCTGATGCGCCAATGGGCTAAAAAGCGGAGAGGAACGAGAGACACGAGGAAAGAATCAGGGTCCGCCCAGCCGAAATTTTATTTTTGTGAAAAATCTTTGAATAATAAATCATCTTGCACCGAAATAATCTATATCCTGCCCGCTAATAATTTATCGTATCAATTGCGTATTAACCCGAAACTATTTGCGTATAACTTCAACGATCGCAATGTATTCTGCATGGCTAAACAGAAACGTCGTGCCCGATGATAAATTTAATCCAAATATTTCTGGTATTTCGAGAACATCACTATTTCGACGATTCAATTAACTTCCATCGCATCGGGGCGGTGAACAACGATAGGCAATTTCAAAGCGCCGTAAAATTTATTTGATCGCCACTTGCAGAATATCAGCGTTCCTCGAACACGCTACGTTTTAATGTTTCGAACGTTAATCGATTTCTATAAATGCCACTTTCTTTTCTCGTTAATTACGAACAGAGATCGGGTTACTACGCGAAAATTAGGTTTACTTCGAACGAGGATTCGTTAAGCTTTCCGAACAATACGAAGGATCATTCTCGAGAGGGGAGAATATCGGTAGACAAACGGCCGAACGTGTAAAGTGTAAAATTGTAACTGTGATGGATTTTCCGGTCCGTTATACCGACTCGCAATCGGGAACGTTCCCCTCTCATTCGTGCGTTTGCTCCGGATTATTCGTTCTTTTCTTCTGGCGACACTGATTCTTTCTCGTTACGATCTTGGTGATGTTTATTTTTCTTTGTCGAGCGTCGATGGGTCTCGTGGAAAAATTCCTGTTGGTAAAAGTTCCAAGGCGGATATCCCCGCGGTAGTTTATCGATGCAAACGGAGATCGAGAAGGTGAAACGTGGAATATAGCGTGAGACAAATTGGCCACTTGTTCGACCCTTATCGCGCCGAGGGGGAAAAAAAAAGGAGTCGATGGGATATTTTATTAAAGAACTGGAAACTCCGAGAGCTATGACGTTGATCTTGCGAATCGAAATGAAATTTACCATGACAAATGTCGAAAGAATCGGAATATCGTGCGCGATCATCGAATTGGTCCGCGTTCGCGATTCTCGATCGCGCGTAAACATCGCAAACGATATCATTTCCGGTATGCCGGAAGGATTTCGAGGAACGGCCGGGTTTATTTAAAAGTCTGGAGACGAAGGAATTTTTCCAAGAGCCCGACAGCGCCCGCGTTAACGTAAGCAATAAGCAATAAAGTCACGCAACGGCTCGATCGTGTAGACAAGAGATGTTGCGTTTCACGAGAAAACTGTACCATCGCGTTATGCCAGAGATCTTCTATTATATTGGTTTGTCCGAACGGATTTTCGCGACAGCGACCGAAAACGGAGAGAAAAGGGAGACGCAAGTGGATACGGACCGATCGATCGCGAGGTAGGACGCTACGATATTATTGTAACTAATATAGAGTCTATATTATATTATTGTACAAGCATCTTTGTAATAATTAACCCGAACCGAGTGACGAGAGGAAACGAAAAGGGAAATACGAGCAATGAGGCACGATAGAAGAGTACGCAACAATAGAAAACGGACACAAAACAAAGCGAGAAAAAAGTTAAAAAAGAAGCAAAAAAAAAAAAAAAAGATAAGAAAGAAAGAAGGTGAATAGAGAAAGAGAATG
Organism: Bombus huntii; assembly: GCF_024542735.1. Lineage (NCBI taxonomy): Eukaryota > Metazoa > Arthropoda > Insecta > Hymenoptera > Apidae > Bombus > Bombus huntii. The sequence goes on along the minus strand of NC_066255.1, from coordinate 4,049,503 downwards.
AAACATAAGAAAAGCCAATCGCTATTTTACCACTTTTCCAATCGCGGTACACGTAGTTTTCACGCCGTTAAATTTTTCTTCGTGCTCATTTTTGCGACGCGGACGAGGACGAGCCTCTGATCCCTGAAAATTTCGCGTCTGTAAATATATCTGTGGCCACGCGGACTCCGCTATTCTAAATGCATGTCTCATTTTTTATCGGCATTTTTCGTTCAGTTGCACCTCGTCGAGAGATCCTCCACTCCCCTGATCTCTCGAGATGAAACATAGGTATTTCGGAATATCGTACAGGTTGCGTCGCAAAGGCTCGGCGTCGTGCGAAAAAACGTTCTTTTAGATATGAACAGAGTAGTACGTAACTATATAGAGGAAAAAGAGGGCTGTCGACGTGCTTTTTCGTCGGGAAGAAAATATCGAAGCGTGGAAAAAATGCCCGCGCGACATGCGGAAAAATGCGGTGGATCAAAGGCTCCTTCTCTCAGAGGCGTTCATTTAATCGAGTGAAAGACGCTCTCCTTTTCAGGGTTCTCGCGAGAGAAAGATCGATCGACTTTCGTTAGGCTTCTCGGCAAGTACCTTCCTGACAAGTTACTTACCGTCGTTGCGCACAGAAAATCGCGGATTAGCGAGTCACGAGGCGTTTTTCTTTTTTTTTTTTTTTCTTTTCTTTTTTCTGTTTCGTTCGCTCTATTTTACACGTTTTTGTTCGTTTGCTCACCAGACGAGTAGAATACTTAGTGGTTTAGGACTTTTAACGATTAGCACCTTAGATGCCGTACTGTACCTAAGAAGATGCAACGTATTTAGCATAACCTTAAGGTGAAAAACATAGCGATTAAGGATTACTCTAGCTTCATAGGGGTAATAAGCTCATTGTGACAGCAATCAGAGGTGCCCCGCGGTCGAAGCGCGAACAAAACAACCTTTTTCTTTCCCCGAGCACGTTTTTCGATCACCCATCTCGCGTCTGTCGCGCGTGCACTTCTTGCGAACAGTCTCGAATGCCAATTCTGTCTGGAGCGTGCGTAAAAGATGTTTCAAATCGATAAGAACGAGTCTCAAAAAGAGAGAGAGAGAGAGAGAGAAGTGAGCAGGGGCGCGGCAAGGATTTCTACTAATCTAACGAAGCGTCGGTTACTCGAATCGCTCGGCTACCGGGTCCGCATAAATATCCGAACAGCTTTTTTCGACAGCTCGAGTTTATAGACTACTTCCGTTCCACGCGAATACTTCAACTACGGTTATCGTGCTGAAAGTCAAATGTTACTCTCGGCGGCGAAATATCGGGACGATTCGAGGCGCGGAGCCTTAGCGGAGAACCTCGACGATCGAAATTCTACGAGTCTCGGACCCAGCGAACGGGTTGCCGCGTCCTGCCGCACGTCACCCATTCAACGATCAATCAGAATCACACGAATTCGCTGTTAGGACAAAACCGCGGACCTTCGATAAGAAAACGAAAAGGTCGGAGATTCGGCAAATCGTCGAATCGATAGCGATAGATAGTGGCGTTTAACCGCGGGTAGGAGGGACGTATTCGCGAATGATAGTTAGAAGTTTGTTATTATTTTCGATTTGCCCGACACAAACAACGCCGAGGGATTTGATAATTATCAGAGCATCCTCAAACATCGTTACTGACCGACCGCCTAGGTTCGCGCCACCCGGCCTCTCGTCAAACACGCGCTCCGCTTAATGAGATTGATGCAATCGGCCGATGCATTTAATCCGGTTAATTTACATTGGGTCCTAATATCGTACGCGAATATTCCGCTAATGCAGTCGGTAATGAGAAACAGAAAATTGCTTGCACAAACTGCTCCCTTTCCCATCCCCCTGAACGCGCGTACGCGGACAAGCGGCTGTGAGCGCTCGTGTGTACCATCGCCAGAGTTCGCTTTCGACGAGATTTCGACTTCGCGCTTACTCTCCGCGTTTTTCGATTCGTCCGGAATCATCGTCGTCGTCGTCGTCGTCGTCGTCGTCGTCGTCGTCGTCGTCGTCGTCGTCTTTTCCATTGAAATTTCCAACGGAGCATCGCGAATTAATTTGGCTTGACCGATCGAGGGGAACGATTCGAAAAGCGATCGAATTTAAAGCGTGGATAACGAGAGTAAACGAACGGTATAATTTTCTTACGCGTTCATTTTCGAGGTCGACCGCTTTGACGCGCCAACGTGCCCCACTGTCTGCGAACAAAAAAGTTTAATTACGGTGGAAAAAAAAACCGACGGGTAGGACGGGAGAACGAAATTAGTCGGTCGAGAGAGGAAGAAAAGAAAGAGGAAAGGAAATGGCGAGCAAAACTACGGGATAAAGATGAGCTGGCTGTCGAGGGAATCCAGGGGAAAAGCAACGTCACAGTCAGAAACAGGACACGTTTACGCGGCCTGGATGTCGGTTAACGATTTTATGGAAACCCGTCTAATGGGATTATCGGATTACTTCCGCGTCGGTACGGGTGCTCTACTGCAGTTTATTATTCTCATACAGTGGATTATACGCTCGTTCTTGAATCTTCTTCTATAGATCGTACAAAGCCGGACCTGCGAGCGGCGTGTCTTTCAGGAATGCAGGCACGTTTGCAGACGTTTGCCGGCGCGCGAAACGGTTTGCCGCGGTTTACTCGCGCGCTAAATTAGCACAGAGTTCGAACGTTTCGCGGCATAAAATTCAGCGAGAAACGTAATTGCTGGTTGGCCAAGGCGGCGTGATTTTCCGAGATTTCTAACGTCTTTTGATTCTCCTAGTTCGACACGTGCGATTTTATTAAATGGCGATTTAACGAGCTCTCCGCTAACGAGGTAATCTCGAGCGCGTCTTTTTGTACGATCGGCGTTCAATTCGGTCGAGTTTCAGCCCCTTATCGTTTGCTCTAACAGCAATAGGCAACCCTTAATGATCCCGCGTGACGCATCCGGGCCGATTCGAAACCGTCGCTCGAAGATTAGAAAGGCATCGCGTGCCATATGGGGACGAGCGTGTGCACCCCTGGCCGAAACTTCTCTCCGCGTACGCTCCAGCGAACCGAGGACGTTTTCAATCAAGGGACAATCATCCCTCGACGAGCGATCGAACCTTTTTATCGAATCATCGCGGCCCGTCGTTTCCATCCTTCGAACGAAACGTCAGCGGCCGATCATCGAACAACGACGAGAATACTTTTTCGCGGCGAGGGTACATATGGAGCAATATAAGAGTGAGTGTGCGTTCACGAGAAACAGAGAGGGAGAGAAAGCGATCGAGAGCGAGAGAGCGGGAGAGAGTGAGAAGAGTCACGATTCAACTACGATATAAAGGACAAAGTCCGAGGGTAGACGGAAGAATACCTGGACGAAGGAGGCAATATTTTATAATACGGACAAAGCATACCGCTTCAGAGTTTCTAATACTTTGTTACTTTAATTTTCAATAAATAATTATTATCGGTGTTACAGTAACTTCAGCCTATACGATCAATTCTTTGAATTCCTCGCGCGACGAACGATACGCACGCCTCTTGAGTGATCGATTCGAGAGACGCATCGATTACTTCGGCGGAATTTCTTTTCTTCGTTCTTCGTCGAAAGAGTCGACCCACTCGAACGTTCGCCCTTTTACGAAGAAGCTCCAACCGAGCGTAACCAGGCCCATGCCGACAGTCCTTATTGCGTACGTTTGCGCACACTTTACGATACGCATGTATATAGATATACATACATATATGATCGCATACCGTGTGTATAATTTTTGGTCTCGTGGGAAGTGCCGGGTGCGCGACGCGTTGCGTGTTTAGCGAACGATGGAACCGCGGGGCAATGACGAGACGAAAGAGAAAGAGGAGGAAAAACTGTATGCCGATTCGATTTTAAATTAGAGGATCGATCCTTGCTTGATCGGCGACCCGGGGACGGTAGGTGCATCGTCAACGTTTTAATATATCTCGAATTTACATTTAAATTATCAGTGAAATTCGTAGATCGAAGTTTCGCACGAACTTTTACAAAAATTACATATTTAAATTTCAAATATTTGGAAAATTCTAAAACGGTCGGTCTGGTTGGTTAATCGGATGGATGATGGCGAGTACACGCGTAAGCAATCTGTAGACGAAACGAGGAGGAGCGCAGTCACTCTCGCAAAGTGTGATTCATGAACCGTTCGTTTCTGTGCACCAGGTCACGGTCAGCAACCAATGAAAAAGATGATTCTCCTTATTTAGTGGGGCAAGCGATCAAGGACATTGCTGCCGGCAGTTTTACGCCGGCAGCCGAGCGAATGATTTTCCAACATACCGCGTAAAAATAGCGGCCTCTGAGAAAAGCATACATCGCTGGAACAGTTAATAGAATGTCGATTCTCTGGCTGACACGTGTCGGATGTG